>NC_143063.1:23410714-23730357 GCF_052426305.1 Pelodiscus sinensis | reverse complement strand
GACCAGCAGCGGCTGAATCGGGGATGCCTGGGGCAGAGCCGGACTATCGGAAGGGGGGGCTATGAGGGGTCTGTGGTGGCATCCTCCCACACCACCCCAGACTCCTCATAGCCCCCTCTTCCAGTAGTCCGGCATATCTGATAATCCGGCACCCCCTGGGTCCCAAAGGTGCCGGATTATCGTAAATTTACTGTAACTATTCCCCAGAGCCATTCGAAGTAATAACTCTCCAGTGCTTTCTGGAACTCTAAGTCGAGTTAGTGTGTCCACATTAAGGAAGTCCGCCTTCGATTAATTATGAGGCTTCCCCGCAGTGTCGACATTCTATTTTGAAATAGTTGTTTTGGGAGTTACTATTTCCAGGGCTTGCCGAAACGTGGCGAGCCCCGCTCGCCAGCTGCGCTGTCCGGCGATCTGTGCCCGAACCCAGCTCTTCCGGGTTGCAATCTACTCGCCATGAGGGAGTAGATTGTATTATTTGTCAAGCCCTATTTCAAAATAACTTATTTCAAAATAATCTTGTAGTGTAGTCATAGCCCTAGACCTAATAGTTGCTCCAAGCAGCTACATTTTACTACATCAACTATACTATAACAACAGGTGCTATAGAAAACCCTTAAAAAAAAAGCTTAGTGAACAGTCTTTGGGGAACTAAAGCAAGTTTTCTTTGCAGCAAACATAAGATTAGGAAAGAGATAATAGAATCATAGAATACTAGGAATGGAAGGGACCTTGAGAGGTCATCGAATACAGTCCCCTGCCTTTATGATAGAACCAAATACTGTCTAGACCATCCCTGATAGACATTTATCTAACTTACTCTTAAATATCTCCTGAGATGGAGATTCCACAACCTCCCTGGGCAATTTATTCCAGTGTTTGACTACCCTGATAGTTAGGAACTTTTGCCTAATGTCCAACCTAAACCTCCTTTGCTGCAGTTTAAGCCCATTGCTTCTTGTTCTATCCTCAGAGGCTAAGATGAACAAGTTTTGTCCCTCCTCCTTGTGACACCCTTTTAGATACCTGAAAATGGCTATCATGTCCCCTCTCAATCTTATCTTTTCCAAACTAAACAAGCCCAATTCTTTCAGTCTTCCTTCATAGATCATGTTCTCTAGACCTTTAATCATTCTTGTTGCTCTTTTCTGGACCCTCTCCAATTTCTCCACATCCTTCTTTTAAATGCGGTGCCCAGAACTGGACACAATACTCCAATTGAGGCCTAACCAGCGCACAGTAGAGTGGAAGAATGACTTCTCATGGTCTTGCTCACAATACACCTGTTAATGCATCCCAGAATCACGTTTGCTTTTTTTGCAACAGCATCACGCTGCTGACTCATTCAGCTTGTGGTCCACTATAATCCCTAGATCCCTTTCTTCTGTACTTCTTCCTAAATAGTCGCTTCCCATTCTGTATGTGTGAAACTGATTGTTCCTCCGTAAGTGGAGCATTTTGCATTTGTCTTTATTAAACTTCATCCTGTTTACCTCAGACCATTTCTCCAATTTGTCCAGATCATTTTGAATTATGACCCTATCCTCCAGAGCAGTCGCAATCCCTCCCAGCTTGGTATCATCTGCAAACTTAATAAGCGTACTTTCTATGCCAATATCTAAATTGTTGATGAAGATATTGAACAGAGACGGTCCCAAAACAGACCCATGCAGAACCCCACTTGTTATACCTTTCCAGCAGGATTGTGAACCGTTAATAACTACTCTCTGATTACGGTTATCCAGCCAGTTATGCACCCACCTTATAGTAGCCCCATCTAAGTTGTATTTGCCTAGTTTATTCATAAGAATATAATGCAAGACCATATCAAACGCCTTACTAAAGTCTAGGTATACCAGATCCACCGCTTCTCCCTTATCTACAAGATTCGTTATCCTATCAAAGAAAGCTATCAGATTGGTTTGACATGATATACACCATAACTGAATAAATATGGAAATGGTAACTTAACTTCAACACTTACATTCTCCTCATCTCACCATAACCTCATAACAGTATATAAAACAAGTCAAATAAACAAGTCAGCCTATAGGCTGTCTGGGGGGGCCAGGCTGCGGACGGAAGGGGCTGCCCTCCTGTCATCAACTGCCTACTGTGGTCTACAGGCTGTGTGGGATGGCGGATAGCTGTCTGCAGGCTGTCTGGGGAGAGGCAGGCTCTGGGGGCTATGAACTCCTCCAGCGGGTCCCCCCTCCACATGTCCTGCAGGCTCCATGTTTGGAGCAGGAGGGCTCTTTACCTCATCTGGAGGCAGGCAAAATGGTGGAACCCCAGTCTTGCTGGTCACTCTTTGTGCTGCAGCTGTTCCTAGTGGCCACTTTCAGTATTGTGTCCCTCTCCTCTGTGCCCTTCCCTTTTGCATTGCTCCACTATCTGCCCCCTCCCTTTTCATGTTATCAGAAACAGTCTCATTCCCACAACTTCCCATGTTCCAGGCACAACCAACCCCTGACCATCGTTTAAGTTGAGTAAGAGGAAGCTGCATACCAAATTTGGTGGTCCTAGCTCTTACGGGTCAAAGGAGTTATTGAACAAACAGAAAAACAAATGTACAGCTAAACAGACGTACTCTAAAATATATACACTCCAACAGTAATTGCTGTGAACAAAGACCAACAGCATTCACTCAGTTAAAAGTTGTTCCAAAAGATTCAGGCAATACTATACCTGGAACTAATTTCACCTTTGCAGGATAATCTATCATTAACCTCTGAACCAGTCAAGTGTGCCTCTGTATACTATATATATATATATATATATATATATATACACACACACACACACACACACACACACACACACACACACACCTCTCACACTTTTGGCCTCAACCTGAACATATGTAAAATACTACAGTCTATTTGAAGTTATACAAACATACAAGAATCAAAAAGGGACTCTGGCAACTATGTTCTATTGTAATAAAAATAAATGAAACTGAATTTACTTCTATCGTACACATAATAGTTGCAAGAAACCACCATGTAGTTTCTCATATCAGTCAATACTTATTGAAGTTTTAGATTATTGAAAGCACCATAGAATTTCTAGTTTATTACAGAAAAATACACAAAAAATAGTGTGTCATAGTGTAAACAAATCATTGCTCCTAAAGATATCAAAAGGAGAGGGTCAAAACAAAAGCTCCATGTCTGTATACCACCCCCTCAACATGGAGATTTCATGAACACAGACAACAGAATTAGGTGTGCCAACTTATATAAACATCTATGGTGTGTGCTAATAAATAAGTATTTGAACTTACCTGCCTATTAATATCTGGGGCCCATCTGACTCATTTGTGACACCAAAAACATCAGGAATTAAATCACCATTGAAGCTGAAAACATAAAAACAAGCTATGTCAGCTTATCCTTCATTTAAGTTTATTATAAATCATTCCTTTCTATTTGGGACTCCTTAGGAACTGAATAACTTTATTCTGTGCTGTCTCCTCTGAAGATTCAGTTCTAGTCAGGACTACAGTAGAAACTCAGATATTTACATCAAAGTTACAAACTAACCAGTCAATCACACACCTCAACTGAATCTGCAATTATGCAATTTGGTAACAGCAGAGAGAAAAAAGCAAATACAGTGTAGTACTGTGTTAACATGAATTACTAAGAGAAACAAAGAGAAAGTTAAAATAAAGGTCTGAATCTAAGAAAATGTTTTTCTGCTTGCTTAATTTAAATTAAAAAAAACGTTACTATGCAAAAGAAAAATGCTGCTTTTGAAGTGTCAAGTGGAATAAAGTCAATGCTCAGTTGTAAACTTTTGAATGAGTAACCCATAATGTTCTGTTCAGAGTTATGAACGTTATAAAGTTATGAACAACCTCCATCACCCCCAACATATTCACAACTCAAATTCTACTGTAGCCGGATGCAGGTTTCTCAGAAACAGATCTCATTTCTTAAATTGTGTCAAGTGTCAAGACAGAGCTCTTCCAACTACTTAACAAGAAACATATGTAGCTATTAACCTTTAAGTTTCTTCATTTCAAATCTGAGACAGCACAAAGTGATTTGAGTGTAAAACAAGTTATTCGAGCTTGGAAAAAAATTGATTCAAGGCTAAGTCCCCTTCTATGATTTCATCTGATTGTTCAACATGGCCACAATTGCTCCACTAACTAGATCTATTACAGGCAGTCCCCGACTTATGTCGGATCCGCACTTACGAACGGGGCTTTCTCGCCCCGGAGGTCGAGGTAGCGGATTGCTACCTGCGAACTCCGGGGCGAGAAAGCCCCGTTCGTAAGCTGCTCTGGTGCCCCTGGTCTGCTGGAGACCGTCTCCAGCAGACCAGGGGCACTGGGCGGGTTCCCGCGTTTCTGAGGCTTTGCTCTGGCAAAGCCTCAGAAGCGCGGGAACCCACCTGCTGCTGCCGCTCCAGTCCGGGTGCCTGTGGTCTACTGGGGACGGTCCCCAGCAGACCACAGGCACCGGGACTGAAGCGGCAGCAGCGGCGGTTCCCCGCGCTTCTGAGGCTTTGCCAGAGCAAAGCCTCAGAGGCGCGGCACCCCGCTGCCGCTGCGGCTCTGCTCCCGGTGTCCCTGGTCTGCTGGGGGGGGGGGGGGGGGGGAGGAGGCGCGGCTAGTGTGCCCCCCCCCAGCAGACCAGGCTTTTGTTTTGGACCCTGGAGCAGAGCAGCTGGGGCGCTGCCGTTTGGTCCTGCAGCGCCGCTCTGGGCACTACTGGACCAACCCGGCAGCACCCCAGCTGCTCTGCCCCAGGTCCTGATTCAGCCGCTGCTGGTCAGTTTCAGCAGTGGCTGAATCAGGACGCCTGGGGCAGAGCAGATGGGGTGCTGCTGGGTTGGTCCAGTAGCGCCGAGGAGCGGTGCTACTGGAGCAACCCAGCAGCACCCCAGCTGCTCTACCCCAGGCATCCCCAAGTCAGCCGCTGCTGAAACTGACCAGCGCTGACTACAGGAAGCCCGAGGCAGAGTTGCTCTGCCCCAGGCTTCCTGGAATCAGCGCTGATCAGTTTCAGCAGCAGCTGACTTGGGGAAGCTCGGGGTTCTTAAGTTGAATCTGTATGTAAGTCAGAACTGGCAGTCAGTTTCAGCAGCAGCTGAATCTGGACGCCAGTTCCGACTTACATACAGATTCAACTTAAGAACAAACCTACAGTCCCTATCTTGTACGTAACCCGGGGACTGCCTGTACTATTATTTATTAACTATTTCCCAGTCACTATTCTTCTAGCAGATCTCCACCAACCCCTTTAAACCTGCTACTTTGACAATCTCCTCACAAGTCCCATCACTTGTGGTAGCCTCCTTGCATCTCCTAGGTCAATGCTGACTTTTAACCTTACCTATAACATGCTCTGAAATAAACAGCCTCAGCAAACATGAGATTTTAATTTACCAAACAGTAGGCCTGTGCAGAAGGGTTGCTTATTTGAGGTTACAAAGATGACATAAGCAGTATGACAAACACATGGAATATGATTATATATCTACTTTATAAATATTATATGTTTGGTCTACAGGTTATATTCTAGCTCCACTGGAGATAGTACAGGAATTTCCTGCAGGAACTAAAATTATTTGATGGAGACGAGGATAATTAATGTGAATCAGTAGGCTTCTACCAAGTCTAGAGAGGTCTCCACCCTGAGGAAAAGGTATAAACTGTTCTGACATGGGCGAAGGCACCTGGGCAAACAGAGAACTGTATTTAAGTGACAACATGAAGAGTTCACTCCCACTGTATCCAAGAACTGACACGAGACTATGACAAGAGATACAGACCTCAAGAGATGACCTCGAGTAGTACTAAAGCTATCAGTGTCCTATATAGTAGACAAGCATTAACTAGTAAGCATTCTTGTAAGCTGTTTGTTATTTTCTCTGTAATGCTTTTGTTTTGAATAAATACTTGGTTTTTTGAATACTGATGGCCTATTTGTTAATCCCCGAGAGACCAGAAGTGAAGCTGGAGAATTAGGCTGTGTCTAGACTGCAGGGTTTTTTCAAAAAAAGTAGCCTTTTGTCGAAAAAACTTCACCTGTGTCTAGACTACAGCCACGTTCTTTCGAAATTAAATCGAAAGAACGCGGCTTTTCTTTCGACGGCGGTACTCCTCATTTCACGAGGAAGAATGCCTTTTTTCGAAAGTGCTCTTTTGAAAAAAACAGGACTATGTAGCACTTTAAAGACTAACAAGATGGTTTATTAGGTGATGAGCTTTCCTGGGCCAGACCCACTTCCTCAGATCAGTGGGTGTGGCCCACAAAAGCTCATCACCTAATAAACCATCTTGTTAGTCTTTAATGTGCTACATAGTCCTGTTTTTTGATTCAGCTATACCAGACTAACACGGCTACAATTCTATCACTTTCGAAAAAAGGCGTTCTTGAATGCAAACAGGGCTTTTTCGAAAGAGAGCATCCAGACTTCCTGGGTGCTCTCTTTCGAAAAAGCAGCTTGCTTTTTTGAAAGTACTGCTTGCAGTCTAGATGCTCTTTTTCAAAAGAGGCTTTTTCAAAAGTACCTTTTGAAAAAGCCTCTTTTGAAAGAGGCTTGCAGTCTAGACGTAGCCTTTGAAATAAATTTACTAAGGTGATCACAATAAATTACCATCTAAATGCCTCGGTTAGAGGCACAAAAAACTTAAACAATGAATAGTCTTCTAGCATTTTAGAGACTAACCAAAAAAATATACAGAGGCAGTGAAACATGATAATCTGGCTTCAGGAAAGGTAACAATCTGCAGCCTGGGTGATTTCATGTGTGTTTTTAATACAGGACACATTTTAGACTTAAGATATTTGGTGTTTCAATTGGACGTTGTTACACAAAAAATATATGTTTAATATTTAACCTGTAAAGTGTTTAATGTTTATGTTTCAATTTACTTCTGTAAATTTTGTTCAATATAAAATACCATAAATACTTACTCCATAACTAGTGGCTCATCACGAAAAGTTTTATTTAACACGGTCTTCCGATTAGAAACTGAAAAAAAGAGAGAAAGCATTCACTTAAGTTGCACATATTTTATGACATTAAGACATCCTGCTATCTTTATAATAATGCAGTTTTGTAATTTTAGATCTTCAAAAGCTATTTAGAGACTTAGTTTGTTGGCTATTGTATACATTACCAAAAACAAGCTAGGCTTCAGCACAAACAATATAGTAGACTGCTTTGAGAGCTCCATGTACATTCTAATTGCTCGGCTGAAGAGGAAAGGCAATTCAGCCACCCAATTCTGCAACATGACATTCTATAATAATTTTGTTGAGCCCACATGGTTAACAAAAATCTATTTCTACCGAGGTCAGCAATCTTATAAATTAATATAAATAAATTTATATTTATAATTTTATATGTAAATAAATATAAATAAAACAGATTGAAGCATTTGAAAATGTGGATAATGAGCATTATCTGAACCTGTTGGGAAAAAAGTGTCCTGATTTAACATTTGCACAAAATGTACCTGGGAAGTGCTTTTTTGTATAATTTAAGACTTTAGCACAGCTTACATTGGAAAAGGTACATTATCAATGAGGAGACTACGTGTAAGTGTAAACTTATCTGGGTACCCTGCACTGTTCCCCCACGGATCTCTCAAACCCTATATATATCTCTGTCGCTGGCATACTTCTGTGCATCCCAGCTGAAAGCAGGCAGTTATGTTTACAGCCCTATCAATTTCACACCCATGAAAATGCATCATGGAGTGTGAAATAAGCCCTTCCCTACGTCATCTGATGTTTCTTTGTTCCTAGGAGCAAGACAGGATGTCTCTTCCCTGCAAAATGCTGTGGGAGTGGGAGGTGACCAAACCAGACTTATCACTGGGTGCTTGCTTCCCACTGCTTTGGGATGCTGTCTGGGACTGGGAAAGAGCCTGAGGTTTCTGAAGCTGGAAGAGACTTTTCGGAACGCATTTCCCCTGTGCTGCTGGGAGCGCCCCATCAAAGGGGTCTTCCTAGATCCAACTGAGTAATGGAGGGACAGAACTTGTCCATCTCTTGCATAACTACTTGGGGTAAGGAGAGACTAGACAGAACCCTCTGAGTGACTCCCCAGGCTGCAGGACAGTCAGGGACTGAATATCAGCCTGAAGTTTTCTGCAACTGAGTGTGAAAAAGGGGTGCAATACTTGCAGCTGTGCAGAAAGAGAGCAAGTATTTTCCCTCCCAAGCCAGTTGGGATGTGAACAAGTAACTGGTTAATTGGTAACCTTATTGGGTGAGGCTTACCAGTGCTCCATACCTGCGCTGCCTGCCACAGGTAGAGGGGCTGCCCCAGCACCAGAGGAGCTGTGAGCCTACTGGTGGCACCTCCTGCCCCAGGAAGGGGAGGAGAGAACTGGGAGCCTGCCAGTGGCAGCCCTCAACCCAAGCGCCAGTGGTGGCGGGAGCCAGAAACTTACTAGCGACCGCCTCCAACTCCAACCCCAGTGAAAGGATCGGGGAGCGGATTGGAGGGGGAGAAAGAGATCCAGAAGCCTGTTGGCAGCCCCTACCCTAGTACCGGAGATGGGGAACGAAGGGAGCTGGGAATCTGCTGGCAGCAGCCTCCAGCCCCAGATTGGGGTGGGAAAATGGTGAACTTGCCAACAGCAGCCCCAGGCCCAGTGCTGGGGGTGGGGGTGGGGTTGGGGAGCTAGGAGCCTGTTGCCAGCAGCCCCCAGCCTTGGACTAGTGCTGGGATCCTGCTTAGTCTGTTAATGAGTTAAACGTTAGATTAACCTAATGTTTGACCAATTAACTGATTAATCAGGATTATCTATCTCTAGTTAGGAGTAAAAACAAGGAGCTCTTATCTGTAATATTGGGAGAAACCAGGCTAAGACAAGACACTACTTCCTGGAACCACCTGTGGTTGCAGGAATCTTTGCCGTTTCTGCCCTCAGAGTCTAGCAGTAAAGGCAGCAGAGAAATGGCTATCCCGTGATCTTCTTACAACAGGTTTGGGACCCACCTCCCAATCTCCTTTTGGGTTGGGATACTATGATTATAAGACCATGAAATTTCAGGTTTGAACAGCTGAAAACATGAAATTTATCTATTTTCAAATTATATGGCTGTGAAATTGGCCATAATAGACCATGAATTTGGTAGGGCCCTAGTTACATTGTTTCCCTTCACCCCCTCACTTCCATCATCTTCCATCTTCTGGTCCCCATTTCCTGAGTGTGCACTTATACACCTTCTATCTTGGGTAGGTATATAACCTCTACACTAACACTATTTAATATTTCTCATTCTCCAAGCTCTCAAGGTCCTCTGAATACCCTTTCAGCCAGCTGGCAAAGAGACTTGCATCTTTCTATTTATGTCTCTCTCCATGTCCACTCTTCATATTCTTCCCAAACACCCTGGTCATCTCATGTCCCTCCCTGGATATGCTCCAATGCATTTCCCCAATCTGCTACTTCACAATTCTTTCTCCACTCCCTTACCCCCAACCGCTCTGACTCAGCCAGACAGCAGCAGTACCTGAAGTCAGTAGTAGCTCGATTTATACTTCACAAATATTTTAATATTGATTGTTAAACACTGCCTTTAATATACTTCGACTGGCCTTCCCATCCCTCTCTAACCATCCCCCTAAAAGCTCTTCTCAGCAAGGTCAACAAAAATTGAGTAACTTGAAATTTCTAAACCAAACCATTTTATTAAAAGTCATGAACCCAAAAATGTTAGAATAATGTTAACAAATGAAAGAGGTATATTTTCACATTATCCTCTTTCTTTCCCATCTTGCCCTGAAAAACTTTAGCTTAGGATATAAATATAGTAGGGAGGGGCAGAGGCAGCAAAAAGGGGAAAAGTCATGTTTATACTAAGAAACTAGCTCCAGCTTGAACTATGAGCTTCCTCCATAACAAAGAATCAGATTTTTTTACCTTTATACCCACCGCAGTTCTACTGCAAAATTTAATACACATGTAAAACTGTATATCTGCTATAGAGGCTTGATCAGTGTTTCTGTTATAAACACAATAGTTATATTGTCCAGTAAGTTATAATTAGCTGACTGGATAATGGTTATATTATGGTTAATATTTTTTATTACTAATACCTAACCATAACACTAACTTACCTAATGTTTGATTGTGTCCCCAGAAAATAGTAACCGATAGTTCATCAGTGACATGATTTTGTGGTCGTGTTGTCAAGAGAACATCCATTTGTGAATCACCATCATAATCTCCAGGAACCACACTTGTTATAATGACATCCTGTTTTCTACAATTATAAAATTACACATTTACATGTACAAAAGGATGTGTGATTAATATCAGTGGACCCCTAAAATACTGTACAATCATCGACTACTAATGTATGTACTTTTTGCAAATTTTTTTTAAGATGGAAGTTTTAATAATAAACCTTGGCAGACAAACATTCTCCAATCCTATCCTGTACACCACTGATGGACAACCATTGCGGTTCTACATGTGGCCTGGTAGGCATTTTGTTTACCATTGCCCATGTGCAAGGCTTGCCAGATTCCACTGGTTTCCATCCACATAGTTTATTTCCTACTCGTATTACTAAAGTGACATGTACATAAAGGACACGCGAAGTGAGGTGTATGCTGACGGCACACAACACTGACTGTAAGAGCCATTATCTCCCTCTGCATCTAATCAAAGAATTGCTATGGTTTAGTTGGCACACACCACAAATTCTAGGTTTGCAAGCATAGTTAGAAAAACTACCCTATTCTGGAAGAGACCACCTTGCTTATGACAATCTTGCAGCCCGCTGAGATAGAGAACCACCACTCATATGGCCCACTCACTAACGTAAGTGGCCCATCACTGCTATACACTCTTCTCACACTATGCATTGCCTGAAAAACCTTAGTAGTCCCATATTGACTTATCACCGCTGGACCTTAAAAGCCACATTTGAGACACAAGGAAACATTCTAGTTTGATCCTAGTAGCTAGTTCATAAATTATGATGTATTAAGTAGTAGGAAATAGAGCTGTATATTGGGGCTTCAGAAAATGCAATCCTTTCTTCTTTGCTGTGTCTTTTTCCATATTATTTTTTGTTTTCTTCTCTTCTTTTGGTCCACACACACACATTGTTCATTGAATATCTTGGCTTTGTTTCCATCAATAAATGAGAACATGAATGTTCTTGCACCACTAATAGTAACGTGTGTCTACTCAGTGTCAATTTGTTCAAACATATACAGTAAACTTCCGATAATCCGGCACCTTTAGGACCCAGGGGGTGCCGGATTATCAGATGTGCCGGACTATCAGAAGGGGGGGGCTATGAGGGGTCTGGAGTGGAGTGGGAGGGGATGCCACCCAGACCCCTCATAGCCCCCCCCTTCCGATAGTCCGGCTCTGCCCCAGGCATCCCCGATTCAGCCGCTGCTGGTCAGTTTCAGCAGCAGCTGAATAGGGGATGCCTGCAATAGAGCAGCTGGGGTGCTGCCAGGTTGGTCCCGCAACGCCGAGGGGCGGCACTACGGCACCAACCCAGCAGCACTCCAGCTGCTCTTGGGGACGCCTGGGACAGAGCAGCTGGGGTGCTGCCTGGTTGGTCCTGTAGCGCTGCCCCTTGAGGCTGCGGAACCAACCCGGCAGCACCCCAGCTGCTCTTGGGGACGCCTGGGGCAGAGCAGCTGGAGTGCTGCCGGGTTGGTCCCGCAGCACCTAAGGACGGCGCTGCGGGACTAACCCGGCAGGACCCCAGCTGCTCTTCCCCAGGGGTCCCCGATTCAGCCGCTGCTCTGCCCGGGGCTTCCTGGAATCAGCCGCTGACTTGGGAACCCCTGGGGCAGAGCAGCTGGGGTCCTGCCGGGTTGGTCCCGCAGCGCCAAGGGGCGGTGCTACGAGACCAACCCCGCAGCACCCCAGCTGCTCTGCCCCAGGCGCCCGGATTCAGCCTGTTGGTGAAACTGGTCAGTTTCAGCAGCGGCTGAATCCCAACACTTGGGGCAAAGCAGCTGGGGTGCTACCGGGTTGGTCCCGTAGCGCCGCCCCTCGGCGCTGCGGGACCAACCCGGCAGCACTCCAGCTGCTCTGCCCCAGGGGTCCCCGATTCAACCCGGCAGCACTGGTCAGTTTCAGCAGCAGCTGAATGGAGGAAGCCTGTCCGGCTGCCCTAGCACTTCCGGGTTCCTGATGGTGCCGGACCATCAGGAGTCCCGGAGCATTGGATGCCGGACTAATGGAGTTTTACTGTATACAGTTATATACACACATGCACGTATGAAAGATGTGTAGAAGAAGGGCTTGACAATCTATTGAATTTACTTGCCCTGGAGAGTAGATTTCAGCCCGGCGCCCCGTTTACCGGCGGCTCTTGAGCATCCGCAATGCGGGGCTGGCAAGCGGCTTTCGCCGCCGTTCACCAAACCCTGTATATAAGGATATTCAGTTTTCTGTGCACACAGTAGGTGGGCATTTGCACAGGAACTGAAAATCAGGCCTATATTTTGCATTACTTATGTGAAGCTGAGATTTTCTCCTAAGGTGTAATTTCTGTAAAAAATTACAAAGTTCTTATTTCCCCATCTTCTCTCAGGGAATATATAAAATATAAGCAGGAGTGCAAATACACCAAATGGCTTTTCACAACATGATTCAGCATGCTTCTTTTTTAAGTTTGAATAGTATGGACAAACTGAATTAGACAAAAAACAATCCAGAAAGAATCCTAATGATGCTGCCACTAGATCTAGTTTCCAATTCAGTAATCTTAACCAAAGTGAAAGCTTCTATTCCATCACCATTAAAATATTATGTATCAGTGCTTACTTCATTGACAAATGGACTTTGGGTTTGAAATATGGCTCCTTTTGGTCTGCCAGAAAGATATGTAACTCATTGCCTAAAAAGAAAGCAAATACATAGCATTAAATTAATGAGCAAATCCTATTTAGCAAAGATTTTATGATGATGAATATATAACAAGCTATGAGTGAGATGATTTGCACCTCCAAATATAATTGCTCCTCACAGCCAAGGAAGAAGAAATGTTCAAAGGGTCCATTGTGACCAAGTCTCATTTCCTTTTTCTTTAAAAGAGATAGAATTGGAATAGTCTCTCTCATTATATCTCAAAATGTCCTGCAGGATGTTGGCCCCCCTCAGCCTCCACAGACTCAGAAACAGAAGTGGCGGCCATGGCTCGGGGTCCCCTCTTTCGGGGTGCCCTGGGCTCCATAGTGGCCCCCCAGCTTCCCTTCAGGAGGGTTGGGGGCAGCAGCTGCCTTCAGCCCCACTTTTACTTCCGGGTCCGGGGCCTCTACCCAGTGGGGAACCGCCACTGCCACCTGCCTTGCACTCCAGCTTCATTCTTGTGTCCTCCCCGCAAGAACAGAGCATCAGTGCTGGCTTCCTGTAGGGGCGGGAGAGAACAAAGCCCCAAGGCTCTGCGCCGGATCTAGTTTGGGGATGCATGCTCACGGCTGTGGGGAGGTGAGCCACCAGGACGCCTTGGCTATCCAGGGGTGGGGTGCTACAAAGTTTGCCTCTGAAGCTAAGTTGAGCCCCTGCAAGAGCTCCATGGCCAGGCCAGCCACACACACTGAGAATCTTGGCTTTTGTTCTCATGTGATTCTCTCCCCCGCTACTCTTCGCTGGACCTGGGCCCTTCACGGAGGGAAGGGAAGGCACTGGAGAAACAGGATAACAAGCAAACCCCATACGTGGGGCAGAGATTACAGCACCAGCCCGCAGGAGCCAAAAAGGAAAGTTCTCTCCCGAGCAAAGAGTCTCTGTGGCCCGAGGCTCCCCTGCATTCACTACTCCTAGAGGGGACCAGCCACGTCTCCCGAGCCACCTTCTGCAGGCTGGGGATGGAGCCTTCCATGGAGAAGGGAGACCCCCCCCCCCAACCCAGCAGTTGTCACCCCTCGCCCCCTTTCATTTGCACAGATGCAGCTGCCGCCTGGCTCTAGCAATCCACGTGTGCTCCCGAGGCACTGGCTCCCTCCCTCTCCCAAGCCTTCCAGACATCCTGCCTCCAGCCAACTCCTGCCCCCTCTACTCTGGCCAAACACTCCGCCCCCAGCCCGCTCCTGCACCCTCCCTCTAGCCACACACCCTGCCCCTAGCCTGCTCCTATACCCTCCCTCCTGGACAAACACCCAGCCCCAAGCCTGCTCCTGACCTCTTCCTCCAGCCAGACACCCTGTCCATTTAGGGCTCAGCCCCCATCTGGCCACAGGAAAGGCTGATGGCAGCTCCCTTCCTGCTGTGGCATGGGGAGCCCCCTAGGAACTCTAAAATAAAATTTGCTTATAAACAATCCAACTAGATTTTAAAACTAATTAACTTATTTGGTATTTCTATTGTTTATTTGGTAACAATTTTCTGAAGAGTTGAATGAGCAGAACATGATTCCAGTTATTTGCAGTGCAAAAATCTTATAGATGAAGGAGAAAAAAACTTTTTAACCTGGCAATTTGGCATCCGCAAGACCCACTGAAATATGATTAGAAAATTATGTATTTTGACATTTCTGTGTATCCACTGTAGGGATGCAAAAGGTAAGGGCTGGAACAGCTCTCTGCCTGCTGTAGCAAGAGGCTGCTCCAACTGTCCCCCCTGTAATCGGTTACAACTGGTTAAACACTACGTTTTACATCCCTAATCCATTGTCAATGTCCTTTTTTAGCAGGGAAACAAGTCTTTCATCTCAATATCAGTAGCCTGATTCTCATGTAAATATGGAACAGTGATTGCATATTGTTACAATTTGACAGCTGATGTGTGGTCTGAATGAAACTGAACTCCAGCAGGTGGACTTTCCAATCTTAATTTATTATATAATTTGACACCAAGAGCTCATTTATACTAGAATCCCAAAGCATCTCAAAAGGCCAAGCTGAACAGAAAGTGACTTACCATATGCTCTTCAGAGGTGCTTCTCCCTACAATAGGGTAACTTATTAGCATATTGCCATAAGTAAGCTTGCCCAGTCAAAATCCCCATTTTAAGTTTTCTGTCTTCACAATCAGTGATTTAGTTTATTTCACAATCATTAAATGTATTTAAAAATAAAAATGATCTTCCAGTATTTAATAATATTTTAAAATTTGTAAACAAATGTGTTGTCATAAATAGGAGCTGTTAAGGAGAGTATGACTTATCTGAAGAGTGAGGAAAGGATTAGGCAACTAGAGATGCACCTAGGGAGAGGGTTCAGGCAGTCAGCCAATAAAAATGCAGATAGGGATTTCAAATCAGGAGAGAAGGGTTTTTCTTTTTCTCTTCTTTGTTTGAGATCAGAGCAGTTTCTCTCAGGTATTCAGAGAGATGTGAGATGGGTTCTGTGATGTTCATGAGGGATGGCCAACAGCCTGGGGACTAGAGGAGTTAACTATGTCCCCTGTACCTAGCCAGGCGTCTGATCAGCCATTGGTAAGGCAGGTAGGGATTTAAAACGGAGACAAAGGAATTTTGGGATTTTCCGTCCTTTGTCTCGGAGCCAGTTTGCTCTCTAGATACTGAGGGAGACAGAGGACATCTCTCTCTCTCTCTCTCTCCAAGAAAAAGACTCTTCATAATGCGTAAGTAGGGTAAAGTCTAGATAAATCCGTCAGGTTTTATTGTTTTCTGGTTTGGGATTTTGGATCTGATGTCTGTGCTGTTAGAAATGGCTTTTCCTCTCTTTTGCAACTAAGTTTTGGCCTATGGGGGAATCCTCCATGAGTATATTAATTTGGTGGCTTTTACCATATAGCCATTCCAAGTATGCTTGTAACTGAGGTATTGTTTTAATAATAAAAGTTCCTTTTTTTTTTTAATTTATCCTGGTATTCATTTCTGTGTCCTGGAACATCTGTCTGGATATCTGCATGCCTCTGACTGAGGGACAGCAACCACAGACTGCAGCTTGTATTTTCTCTTTTCTTTCCCAAACTCTTTGGGGTTTCTCAGAGGTTTTTAGGGAGGAGGTTTCCCAAGTGACCTCTTCTCTGGTTTTTTTTCCTTGTGATACTTGGGGTGGTGCCAGTGGGTTTTTTTTATTTTTTTTATTTCCCAAAGTCTGGGTGTTAGGATTTTGGGGGAAGTTTTGTACCAAAGCCTGTAGAGATCAGGTTTTGGGGTGTTTTTGCAGGCCCCCGCTTCTGCATTCATCGTGCCAGAGTGGGGAACAGCCTATGACAGGTTCTCTTTCCAAGAACAGACTTCTTGAAATGTGTAAGTAGGGAAACGTTTAGATAGTCCGTCAGGTTTTATTGTTTTCCTTGTCTTGAAATTATGTCTGAGGTGGCTAATTGTTTTTCTATTTTGTAACTAAGGATTACAGTCCAGGGACTTTCCCTGAGTCTATGTCACTTCATGGCTATCTAACACCTAGTTATTTACTATGCTTGCAACAGCAGTTTTGTTTTGATTAACCAGTATTGGTTGACTGTTGTGTCCTTAAGTTTATGTGCCTAGTTACCCGGGCAGAGTCCATTGTTCTCTGTGGACTCCCTCTGTTTGTTTTCCTAACTCCAAGCAAAACAGAGGTTGGGGGCTGGAGGGAGAGCTTTACCTTAGGGATGGGATTCCCAAGTGATCTCTTCCCTAGAAAAAGGTTTTTTTATATTTTCCTTTACTCACTTGGGTGGTGGCAGCGGGTTCCTTTTGTGTCTCAGGGAAACTGAGGCTAGACAAGTTTGTCTCTGAGAAGTTACTGAGGTAGATTCTTACAGAGTTTATTCTGTTAGCTGATTTCCATCTCTACACTCGACATGTCAGGTTGGGGAATAGAGCCATGACATGTGTCTAAAGAGTTCTTTCAGGAAAGGTACCGTACAAGGTTTCAAGCCTCAAAGGAGAAAGGCAAAAAGGATCACCACCTGAAATTTCTTCTATGCCTTAGGAAAGTCAAAAGAATCACAGAGAGTGGAAAGGAACTCGAGAGATCATCTAGTCCAGTCCCTTGATGTAGACCATCCCTGTCACGTGTTCATATAACTGTCTCAAACATTTCCAACGATGGAGATTCTACAACTTTCTTGGGCCATTTATTCCAATGCTTAACTTCCAGATAGTAAGTTTTTCCTAATGTCCAACTTCCCTCTCTTTCTACAATTTAAGCCTATTGCTTTTTGTCCTATCTTCAGAGGTTAGAGAACAATTTTTTTCTCTGCTTCTTGTAACAACCTTTTATGTACTTGAAAAGTTATATCCTGCTCCAGGCTTCTCTTGTCTAGGGATGTAAAAAATTGGATAACTGAACAACAGATGCTATCTGCATCCAGTATTTGATTAGTCGATAAGGGAGCCTCTGCCTTTGAAGGGCTGTTGCTACACTTCTAAGGCGAAAGCGCTGCGGGGAACACAGGCCAATGGGGGACTTAAGTAGTTCCCCACTGGCCCCATGCTCCCTGAGGTGTTTCAAAGCTGACTCCTCAGCTGATCCTGAGCTCCATGCAGTGCTGCTGTTTTGAAATGCTGCAGGGAGCACAGTCTTTATGTGGCATTTCAAAGCGGCCATGCCGAGTGGAGCCTGGGGTCTGCCATTTGGAAGCACCTCCTCCTCTTCCTTCCCCCCTTGCTACCTCTTTCTGATAGAGGCAGCAAGGGGGGAAAGGGAGCAACTAGTTGACTGGCATGTTGACTATCCGATAAGCATTTGCTTGTCCATTAGTCGTTCGCATTTCTACTCTTGTCTAGACTAAACAAACTTCTCCCCCAATCTTCCCGCATAGATCAGGTTTTCTAGACTTTAATAATTTTTTTCATCTTCTCTGGACTTTGTCCAGTTAGTCTACTTATTTCCTGAAATGTGACATCCAAAACTCGACACTACTCAGGCTAAAGCTTAATCATTGTGGGGTAGAATGGAAGAACTAGTTTTTGCACCTGACTTAGAAAACGACTGCTAATACCTCCCAGAATGCTTTTTTGCAGCACTGTTGACGTATACTTAGCCTGTGATCTATTATGTCACACAGATCCTTCTCCACAACACTCCTTTCTAGGCAGTCAATTCCCATTTTGTAGATGTGAAACTGACTGTTCTGTCCTAACTAGGGTACTTTGCATTTGTCTTTATTGAATTTCATCCTAGTTACTTCAGACCATTTTGCCAGTTTGTCCAGATAATTTTGAATTTTAATCCTCTCCTCCAAAGTACTGAAAACCACTCCCAAATTGGTATAATCCAAAAATTTGATAAGTACACTCTCTCATATACATTACATAAATCACAGGAGATACCTAACAGAACCCAAACGGATCCCTGCAGAATCACATTCAATGTGTCCTTCCAGCTTGATTTTGAATCACTGCTCTCTGGGAACAGTTTTCCAACCACTTATGCACCCACTTTACAATAGCTCCATCTAGGTTTAAGTACCTTTGTTTCTTTCTGAGAAGATCATGTGGGGTAGTATCAAAAGCTTTAAAATATACCACATCTACTGCTTTCCCCTGTTCACAAAGCTTGTTATCCTGTCAAAGAAAACTATTAGATTGGCTTGGCGGGATTTGTTCTTGACAACTTCACGCTGACTGCTACTTATCAACTTTATTTATTTCTAGCTGTCTACAAATTGACTGTTTAATTGTTTGCTCCATTATCTTTCCAGGCATGGAAGTTAAGTGGAGGGCTCTGTAATTTGTTGGATTTACTTTATTTCCATTTTTATTGATAGTCAATATATTTTCCTGAAGAACATGGGCATGGATCCTGCCTGCCTAATGAATCCTAAAGCAAGCACTCATTACTTGAGTTAATCCCCTACAAGATCTGATATTACTTCAATTTTTGTTGCGTCCATCTTTAGTACAGGCAATCCCCGGGTTACGTATAAGATAGGGACTATAGGTTTGTTCTTAAGTTGAATTTGTATGTAAGTCGGAACTGGCTCCAGATTCAGCCACTGCTGCTGAAACTGACCAGGGGCTGACTACAGGAAGCTGGAGGCAGAATTGCTCTGCCCCCAGCTTCCTGGAATCAGCGACTGATCAGTTTCAGCAGCAGTGGCTGAATCTCAAGCCTGGGACAGAACAGCTGGGCTGCCAGGTAGGTTTCTGCAGGACCAACCCGGCAGCACCCTAGCTGCTCTACCCCAGGGTCCACAACAAAAGCCTGGTCTGCTGGGGGGGGGGGGGGGGGAGCGCACTAGCTGCGCCCCCCCCCCAGCAGACCAGGGGCACGGGGAGCAAAGCCGCAGCGGCGGCGGGGTGTCGCGCCTCTGAGGCTTTGCTCTGGCAAAGCCTCAGAGGCGCAGGACCCGCCGCTGCTGCAGCTTTGCTCCCCGTGCCCCTGGTCTGCTGGGGACCGTCTCCAGCAGACCAGGGGCACGGGGAGCAAAGCCGGGGAGGCGGAGGCTTTGCTTCCGGTGTCCCTGGTCTGCTGGAGACGGTCCACAGCAGACCAGGGGCACCCAGAGCAGCTTTTCTCGCCCCGGAGGTCGAGGTGGCGGGACCGCTGCGCTCTGGGCGGTCCTGCTGCCTGCGAGCTCTGGGGTGAGAAAGCCCCGTTCGTAAGTGCGGCTCCGACATAAGTCGGAGCCGCGTAACTCGGGGACTGCCTGTATAATGCTGATTGTAGGGTAAAGCCACAACCATTAAATGGCTTCTTTTAGAACAGAAGCAGCTGACAATACAATATTATCCAAAAGTCTCCTAGTGACACAAACGTCAATATTGTGTCACAGAGAAGGCCTTGGTCAAAGGACTTTTCTTAACAGTTGCTCTTTTGTGACTATCACAGACAAAGCTAGGCATTAACCTGTGTTAGCATTAATATTTAGGAGTTCCACCCTCTATTTTGTCCCCTATTACGTTATGTACTTTTGAATGATGGGCCTGCGCTTGTCCCATTCCGCTGCTACGGTGCTCACAGACCAGAGGCAGGTGCTTTAGGAGAAGACGATCCATGGCACACCAGGCGTTTCAATAATCAGTGGACTGTGCCCCATCTCCGCTGCTGAGGAGGCGCCCCGTCCGACTGCCCTCAACTGCTAGGGACACCCATGTCCTCCCGCCCGCGCTCGCCCCCGCGGGACCCTGCCCCTCCCGCACTTACCGCCCCTCAGCACGAATAGGTCCGTCTGCTTATCCGAGTTGAAATCCCCGAAAGCCGCCAGGGTCCCGAAGGCCTCAGCCCCGAAGAGCTGGGCGGTGACGTTCTGCAGCCCCCAGCCAGCCCTCAGCAGCCCCAGGAGCAAGCAGAGCCCGAACAGGTAGCAGCGCCCCATCCTCCCACCCACTGCCAGCCGGCTGCAGCCGCCGACAGCATCACTTACGGCCATGAGGGAGGGGCCGTCACAATCCTCCCCTTCATTTCCGGGACTGACCAGACTTCTTTACGACAGTGTCGCGACCCTCCCGTCTAGATAGCAGAGAGAGGGCAGTTGGTTATCTACTCGGCTGCTCGCGCTGCAGCAGGCGCGCGCGGGGCCGAGCCGGGGAGAGGGAGTAGCGTAGCCCTGGATCTTCCGCGCGATGGCGTCGCACCTGGCAGACGTGAGCTGGAGGATGTTGGAGCTGCGAGCCCGCTCCAAGCGCTCAGGTCTGACCCTTTCGCCTGGATGGGGAGGGGGCTGCGGGGTCTGTTTGCTTGCGCCCAGGCTGAGAGAACGCGGCTCGCCTTGTCCTCGCCTTCACCTCGCAGCTGTTCCTCTAAACGGGCCCCGCTCTCTCCCCCTCGCCTCAGCTGTGGCTGTCACTATCTCCGCCTGGCCTGGGCCTCCGCTAGCTTCGCAGGTCACTCGGAGTAGCTCGGTGGAGATCAAGTCACAAGCGCTGCTGCTGCTGCTGCTCTGCATGGTTGTCTCCTCACCTTACGCCTGACAAAGTCTGAGAGAAAGTTTGAGGCTTGTTCAGAGCTATGGGTACTCGCATTCTCTAGCCCTCTGCGCTTGCTTTCATGATAGCTGACCGAAATGTAGGACCCCGTTCTCTGTCGATCAAATTTAGATCCCTTTTTAAAGCGCGAGTCTTAACTTGTTTGTTTCTTTTTCTATCTTCACACCTTACATAATAAAACTCAAATTTGTAGCGGATCTCATTTGTTGGGGAAAACATTTCTTGGGTTAAAATTAAGGTGATTTCAAGGGTCTGATACTCTGCTGATGCATAACTTGTTCGAGACATTTTAAAATCATGATTTTTAAAATGACATTAAGGAGGCATTTACATTTCAAGGAAGCTCAGTTCAGCACGTGTTGTAGATGAAACTTCAGCTTCAGGCATCATTGTGTTTGACAAGCCATTGAACAGTAATGAATTCTGACATCTCCAATATGTTCTTACATCAAAGTCATGCGTTTTTGTCTAATTTTGGTGAGAACCACAGATTAGACTAGCATCTCATTCCCCTATAACGAAAAATCTTTGGTTTACTTAATTTATTGCCATTAACACAAAATAGTTTGTATTTATTTGTTACAATCTAAAAATTGCTCCGCATAAACTAATGCTCCATGTAACCCAAAAAGTTAGGTTATGTAAAAGTTTGTCTGTAGCTATGTATTTATAGACATCATTAAGATAGTTACTAAAGATCTCACCTTTTAGTGCTGCCCTTGCTGTACTATTTAATTAAACTTACACAATATGCAACACAATTTTTAACGTAGCATAACTCTACAATGTTTCCATCTAAAAGAAAAATGCATAATTTAGCATATATTTGATTACAAAATAAATAAAACTACTTGTGTTTATTTAAAAGGCGATTAAAATTGTTTACACAAATTACATATTTAAATGGAATATTCAGTGTACAACTTTAGTTTATAGTCATAAGTGTGAGACTCAAGTCTTAGAGTATCCCTGCCAAGAAAATGAAATTAAAATTCCCATTCTTGTACATTCTTCAATTATATGTTAAAAGTTTGAAAGTGAATTTTTGCCAACAAAAAGTTAAGTACTGAATTAAATAATTGATTACAGTTGTGTTGGTAGGACTGTACTGCAAGAACTAGGCTATACTTGTAATCTGATCTGTACAGAACCTCCCTGACTCCAGCAGGATTCTATATGTGTAAAAAGAACTGTCGGCACAGATTCATCTTCAGGATCAGGGCCTAGTTTTCAACATCAGTTATATGAAAACTATAGCCTGCTTTTGCATGATTCCGCACCAAATAGAGGAGACATCAATTCAAAGAATTACTATTCTTAGCATTATAATCATGATATAGTACTGCAGAAGGAAACCAGCCTGTAAATTACTTGTAGCCTAAAGAGCAGAGGGTTGCAATAGCTGGTTAACTGTGTATTGCTTGATTTGTTTTAGCACAAATATTTAATAGTTGCTATTAATGGAGGAAAAAATGCTTTTATTTTGGATCAAGGCATGGGCGGTGGATAACACAGGCCAGGGAAGCTGAGCTTTCCCAAAAATTCCTCTGTGGCCCTCCCCAGGCTTTTCCAGTAGACCCCCCCTTCTTCTTGCCCGTGACCTGTATCTCTTGCCCTGTAGTCAGGCCCTAGGCTCAGGAGAACTGGCCTATGGTCCATAACTCTAGGCAGCTGGCACTAGTGCTTGTGCCACTCAGGACCCCAGTAGTCAGAGTAAGGGCCTGGGCCTGGCAGCTGCAGGGGGGCTCTGGACTTGGATGGATGAAAGAGGGAAGGTGGAACCTTTGTCAGAAGGGGCAGGTGGGGCTGACCTACCCAAGCCAATAGCTGAGTACATTTATGAATTAAGGATTTATTTAATCCTGCAGCAGAAAATGCTGTGGGTTTAATTCTGCACATAATGATGTCAGTGTCAAAACTCTCATTGACTTCAGTTGTGCAAGATTAGGTCATAGAAAAGATAAATATTCAAAATACTGTTACATAATAGGGATGTTAAATGTTGTGCATCAATTTTTAGTTCCACAGTTACTAAAATACTACCTGGGGTGTGGAGCCAGCAGCCAGTACATTCCTGGACCCAGTTCTGGGGAGCCCCCTGCTACCCTGCACTGTTGTCTCTGAGCACGGGTGGGAACATTCCCTGTCAGTGGGGGGCCCAAGTTCCCCATGGACATACTGCTTCTCCCCGGGCTGCCTCTGTGGGAGGCAGCAATGGGGAGGGGAAAGCAGCTCTGTGGAGCCAGAACACAGGGAGAGCCAATTTAAATGCCAATTCCCTACATGTACTGGCTCCCACCTGCTCATCTTCTTCACTGTTGCTTCTGATTGAGAGGCAGCAATGTGGTAGGGGTGCAGGTGAGTCCAGGAGAGCTGGCTCCCACCTCTTCCCTCTTGTTGCCTTTGATACAGAAGCAGCAAGTTGGGGCAAGAGAGGTTGCATGTAGTTGTTTGGGTTAATCTATAAGCCTAGGCTTATCAGTTAATCATTTAAATGACTATAAACTGACATCCCTATTATCTGGTAACTAGAAATTTTACTGCAAAATAAAATATAATTACTTTACTGTAATATTCAGTATGGATAGATTATGGGTCCTGTTTCTTTGTTAGATGTTTATTAAAATTAAGGCTCAAGAACGTCAAATTTTAGGGTATAAAAGGGAAAACATAAATAATAATTAACCTTAATGATCCCCATGATTGTCCAGAGCATCATGTTAATAACTCTACTAACAATGTTTTCACTTAATTTAATGCTAATTGCTTCTAACCCTCACTGGACAGTTTTGAAAATTGCTGTAGTTTAGCCTGAGACGTTTCTGATTAGCTTCATCAGTTGAAATGGCCCATTCGGACGCTGACAGAGCCTGCTCTGCATATACTTTCTCAAGACTTGGTAAGTGCGTGATCTTTCATTTTTTATGTTTTTGTATCTTCTCTTTTGAAATTGTGATTGCTTGTTGCTGCTTTTTTGCAATCGTAGCGTGTTTCTTTGGTACTTGCATTTCTTTTATTTATAATTTTTAACACAAAATTTAGGCCAAAACCTTGAGCTTTTTGTGGAGAAAGCATTCCAATTCTGGAATCTCTAATTTTCAGAAACAAAAAAATCTAATAGGGATTTTTTTTCTGTGCATTTGTGTTGTGTATTATGTATCACTTATTTCATGGTGACAGTCTTGGTTATTAATTTTTTAATGGCAGTTAAGTCAATGGTGCTATTAGAACATTGTTTAGCTTCCTTCTTTGGTGTTAACAAATAGCTTGTTTTTTTTCCTTGAACATATCTCATGTAGCTCTGTTAAGGTTTGTCTATACTTGACAGTAAATTTGGATTTTGATACAATGTGTATTTAGAGCACAATATCTATTTACAAACAAGTCCATTTGTGGATATTCTTATTCCAGAAAAAAAGTGTCTTTTCCAGTTTAGCTTAGTCTACTAGATATTATACTGCTAGCATATATTTTCAGTGGTGACTGTCAGGTTTCAACTGAAAGGCTTTCAGCTGTCCACTGTAAGGCTCGCAAAAGAGGAACCACTTAAGCTTCTGTTGTACAGGTTGGACCTCCTTGGTCCAGCACCCTCCAGACCTGACTGGTCCCGGATAAGGGATTTTGTCAGACCAGGGAAGATAATTTCTTGCCCTTGCCTAGCCATGGCCTCGCTACCAGCTTCCCACCGGCTTTCCCCTGCTGCCAGACCCTCTGCACGCTGGGCCCCTGGCTCCATCATGGCAGTCCCGCCTCCAGCACACACAGCCGCAGTGCTGCGCTCCCGGCTTTGCAGGGCAGTCCCCTCCTGGGGCCCCACTTGGGCTTTAACCTCGGTTGGCTGCCCTGCTGCCTCCCAGCCTCACTGGGCAGCTCCGCAGGCAGCAGCAGGGCTGCTGGGCTTTTTGCTATGCTGTTGGGCAAAAGCCCCACTCTTGGGTTCCTGGCCCCACCACCAGGCAGCGCCATGGTCAGGCTCCCAGCCCCACAGGACAACTGCTCTGTCTCCTATTCCCTCCAGGCAGCTGCACTGCTTGGCGGTAGCAGGGCTACTGGGTTCCCAGTTGTGCTGCCAGGTGGCCCGCTGCTTCCCACTCTCACTGGGCTGTTTTCCTTCTGCACCCCCTACTCCCTGCAGTGTTGGCACCAGGTGGTAGTCCTACTGCTGGGCTACCATTTCACTGCCATAGGACAACCCTGCTACTACTGAGCTCTAGCCCCTCTGTAGGGCTCCCAGTGACCAGCCCTCCACCAGGACTCTCTGGTCCTTGGACATCTGTGGACCTACTGGATCACAGAGTCCCAGTTAAGAGAGATTTTCCTATTCCTTTGTATGTTAAAGTTACTGCTTGAGTTCTTCCCTGTGCCGAAAATCTCTCTTTCTACCTGCTTAATTTGTATAGTAGCTTAACATTTCATACTGGTAACTAAACAGATTTGTAGTACCAGTTAAAAGCTAATGTCCTGTAGTATCAGGTTGAGGAACACCAGCATAAAATACTGATATTTTGAATGTCCAAAATAATTTTCTGTTTGCTCTGTAACAATTGCAAGACGTGTTTGGAAAATGCCCATAAATAAACTCCTGAATGTATATTTAATTGTTACATGTTTTTACTGTTATATGTCATTAGTTAGAGAAAGTTCTGAAATCCTGTGGTGAAGTCCAAGTTCAGTGGATTACATAAACTGTTTCTTTTATTTGAGAAGATTAAGAGACTTAGAAAAAGGAAGTTTGGAGTTGTTTCCTCGGTCTTGTAAAACAGCGTTTCCCAAACTATGGGCCGCGGGAAAAAAATACTGGGCCTCAGCATGCCTGGTGGCTGCCGGCAAGGCCGGCCTTAGACCGATTCGGGCCCCGCACTCCTGAACCCGGAAGTGTCGGCAAGATACAGAGCCGGGGGCCCTGCTCCACCGATACGTAGAGCTGGGTCTCTCCCCCGGCTCTGTCTGGCGCGGGCGCGGGTCCCCTGTGCCGGCCCCGCGCGTCCTCCCACCTGTCAGCCGACGGTCAGGGCAGTGAGTGGTGTGTGTGTGGTGTGTGTGTGTGTGTGTGTGTGTGTGTGTACTATACACCCCGAGACTTCAACTGCTGAGACTGGTGTCCCTTGCAGTGGGCAACCTGGAAGAGGTTGATGGGCGCCCTAATAAGTGTACAGGAAGAGCTTATTACACTTCAGATTTTAACTGCTAGAATCTGTGATTCCTTCGCAGCAGGCAGCCTCGGGAAGGCTGAGAAGTACCCCAGCGGATTTTGCCACCTGGGTGTGACACAAATCCAAACGCCCAAGCTCTCCCTGTATCTGTCCCTAATGACCGGCTGAAGTTCTTTTTAAATTGTGCCTGATTCTGTTACAGCAACTGAAGGAGTCAGGTTAAAACTTAAACATTTACAGGTTTATTGAGGAAGCTTAGAAATCATACGGTTGCAATTGCTATTGTTCTATTTCTTAACTGCTGACATATATAGAAAAAATGGTTACAAAGAAGATCAAGATAGGAAATAGAAAATAATGGTAACAAATGACAGCTTAAGCTTTAAAGAGCTCTATTCTATGCATGCACTATAACAAAAGGACACATACAGGTACAATTTTTACCCCCTTCTGCGTCACTCGATCCCAGTATGTCAGGCCAGGATCGGTCCCTCAATTCCTCGGAAAGATGAAAATACGAGGTGAGCGTCCCCATGGAACCTCGGGAGGTCAAACACCTAACCCAACCAGCAGGTAGAGGGCAGATTGACACTCAAAAGAGAGTGTGTTGCTGTACCACCTTATATATCCGTTGGGTCACGTATTTTCTCTTTCTTATCTATAATGCCAAATGGTGCTGGTCTGTTTTTTGTGAGACCAGTTCTTACAAGAGAGTTGTAAACTTAATTTATACTTGTAAGAGAGAGTTGAGAGGATTAAATTGGAAGTACTGGACATTCTTTTTCTCAGTGGGAAATTCCTCTCCCAGGGACGGCTGTGTGTTCGAATCAACATGGGTGCCAGCCGGGCACTTCTTGCAGCCTCGAGCTCAGTTTATTTCCTTAATCGTTACTCAGTCAGAGAAACTCACATATCCTGGTCTCGCATCAAAGCAGATCAAAGCTTAATGGCTATGCCGATTTTCTTATTGTTCCTTCTCTGCCCTGTATACAGATATCTCAGAGGGCAAGCAAGATTGTTTGAGATGGGATGGGGGCTGCCGGCTACACCACCCTGCCCCCAGACCACCCCGCCGTGCGCAGCTCCTCCTCACTGCCTGCTGCTGCCCATGTGCGGCGTTGCACGTGGGCGGGGAGGACGCCTGGGCGTGATGTGACGTCACGGCCTGGGATTTTAAAAGTCTTCGGAGGCACGTGGCGGGGCCATGCAGCCTTCGGCGGCCTCCGGCCCCACAATGTGGAAGGCAGAAGTTAGGGAACGGGCTTGGGAGGAGGCGACAGCTGCAGTGGCAGGCTTGCGCGGAGAGAAAGGAGTGGAAGGCAAAGGGGCTTGGGAGGGGAAGGCACCAAGGGACAGGGTGCAGGAGAGAGAGACAAATGCCAGGGGGCCAAGTGCAGACAATGAGGGAAAATTCAGGAGGGGAGGTGTCAGTGGGAGGAAGGACAGGGTGATGCTGGGAGAGGAGAGGGGAAGGGCAGTGGGGGCTGGAGGAGGTGGTGCTGGGAGAAGGCTTGAAAGAAGGGGTGGGCATGAGAGAGGTGGGGATGGAGCAAGTCATGTGTGAGAGCACAGAGGGGCAGGAGTGGATGGGGCAGAGAGTGCTGAGGGGGTGGGTATCAGGGAAAGAGAGGGCAAAGGGGGCAGGGCAGTAAGGGAAGGGGGAGGCACCAGGAGGGTGCAGGGCTAAGGGAAGGTGCATGTGCCAGGGGATTCTGGGGTGAGGAGGAGGGGAGAGCTAGCCACTGGAAGCAGCACTGGACGGGGGAATTTGGGGGGCTGGTGGAAGCAGGGCTGCCGGGGGGTGCAAGGTTGGGGGTAGGGAGCTGGCCGGGGAAGATGAGGGGGGGGGGGAGAAGAAGCAGCCGCCGGAAGGAGGGCTGGATGCGGGCAGTGGGGCTGGCCAAGGGAGATTGGGAAGAGAAGCAGGAGGGACCTGGCTGCCCGGGAGGGGGTTGGGGGAAGTGGGGCTGGCCAGAGGCACAGCGGGCGGAGTAGGGGGAAGGAATGAATCGGCCTGTGGGGAGTGGGACTGACCCAGCCATATGTAGATCTTGGGATGCTGCCCCTGTTTCCCCCCCCCCCCCCCCCCCCCCCCCCCGCAAAGCACAAAGCATGAGTTAGTCCAGCCCGGGGATTCTATTGTCTGCCCCCCTCCCCACACACACACACACCCCCTTGAGTAGTTGCGAACTGTCTGGCTGGTAGACACACTCATGCAGCCTGAGCACATTTACTAGCCAGGCAGTTCGAAACTACAAACTAATACATCTAGTAATAATACAACTTACCTAATGAGAAAATACCAGACATGTTATATGTCTGGTATTTTCTCAGTTTGTTTTTTATGTGTTTATATTTTTGGGCTGCAAAAAGCAGTATTGGGGAAAAAAAGGGTTCCTACTAAAGTAAAAAGTTTGGGAAACCCTGGTCTAACCAGCTTTCTGTCTGTATTACAGTCCATTTATCCAGTCCTTAACTTGCTGGCAAGAATATTGTGAGTGACTGTATCAAAAGCTTTGCTAAAGCTGGCACTGGGGGTTTTGTGAGGACCAGAAACAATTTATTTGAATATTCATCATTTGATTAATGAATATGCAAATGAACATTACTGGTCCTCCAAAAGTTCATGAATGTATTTACTGGTCCCCAAGTCAAAAAGTTTGGGAACCCCTGTTGTAAAATGTATGTGTGTGTATAGGAGTGACAGTAGAGGTCCTAAAAGGTTTAACACCAGTAAAACAAGGGATCATTGGCAAAAGTTACCTTAATTTCTTGAAACAGCACAATGGACATTTATATTTGAACAATATTATATATTGCAAATCTTGCAAATTCCAAAAATCTGAATTGTTTTCAAGGTCAACACTGTTTCTTTTATAACGGCATACTGTGAGGTGCAAACTGACAAAGTGTATTGCGTGTTTTCCTCATGGTGTAATTATATGCATACACATATAAAATTAGTTTATTACAAAAGGCAATTTACAAGTTCAGTCCCTGTAAAACACTTGTAATTTTTTTTAAACTGGTTCCTCTAACTAAACTCTGAATGGAATTTAAAAAACTCCTTTTTTTTCCCTGGGAAAAGGTAATTATGAGTTCTCCTAAGTTAGTAATTGCAGTTTGTATTCTCCCAGGTTAGTAGTTACAATTGTTTGCAATTTTAGTTGGTAATTTGCTGCTTCTCATTACTGAAATATTTATTTTGGGAACGATGAAAAGCTAATTCAGATAACTTTGCAAACAAGAATTCTTTGCAGTAATATCCCAATATTACCCTTATAGATTAAACATATATTTAAATTACTGTGAAAACTAGGCTGCTTGTCTTAAAACTTTGCTTTCAAGCTTCAGCTATTTGGGCAAGTCAGGTATTCTAGGATATTCTATTTACCTATTTTACGGTTGCTTATCCTTTATTTTAATATATTTTTCCACGCCTATGAACTATTTAATATACATATTTATATCTATAGTTTTTGTTTGTACTGGTGGGTGCACATCCACACGCTATCTCAATATTGGTGTTGCATATAAGAAAATTCAACCTGCCCAAGGATGGAAGATCTTAGAGGGAATACTGCTTCTGACTAAAACAAAGAGTGCTTAAATTAGTAAACCCCTCGTATACATTCATATAGAATGTTTCACTGGAATGATTGGCTTGGAATATGTTTCTGACTTGAAAAGGTTATAATACGTTTATCTTTCCAGGCCAAATTATTGCAATGTGCTTTTGTTCTTTTCATGTATTAATAATTAATACTTAGCACGTGTAATACAGATATATTAGCTCATAGAGGTTTTTTTGGATGAATATGTGGCTAACAATAAATATTCATCACTTAAAAATTTATTCAAGTCTTGTTTAATCTCATAGTTTTTGATTCAATGAACGTGCATTGAGGGTAAAATTTTTATTTTGTGATGGAAGTGTGGGGACAAATTAGAAAAGATTGCACAGATATTGTCAGATTAAATTAGGAAAACATGAGAGCTAAAGAATGGGTAGAGGTTTATATAGTACAGTACTGTACTAAATTGCAGGTGTGACATGGCATTAAATATACTGATATGAATGACATAACTGAGATACTTAATGCAAGATGCCTAATATAAGATATGAAAGATTGGAATGTTTGTGATTTACTGAATATGATTACCTTATTTGTATGCAAGTATCATTTCTGTTTCTGAAGTTAGAAATAAGGGCTGTAGATTTATATTACAAATGTGTTCATGCTGGGTGAAGCCTACTACTGGTCCTTCCGATACAACAATGAAAAGCTCCACAGTGCTGGTGGCCCATCAGCAAGAGACCATGGCTTGTAAAAGAGCATAGTCTTCCTGTGAACGTGAGGGTCAGCCTCTGACATATGTCTACAAAAGCCCTACAGAGACATGTGACCACTTCACCACATACCAGAACCCATCTTGAATTCTGTACTTTTCCACAAGAAGTTGGGGGAGGGGAGACTAGAAAACAGTTGCAGGTATTTAAGAAAAAAAAAAGATACTATGAATTGTGGAGCCTAATTCTGTGGATCCATATTTGAAGATCATTAATGTCTCATTCTAGCTGTTAAATAAAAGTGGTTAAAATCATGTCAGTGCTACACAGTGGGCCCAGCCAGGCTGGAGCTCCCTCCAGCTGGGATCCTGCAACGCAAGCAGTGGGCTGCTCCGGGCCGGTGGTTAACTGCTTACCCGATAAACATCACCCTTTAAGGGAAATGCTTACTGGGTAACCGGTTAACCCTTTACATCCCTAATAAAGAATTCTAGCTACTGTATATAAAACTGTATGTTGGATGAACACATGCTTCCATGAGTAAAGATTTAAATGAATCAAATGAAGTGCTTTCAACTTTGACAAGGCCCATTTGAACCTAGTGTTGATAATAAAGTACAGGCCAAATCTCATTGGTCCGGCACTCTCAGGACCTGAGCCATCCCGGATGAGGGAATTTGCCAGATGAGGGAAGGTCCCCTGCCTCCGGTCCTCTCAGCCTGCCGCCCCTACCTGCTGCCGGCTCCTTTGGCCTCTCTGCTGGCCGAGTGACATAGTTGCCCCAATCCTGCTGTCATTGCTACTGCTCCAGCCCCACTGCCGGCACACAGTCTTGCTGCTGGCTGGCACACAGCCCAATCGGGCTGCCGACCTGCCAGGGCCCCAGATGGGCTTCCTCTACTGGGGTGCCATGTCCTGGCCTTACTGCCAGCTAGGCTGCTGCAGCTCTGTCCCCACTGCTGGGTCGGCACTCAGCCCCATTCGGGCTGCTGTGGCACAACTCCACTGCCAGGCCAGCATGCATGCGCTGCCTCTGATCCACTACCACAGCCCTGCTACTGCTGCTGGTCTGCTGAGCTCCTGGCCCTGCTACTACCAGTCTCCCTTCTGCAGTACTCTCAGTTCTGGCCCTTCTGCCCTTGGGCTCTTTTTTTCTTTCAGACCACAGATGTTGATGGATGAGAGAGTCCCAGTATAGGGAGATGCAACCTGTAGAAAATGTGTTGATCTTTCACAGAAATGGATTGGATGATGTGATGTAGGGGTAGGCAATAATTTTTGATGGCGAGCCTCTCCAAGAATTCGGAAAGTGGTCTAAGGTCGCACTCTTCCATGATACTAAGGAGAAGGTACAGGGTCTGGGATGGGGGTTGCATGCAGAAGGAAGCTTGGGGTAATGGATTGGGGTACAGGAGGGAGTTGGGGTGAAGGAGGGAGAGGGGGCTATGGGTGCAGGGGCAGAGGATATGGGTTATGTGGGATATGGTTGCAGGAGGGGAGCAGAGGGCTTGGATTATGTGGGGTATAGTGATACGGAGAGACGGAGCTGGGGCGTCAGAGACCTACTTTGGTTGGGAGACTTACCTGGGTGACTGGCAGTGAGCAGCCCAGCGGGTTTCTCAGGCAGGCTCCCTGCCTGTCCCTGCACAGGCTGCAGGGGCCATGTGTGTCTGTGAATAGCTAGGATCCCGAGGGAAGAGGAAGAAGGGTACTCTGCACACGGAAACTGGCCAATGGGATTGTGCTGGGGGTAGGGGCAGCGAGTGAAGCAGCTTGGCAGGCTGTATTTGGCCCAGCCCTGATCTAATATATCATTTATGTATCTAACTTCCATGATTCCACAAACTAGATCCCTACATCTGAAGCATTAACTCCTTGTGTTAGTGCCATTTTTAATCATTACATGTAGGAGTAATACTACGAAAAATTCTGTTTTTTCCAATAGGGATGTAAAAGATTAACGGGTTAACCAGTTATCAGATAAGCAGGTGGCTTATTGTCCTGCTTACCAGATAACTGGTTAACCGACCTGGCTGTCTGGACACTGCCTATGATGGGGCCAGGGCAGCTCCTGCCATCCAAGGCTACAGCAGGGCCGGGAGCGGGGCTGGGGCCAGAGCCAGAGCAGCGTTCACCTCCTGAGGCTGTAGCGGGGGTAGGGCTGGGGCAGCTCCCGCTGCCCATGACCGGAGCATCTCCCCTACCTCCCCCCAGGGTTGGAGCAGCCACTGCTTTTGGGCCCAGAAGAGCCCCCAGAGCCAGGGCTGTGGCCAGAGCAGACCCTCCCCCAGCCACAGCCCATCATGCCTTGGAGAGGGGAGAGGCTGCTCCATTGTTAGCTGCTTAAACCTGGCATTTAACTGGTTAACATATTAAACATTAATTAACATCCCTATTTCCAGTCAGAAAATCTATCCTTATTAATTTAGCTGCAAAAGGCTTTGCAATAGGACCAGAGCTATGATGTTTAAAGCAACTTTGCACTGTTATATTACTTCATTATGTTTTAGAGATTGAAAGAGCATATTTGTGTAGAGAGAGGCAAGTGGCTCTGCCCTCAAGTGTTTAGGGCTGAACCAACACACCAGGTGATGTTCCTTGCACCTGTTATTGGGCTGATACAGAATATGTCTCCCTTTATTTCCTCCCTGCAATAGCAGTCACAGTCTGCCTACTGGCCCCATCCACATCCATAACCTTCTCCCCGCACAAGTTAAGAAATATTTCAAGTCCCAAGGATACCAGGGATGGATGGGAAAAATGCAGTTGGTGTTATGTGCTTTCAGAAACCATTGCTCGTTCTAAAAGCAGCAAAACTCACAATATAGGTAACTAGTAGATAAAACATTTTATGGATTGGCCCACTTGCAGAAAAATGAAAGAGTTCAAGTAAGAATGCAGGCATTTGCCACTGCCCAGTGATTAAATAGCCCTTTCTCCTCTCCCTTTGCCCCCATAACCTTGACCTGCTTCAGCCTTATGATTAGATTTCTATAACAGCTGCTAACAGCAGTTAATACTGCTGACTGCAAAGTTAAAAAAAGAATGAGTGTACATGCTCTCAAAAGCATATGTTGATAAGGGAGATTGAGTGTTCCCAGTAACAGACCTTGGTAAACAAGTGTGAAGAGTTGAGACAAAAGCATTGCACAATTGCCAGATTACAATGTCACCCTTCACAGCACAGACCTAACCCAAAGATAAGCCAGTGGATGGGCCCTGTTACCTATTATGTGATTCGGCACAGGAAACAGCTGGATGCACAGGCAGATGTCATCCTGTGGATCCTTGCTGTTCAAAGATGAATGCCCCATGTGATACCCCTGTTTCACTTGAGAACTGAGAACCAAGCTCAGTATGTACAGTAAAACTCCGATAGTCCGGCATCCAGCTGTTCGGCACTCCCGATACTCCGGCATCAAAATGCCAAGCGCTCCTGACCAGCTGATTAAAAAGCCTGCCGCTCAGCGCATGTGCTGGCTGTAACCACAGAGCATAAGGTTGGGAAGAGGCGGGGGAGTGGGATCTTGTTACAGTATGGAGAAGAGCATTTTGCTTCAGCAAAGGGGAAACAGGAGGAAGAGGGAGGGGGAGGAGGATTAGGTTACAGCATGGAGGAGAGAGACGAGAGAGGAAAGGGAAGGGGAGAAGGAGGGAGATGGTGTCCTGGCCAGTTGTTAAGCCATGCAGCTGTATCGGACCTCATGATTCTCCAGCAAATCTGATAATCCGGCATCACTTAGGTCCAAAAGGTGCTGGATTATCGGAAGTCTACTGTACTATGCTATGCCCTTACTCTCGGGGTCAAGTTGGACACATGACCAGAAGTAAAAGTACCCCCTTCTAAGAACTTTTTCCACCATCCTCCTGCCCATAGGGGATGAGTTCGGCCCCCCACCGAACCTTCTCTTCGCTGCTGCTGGTCTCTCCCCTGCAGTTGTCTGCCCTTCTGCTTCACCCCCAGAATCCTCGGGCACCTAAACCTTCCCTTACTCCTGCATCCTCCTGGTGCTTCCTCCTTCCCTCACTGCCCCTACCCCTTTGCCCTCTTTCTTCCTGATGCCCATCTCCTCACCAACCTCTGCCCCAGTTTCTCTCATGCCCCTCTGAGTCCTCACACGACTTGCTCCATCCCTGCCTTCCTCATTCCCACCCCTCCTTTCAACCCTTCTCCTAGCACCTCTACCTCCCCTTGCTTCCTCTTGCCCCAATTCCCTTCCCCTCTCCTCTCCCAGCATCACCCTGTCCCCCCACCCTCCCACCCCCACTGACACCTCCTCTCCCTCCTCCTGCCCTATTCCTCATTGTCTCCACTTGGCCCCCTGGCATGTCTCTTCTCCACCTTGTCCCATGGTGCCTTCCCCTTTCTTTTCCTGACCTGCCCCCTTCCCCTCAGCACAAGCCCCTTCCTCTCCCACTCCCTTTCCCCTAGATCTCTCTGAGCCCCTCTTCCACCTTTTGCCTTCCAGTTTGCAGGGCTGGAGTCTGTGGTTGGGCCCCAGAAGTCCCCGCAGACATGGCCCCAGCTGCTTCCAAGGTAGGAGCTCTTGCCGGGACTGGAGCTGGGCCGCCCTGTGGTGCTAATGTTAGTGCTGCATTCCAGTGCCCGCACCAGCTTTGGCTCCTATTAGGAGGAGCGCGGGGGTGGGGGGAGAGAAAGCCCCCATGCTCTCAGATCTGGCTTGCAGAGTGTGGCAGAGCAAGCACTGCCGCTCCCCCAGCGGAGTTGGAGGGGGCGGGGAGAGAAAGGGCTGTGCACAGAGCATGCCGGCAGAGCCTGAACATACCCCGCTCTGCAGCGCTCCAGCTCGGACTCCAACATCAGCTCCCAGGAGTGGCTCACTGGCTCTGACTAGCGCCCCTCCTACTCCAGCAGCGGTGGTGGCCACCTGTGAATGGAGGAAGTGGCGTGGCCAGACTGGCGGCCACGCACAGCAGAGGCTGTCCTGCAGCAGGAGGGAAGGGCCACGCAGTGCTGGGGGCTTGCCGGATGGTGACGTGCTGCATGGGAGGTTGGAGCTCTGGACACTGCGCTCCACTGGTAGCAGCCCTGGCTGCCTGCGCAAAGCACCAAGGGAGCCACTTAGGTGCTGGGTGGAGGCTGGGAGTTACTGCTGCACCACGCTAGCACTGGGTGTCTTTAAATCCTTTACTGTCCCGGAAAAAAGGGACGTATGGTTACCATAGCGCCATGGCACACCTCAGACTGCCTCGTGCCACAGAACACTGTTAAAGAAACGCTGATGTAGATGGTATCATGAGCTTTTGTGGGCACAGCCATCTGAAGAAGTGGGCTGTGCTGACGAAAGCTCATGATGCCATCTACATTTTTTGTTGGTCTTTAAAGTGCTACCTGATTATTTGTTGTTTTTTAAGTATTTCCTTTTCAGTTTAGGCATTCACTTGCTCCATTTGGTTGGTAAAGTATTAGGGTGTGGCTGCCTTCAGTGGCCTCCTTATTGGCTGGAAATCCCATACTCTGAAATCTATTTATTATTTCTGGAATTCTTCTAACAGAAATCCCCCATTAGTCTTTTGGTGTTAATTGCCTTGGGGAATCTACACAACCACCACTCTGGCAGAAGGCTTTTCAACTCCAAAATGAAATGCAAAAGAGAGAGCACATGACCTATGCACATGAAACCATGCTGTTTCTTATGCACCAGTATTGGTCTACTCTTTGGTACACTGTCACAGTGTAAGATGCAGCAGCGTGACGGGGGAGGGGAGACAGCTCTGTGAAGCTGGTGCTGGGGGTAGATGACTTTTAAACTGGTTCCCGCAAGCACCTGCTCCCACCTTCCACACCCCCACCCCTATGGGAGGGAGTATGAAGGCACGTGTGAAGAACTGGCTTGAAAGCCAGTTCCCTGCATGTGTCGGCTCCTGTCTCTTCTCCCCCCTCCCCCCCCATGTGCTGCTGCCTCTGATAGAGAAGCAATAATGCAGGAGGCCCTGCAGCTTTGCGGGAGCAGATACGTGTGGGGAGCCATCTTCAAAACTGCTGCTTGCTGTGTGTACTAGCTTCTGCTTGCCCCCATCACTCTCTATCGGAGGCAGCAGCCCAGAGATGGGGGGAGGAGGGAGAGAAGGCAGTTCCATGAGAGCTGGTGCTCATGGGGAGCCAGCTTAAAAGTGGGAGGGATGATATGCATTGGCTCCCGCCTCCCTCCCCCTTACTATCTGATATAGAGGCAGCAAGAGGGGGAGTACATGCAATCATTTGGATTAACAGATAAGCCTATGCTTATCGGTTAATTGTTTAAATGACTATATGCTCATATCCCTAGTATCCATTGAGCTGAATAACTTCTTATTTATCCTCAAGGTCAGCTGTCTTTGGTGTGTCAAAAAGTTAGCATCGTAGGGCTAGAAGAGACCTCAAGAGGTCATTGAATCCAGCCCCTTGCTCAAAGCAGGACCAATTCCAACTACATCAACCCAGCCAGCGCTTTGTCAAGCTGAGACTTAAAAACCTCTAGAGATGGAGATTCCATCTCCCTAGTTAATCCATTCCAGTACTTCAGTACCCTTCTAGTGAGAGAGTTTTTCCTAATATCCAACTTAGATCTCCCCCACTGTAACTTGAGACTATTGCTCCTTGTTCTGCCATCTGTCACTACTGAGAACAGCCTCTTTCCATCCTCTTTGGAATCTCCCTTCAGGAAGTTGAAAGCTCCTATCAAATCCCCCCTCACTCTTCTCTTCTGCAGACTAAATAAGCCCAAATACTTTAGCATCTCTTCATAGGTGGTGTGCTCCAGCCCCTTTATCATTTTGGTTGCCCTCCGCTGGACCATTTCCAATGCGTCCACTTCCAATGCGTCCACATCCTTTCTATAGTGGGGGGACCCAAAACTGGACACAGTACTCCAGATGTGGCCTCACCAGAGCCGGTAAAGGAGAATTATCACTTCTCTATTCTATCACATCTGCTGGCAGTGCTCCTCCTAATGCACCCTAACGTTCCATTTGCCTTCTTGGCTACAAGGGCACACTGTTGACTCATATCCAGCTTCTCATCCACTGTAATCCCCAGGTCCTTTTCTGCCAAACTGCTGCTATTCTGTTCCCAGCCTGTAACAATGCTTGGGATTCTTTCATCCCAAGTGCAGGACTCTACACTTGTCCTTGTTGATCTTTGTTGAAAGTTGTGCTCAAATTCCATCCAGTCTTAAACTAATTGCTCGCTTGATTGCATAATCATTTGTTCCACAATAAGGATCAGGAGCGGTACCAGATCATCATCTACTTTGGCGGTGGGAATTGAGATCAGGATCTGTAATTACCATGTGAAAATGGGACAGTACCAACAATACATACACAATAAAATGTCTCCCTGTGATGCTTCCTGTAAAATGGTAGCACTCAAATTGAAAAAGCATCAGTAGTGTGGATCTCGGTATATTCATGTACACAGTGTTACACCTGTGTTTAGTACAGCATAAGTGGATGGTTGATATTAGTAAAGAGAGCATACATGGTCAAATAACTGACTAGGTGGGCCAGGGCAGATGTAAAGAAAAAATCCATTCTCATACTTAACTGAGTTTCCTTCCCCTTTATAAGGCTTATCTGTGCTCACCTAGCAAATGTGGCTAGATTGTGGCAGTCTCAAACAGGTCGTAGCTTGCAACATGTCTGGAGACCCATGCCACATATCATTCTTCTTCTCATTGGCGTCCTTGATGTTCAAATGTCTCTGGCTCCTCTGAGGTAGTCACAGGGGTCTGAAAAGTTCCTTTGCTTTCACACAGCACTGGAGCTGATCTCTGCCTTACCTTTTACTTGCCTACCCCTTGCAGTCTGTAGATGTCTATCTTTCTGTGATTGGTCCATTGCTGGTATTGCATAACTTTTCTTCACATGCCCAGGAGATCAATGTCTCCTGTAGACCTCAGGCAGAAGCATGTCTGGTGCCTGGAACTGGTATGATTGGTTGGGCAGCTGCACACAGTAAAGGTGAGCTGCTAGCTGTGCTTGCTAAGGAGGAAAATCAGGAAAAGGCATTTAAAAAAATCTACAGATAGTTTTAAAGAGGATGGTAGTCTGCAGTTCATAATTCTGACCTGGGCAGTCATTGCCACAAGGATTGGGGCATTGTGGAACAGCTGCTGGAGGACTATTAGTGTTCATAGAATCATAGAATAATAGGACTGGAAGGGACCTCGAGAGGTCATCGAGTCCAGCCCCCCGCCCTCAAGGCAGGACCAAGCTCCGTCTACACCATCCCTGACAGATGTCTATCTAACCTATTCTTAAATATCTCCAGAGAGAGAGATTCCACCACCTCCCTTGGCAATTTATTCCAATATTTGACCACCCTGACAGTTAGGAATTTTTTCCTAATGTCCAATCTAAACCTCCCCTGCTGCACTTTAAGCCCATTACTTCTTGTCCTGTCCTCAGAAACCAAGAGGAACAAATTTTCTCCTTCCTTCTTGTGACACCCTTTTAGATATTTGAAAACCGCTATCATGTTCCCCCTTAATCTTCTTTTTTCCAAACTAAACAAGCCCAGTTCATGAAGCCTGGCTTCATAGGTCATGTTCTCTAAACCTTTAATCATTCTTGTCGCTCTTCTCTGTACCCTTTCCAATTTCTCCACATCTTTCTTGAAATGTGGCGCCCAGAACTGGACACAGTACTCCAGCTGAGGCCTAACTAGTGCAGAGGAGAGCGGCAGAATGACTTCACGAGTTTTGCTTACAACACACCTGTTGATACAACCTAGAATCATATTTGCTTTTTTTGCAACAGCATCACACTGTTGACTCATATTCAACTTGTGGTCCACTGTGACCCCTAGATCCCTTTCCGCCATGCTCCTTCCTAGACAGTCGCTTCCCATCTTGTATGTATGGAACTGATTGTTCCTTCCTAAGTGGAGCACTTTGCATTTCTCTTTATTAAACCTCATCCTGTTTACCTCTGACCATTTCTCTAACTTGCTAAGTTCATTTTGAATTATGTCCCTATCCTCCAAAGAAGTTGCAACCCCACCCAGTTTGGTATCATCTGCAAACTTAATAAACGTACTCTCTATCCCAATATCTACATCATTGATGAAGTTATTGAACAGTACGGGTCCCAAAACAGACCCTTGAGGAACTCCACTTGTTATCCCTTTCCAGCAGGATTTAGAACCGTTAACAACAACGTGTTGACCCAGTTCACACGTTATCCACACTTGCACTGTGTTAACATCAGTAGATCGAATATAAAGCCACTGTGTTTGGAGAAATAGTTTGCTGTGTTCCTGTAATGGGGTACTAACATCAGCTGCTTAGGGTGCATTTGGAGGAGCTATTGCCAGCAGATCTAGAGAAGTGATTATTCCCCTTTATTTGGCCCTGGTGAGTATTGTGGAGTATTGTGTTGAATTCTGCCCGCCCCCCCCCCCCATTACAGAAAGGATGTGGAAACATTGGAGAGAATCCAGCGGATGGCAACAAAAGTGATTAGGGGGCTGGAGCACATGACTTACGAGGAGAGGCTAAGGAATTTGGGTTTATTTAATCTACAGAAGAGAAAAATGAGGGGGGCGGGAGGTTATACCAGCCTTTTATTATTTGAAGGGCCGTTCCAAAGAGGATGGAGAGAGGCTGTTCTCAGTAGTGACAGATGGCAGAACAAGGAACAATAGTCCCAAGTTACAGTGGGGGAAGTCTAGTTTGGATATTAGGAAAAACTGTTTTACTAGGTGGGTGATGAAGCACAGGAGTGGGTTACTTAGGGAGATGGTGGAATCTCCATCCCTAGAGGTTTTTAAGTCTCGGCTTGGCAAAACCCTTTCTAGGATGATTTAATTGGGGTTGCTCTTGCTTTGGGAAGGGGGTTGGGCTCGATGACCTTTTGAGGTCTTTTCTAGCCTCATAATTCTATGATGCCAGATTTGAACACAGACACCTGCACAAATGAATTGCAAGGTGACTTTTGTTGACCTACCTTTTTTAGTGTAAAGGAGGAGCTCACAATAGCACACACTATCCTCCTATGCCTTCTGATGGGCTTTTGTACACCAAGAAATTGAATGGCATAACTATCATGGTAAAATTCCCCATCCGGAATAGATGTGCTCATAAAGGGAATTATACAGGTTGAATTTCCCTGGTCAAGCACCCCCGGGACTTGGGTAGTCTCAGATGAGGGATTTTGCTGGACCAAGGGAGGTCATTTCTGCCCCTCTGGCAGTGCTGGCCCAGCCACCAGTCTCCCAGCCAACTCCCCCCTGCCACTCATCCTGCTGCCCTACTGGCCCCACCAGGCAACCCTGCTGCCAGTAGCCCAGAATATGGATATAAGCGACTAGTTGACTACCTGATAAGCATATGCTTATCGGGTAGTCAAGTAGTGACTCAACTAGTCAGGTCTCACCCCCCTCGTTGCCTCTATCAGAGAGAGGCAGCAGGTGGAGCGGAAGGGGCTGGAGCTGGCGCTGTGGGAGCTGGCTTAAAAGCTGGTTCCCAACAGCACCGTCTCCACAGGGGAGGCAGAGGCGTAGCAGGGGGACTGTGCGTGAGCCAGGAATCAGCTGATTCCCGGTTCACGCCCAGTCCCAGATACTGCACTTCTGCTTTTTAAGTGTATTAAGACCTGCCCCGAAATTCCATCAGCTACTTGATTAGCCGATTAAATGCAATTTAACATCACTAGCCCAGAGGGCTCCCAGCTCCCAACACTCTACCAGGACTCTTTGGTCCTGGAACATCTCTGCTTGCTGGACCAGAGACTGCCAGTTTAGAGGGGTTCAACCTGTAATGGTATTATACTGAGAATTATGCGGGTATAATGAATAGAACTGTATTGGTATATTGAAATAATCTCTGTTGTGTGAACAAGCAGTAAGACAACAATTCTGCCATTCTTTGCCATGACATGCCTGCCTCTTCCCCTGGCCAGCTCCTCTTGTAGAGCTTCTGAAACATCTAGTCTGCAAGTTGAGGATGTGTATTGTGAAAAGATTGACTGTTACTGAGTATCTTGTAAAATGGTAAATTAAGTGGGTATTAACAGAACTACAGGATATGTGTTTAGATTAATATCACTTTGTGATATATGACAAAAACATGTATTTCATCATTGCATTTACATAATTAAGACTAAAAAAAACTCAGGCCACAATTTTGTTGCGGAAACTACAGATTTCAACATACACACTACATAATTGCTGCAAGTTTGATTGCTGTTGTGCCTCTTTGCTTGGGGTCACAAACTCACTCCAATCTAGCCCAGCTACCACTACCTTATAGTAGAGGGTTGACTGGGCCAAATTGGAGCAAGTGGTACTGTGACCTGACGCACAGGGTTGCAGTGCCACTCGAAGAGAAGTGGGGTTATTGTTCTGTTGTATGGAACTTGAACTCACTGTACCGAAGCTGTAACTTTCAGGTTGTGACTTCTGAACCAAAAAAATCCTTTTCAGATCTGGACTTCAGTTTTGCATTAGCTGGGAATGATTTTGCTAGTGCTATACGACACTGATGTTGTGGCTAATACCCAGCGTATATGTTGATTTGTTTAGAAACTAGATTCTTCTCTTGTCACCTATGTATCTTAATGACAGTTGAGCAGTATTATGTTATAGAAAGGCTAATAGGCTATCAGAGGCTGAGCATTCAATATTGTATTATGGAATGCAAGAGTAGTTACAGTATAAAGTATATATTTATTCCTTGTCAACAAACTAAATGCCTCTAATATAAATTATCTTGCTAGAATATGACAAAATTAATTAAGATGATTCGAAAATGCTGTGATTGATTCTGACTAGCTTGCTTTTTATTGAATTAGAAAATATGTGGAACATTTTGTCAGTGTCTTGTTTTATGCATTTTGAATTTTAAGGTATCTTTTACGGTCTCTAATTAGAAATATTGTTACCTGTATTTAGCAATGAATTTAAAGTTGATTTTTCACTAAACAGCGAAACTGGTGTGGGAAAGAGGGAAAGTTTTAAAGCAAAAAGCACATATTTGCCATTATCATCTGTGTTCCCTTGTCTGTAATAAAAAGATTTGATCTTTCGAAACCTGGATTCGCTTCCAGTTTGATTTTTGCAGAAGGGTGGTTATCCTAATTTTTACTATACCAGTTTGTTGCCTTGGAATTAATTGTGATACTGATTAAGTATAGTTTTACTTTAGAATTTGTTCAGCAAAAAAACTCTAGCTATAATTTGTTCAGATAATGTATACATTGTTCATTCAGATATCTTTAAAAGTGAGCAAGAACTGCCTAAGAAAATCATATGAAAATTGAATGGATTTTTGTTAGTCCTACATATATAATTATTTCTCCCATATGAGTACTTTCTAAGAGTAAAACTGTTATGCTGTAATCATATGGACATGTTATCACTTGTGCTTTCTAATTCACATGATTCCTATAGTGTATTAATGAAAATTGAGAAGTTTTACGTTTATTTCTATTGCTAAAATGTCACATACTTAACTTTAACACTATTAATTGCATGTAGGGTTCTGAAACTTTCAAGCTTGTTTATTGTTCAACCTAAACCTTTTTCTGCATACTCTTTTTATATGTTCAATTTTTTAAATAAAAATTAAATATATTACTTTGCAATGGTAACTTTGTTTTGTTTCTTTGCTGACCCCAGAGGATCACAAATTGTCGGGTGAGTACACCTATTAGAACACTATCTGATCCTTTTGGAATTTGAAAATCCTTGCAATATATGCTGTTGGGTAAAACTTCTTCAATGGATTTTAAAATTGATTCTATTTCAGTAAAATTATTTGACATATGATTTATAGTAGAATATTCCTATGGTGAGCATGTGAAAAATTACATAAAAAGCTGGGTTACTTTGCACATACTTATATGGAAAGAGAGTGAATCCTTTTTTCCAATATGAAGACTGTGTTTTAGACTTAAACACATAGAAATGACTAGTATAGATATATCACTTGATACTACCTAGAATTATTAAAATAATATTATTGTCTAATGTTGTTTTATTTCTACCTTGTAACATAATCACTGTTGCAGATCACAGCTCTTCACTTGTGTTCTAGTTGTCAATAATCTTCCAAGAGTCAGACAACTATGCTTGAAAATTAATTAACACATGTTAACTCCACATTATTTTTAAACCTTTAATAGACAAAGCTAACTACTATACCAGTTTTTTAGTCTTTATTTAATGTTAAGTGATCTTTCAGGGACCATTTTATATGTGTACAGGAACAGGATAAAGAGGGAAAGCACAGTTGAAAGCACTAGGGAGAAGAGAGGAGGAGAAAAAAATGAAGCAAATAAATATTCGATTTTACGTTATTAGAATTTTGGCATTTCAGTGGAAGCCATATTTGGCCTTTAATGATTGTGTGGGTAAACTCATGCTTTCTATTATATTGAAATACAGCTAGAGTTTTATTTATTAAAAAAAAATCGGTCTGTATAACAATAAGGTGACCACCTTAGAAATGCAAAAAAACTTGCACTCATGCTCCTCAAAGCAAAACTGTGATTAAACGTAACCAACCACAAGGCACCTCCACAACTGCCCCCTTCAACAGCCATTGTGTTCGGACTCTAAATACTACCATATAAATAGGGTAAACACCTATTTGTTAGCATGTTTTGCCAGCCCATCTTTGTATTCTGCATCTTTTAGTTATTTGTCACTGAATGTACACTTTCTGATGCAAATTTTTTCCCCCCCAGGGTGTAGTAGGTAGGATCAGTCACACCAGGGGTAGGGAACCTTTTTAAGGTTGGAGGCAACTGTCCCACAGAAAAATCAGAGGGCCGCACACAAGTGAGAAGCAAAGAACAACAAAAAAGGAAAAACATACTCTCCACATTTTCCTCGTACACTAGAGCCAGGGGGCCCCAGGCTATTAGATTTTGTGTGCTCCACCCCTTCAGAGAGAAAGAGAGCTGGAGTACAGCACAGGCTCTGCAATCCCGAGATTTGGGGGCTGGATCTAGGCAAGCTGGGGGGACGCATCCAGCCCCTAGACCTTAGGTTCCCCACCGCTGAGTTACACCACATCACCTTGATCTTCCATTATTTAATATGCGTCTTGTGTCTTCTCACTGTCACATGACACTCACAAGTGCTCTCTCTCAGGGCCCTTACATCTTATTGGATGGAGAGCTTCAGTTTTCAACAGTTTTCATCTGTTATCTCTTCACCTGCAGAAGTAGGAACTTTGAAGCATCTTTAATTAGATCAGAAACTTTTAACATTAGTTATCCCAGTTTGTTGTGGTGATTATGCAAATCTTTAGACACACACAAAGTTAAAAGGTAGATTACATTACTTTTCTGGCAACTGACAAATCCATTAAAACAAATAGAATAAAACAGCCATACCAGTCAGATATTGGACAGAAGTTAATCCTGTGTACTAGCCACAGTGTTTGAACAGTTCATTATTTTCTGTGTTGCCAGCATATTTGTAATAGTATAGGAAAAAAACTTGACATGTTTATATTTGCTGGGTGGGTATAATGAACAGTGATTACCTATCAAACGTCCATTCATCCTTTCTTTGTGATATCTATTGTGGAGCAAGCAAAGATGATGCAAATAAAAATGCTCAAGTCTATCAACAGGGAATTGTTTTGTTGCAGGCTATTCTGACCACAGCTTTTATGCAAGAAGCCATCTTGGCTGGAACCATTTTGCAGCAGCAAGTGCTCAATAAGATAACAGGAGCTTTGTTCAGAGGATGCAATTATTGTGATATTCTATGTTAGCTAACATAATTCACTTTAAAAATAGTTGGTGTTTGATTTGGGAATTATACTTCAGGGCTGGTTGTACCCTTGAACTTTAACTGAGCTGGGGCAAAGGATTCTTTCTAAAAGTATGGGGAGGAAGCATAAGGCCTCTTCCCTTCCAGTTCTCTTTAAAAGTGAAGGAAACAGCAAGGAGTCCTCAAACAGGATTAATTAAAGCTTGGGACAAGGTTGACTTCCATTATCTTTAATGGATGCATAATTAATTTAGCTTAATTTTGAGTCATTGCAAGTGCAAGCTGAATATGTAAATGTGTAAATGTATATTGCCTTGACTTCAGTTTCCAGGTGTGTGTGTGGTATTTTGTTTTTGTTTTTTTGTTTTTTGTTTTTTAAACACTGGCCATTGAATGGCACTATCTCCAGCAGCTACCAGTGCTTCCCACTACTTCAATAATCATCTCCAGTTTTCACCACTTCAATGAAGTTAAGCATTCAGATTTGGTATGAAATGGAGAGGATTTGGGGGGACTCACCAGGGATCTAGTATTGAGAAAGTAATACATTAGTATTAATAGAAGTCACTGATGACCAACTTGAAGAAAATTGAAATTTCTAGTAGAGCTGTTCATAGCAGGTTGTGGAGGTCTTTATTAGAGCTCATTGAAATGGGAGTCAAGGTGTTGATGTTAAGTCAACATTTTCCTGCATACTGCAGGAAGAAAGCCAAGCCCCAGGAATATGGTTTATATAGCCTGCACTTTATACACCCTCACTGTTACTAAATATAAACCCTGTTGCAGTAGGGATGCAGGTTAAGTATTTGCTTTGGACTAGAAAGGCACACCTGCAAATCATACAAAGATAGACAGAGGAGGAGTTCAAAGGAAGGAACTGTAGTCTGCTGGGAGCAGTACTGAGAGAGAAACTGGCTGTTGTATTTTCTGGCTCTAAAGAGAGTTTGGCAACCATCAGAGTCTCTGTCCTTGAGGAAGGGAGGACACAGATTCCCCAAGCTAAGAAGGGGAATGAAACCAAGACTTGTTCTGGATATCACATGAGCTGTGAAGGAGATGGAGGCCTTGGAAGTATCACACTGTGATATTTCCAAGGCCTCCTGATGTAAGAGAGGCCAACAAACTGCCCATGTGTTTTCTTTTCTTTCTTTTCATTCATACTTTGATTTAACCTAGTTTTGCTGACACACCACCTTTATTTGCTTGACCTTGGGCCCTGAGAGAGGAATAAACAGCCAGAAAGTCTTATACAAAGGATTGAGCTTTTACTCACTAGGGAAACATACCTTCTGTGCCTGCTCTGGTGGGTCTAATTAGACCAACGTGCTTGTGGTCCCCGCATGGCTCCTGAAGGGTGTGAACTGCCGAGGACAGATTCATGACTATGATGCATTTGAGCATTATCTGGCAATAATTCATTCTGTGCAGGTCTGCTTTCTTTCCAGCATCTGTGTCTCAGCCTCCCCTAGTGTTAATCTGATTCCAGCACACTGCTGGACATGACTGATCTCCACATATGATGGTTATGAGGGGAAGAGAGGGTGATTCTTTGTTCTACCAGACATTGGGAACCACAGTCTGATTCTTTACCTTATTTATAAGATGCTCTGTCCTAATCAGCTTCCAGTTCATGTTTATTGAATGATTACATGCACTGAGTACCTGCTAAATTGCAACAACAAGAACTTTACAATTTATTCTATTTACTTGGTCCATAGGTTACTGAAAGGAAGGTGAGAAAACTCACATAGTCCAGCCAATCAGATAGTGAGGCTACCTATATAACTCCCTTGCCCTTCTTGTCAGGCCAGAGCAGATGAACTCTACTGCCCTGAGGAAGCAGGAAACAAGGACTCAGCTTCCCCCACTGTGAGCTGCCTGCCTTCCAAAGGCAGGACCCAACACCCTCCTCAAGGAAAAAATTAAAAAGGAAATTCATGGGACATTAGATATCCCCATGTGACTCTACCATCTGTCACAGTGACTTTGTATCACTAGTTGCTGGTCTGGGTTAAAAGCAATATGCTAAAGGAGAAAGGATTTATATTCTAGAACTAGCCAATTAGCCCGTCATAAAACAGCCAACAATAAAAGGGAACAGGCAACAGCACCCCCCAGAGGGAACAGCCAGCATTTTGGCGTTAGACTCACAGACACTGGGCTACTATATATATATATATATATATATATATATATATATATATATATATATATATATATATATATATATGATATGATGATGATTCTCCTGTACCAGACTATACTGGAAATGAGTATGAAAGTGATGGCATACTGTAGCATGATTTAAGATAGTGGATTTTACAGTATAAACAGTACAAAGACATTAACTGTTCATGTGATTATTTTTAAATGTACAGTTTGCTTGGCAGAGCAATTGAAAATTTCACATGGTAATTATTTTCACTCTGTGCAGATATTCAGTTACATTTTAAGCTAGTTTTTCTAATATTAAAGTTGTTTTCTTTATTTGTGAGTAGCAGCAATATTACTGAGAAGTCATAATTTAAGACACCATTGGAAAAGAAGCTCAATGAGTGATGATAAAAATGTATGCTCTTGTTCTAATAGTGCTGCAGTCATTTAAGGAGTAAATTTCTTTTTCTGACTTGTAAATCAGTTTGAGGGTGTTCTAAGACAGCGGTTCTCACCTACCCGTCCACGCCCATTGCTAAGCAGCAGACCTCTGACTGCCAGGCTGCAGCAGCTCTAGGGGCTGGGGCTGGGGCACATGGCTCCTGCTGCACCTGTTGGGAGAAGTGTTTTCTGCACCGCCTCTCAGCCAGCCATCACTGGGCAGGGGCGGGGTCTCTTCCCAGACACAGAAGAACGCTTTGCTGCATGGCAGGAGAGCTGCATGGAGCCTAGCACAGCAGCCTTAGAGCAGCTGTGACCCGAGAAGCAATGGTCTGCTGGGAGGCTGTGCTGGGCTACATGGAGTGGGGGGGTAGGCAAGCATTGGGGGTTCAGGGGCAGGGCTAGTGCTGGGGAGCTCTGGCACTGGGGTGCTTTGGAGGCAAAGCTAATGCTGAGGTGCTCTGGGGTTGGGGCTAGTACTAGGAAGTTCTATGGGGTCGGGAGGCTCTAAGAGGTGGAGGCCTAACACTGGGGGGGGGCTCTAGGGTGGGGAGCTGATACGGGGGAGTTATAGGGGCAGGGATGGTGGGGGGATTATGGGAGCAGGGCTGGCACTGGGGGGCTCTGAGGATGGGGCTAATATTGGGGACTGGCATTGGAGAGGGCTCTAGGGAGTTGGGTGTAGTGGGACTTGGGAAACAGGAGACTGGCACTGGAGTGTGTGGTGGTGGTGGTGAGGCTCTAGGGGGTGGGGGCTGGCATTGAGGCATTTAGGATATGGGCTGGCACTGGGTGCAGGGGACTCTGGGGTCAGTGGTTGGCACTGGGGGGTAGTGGAGGGGTGGGAGGATCTAGGGAGTTAGGGTGGCTATGAGGGCTGGAGCTTTTGGCGGACCAGTAATATTTTATTTGCATATTCATTGTTTGCACAATGAATAGGCAAATAAAATGTTGCCGGTCTGCCTGAAGTTTGTAAATGGGTTTGTCAGTCTGCGGTATAAAACAGGTTGGGAACCACTGCTCTAAGATTTGTAGCAATAGAAAAATTAATTTGGCTATTCTGAATTATTCATTTCTAGAACACATTTTGTATTATATTTGTTTAAAATATTACAGAATTGTTTTAAATTCTAATCTACCAGCGGGTACATTTGTTCTAGTCATGTGATTCATTTGGCAATCTTTATTGCTACTTTTTCATATTAATATGCAAGATTGTATTTCACACATACATGTTCATTATGCACACCTCCATTGGGGTGATTTTTAATTAGAATAATGTTGTATTCATAGTAAATGAATAGCAGCATTGCTCATAGGTAAAGTACAGATCAGATTTTATCAATATGCGGGGACATCAGGTTTGTAGAATTTTTGGTGGTTCCCAGAACAGGTCCAAGTCCCTCCCTCCCCTGCACCTGCCTAAGGGTTTTGGGAGGGTAGGGGTATGGGCTCTGGGAGGGAATTTGGATGGTGGGAGAGGGCTTGGGTGTGCAGGCTCTGGGGTGTGGCAGACAGCAGGTATGCAGGCTACAGGAGGGAGATTTGGGGCAGGAGGAGGTGCAAGTGGTGAAGGGGGTGCAGGTGTGTTGCTTACCTGGGGTGGTTCCTGTAAGTGATCTGCACTCCCTTCCCCCCCTTTGGCAGCAGCTTCTAGGCAGGAGGCTGAGGGATCTCAGCACACTGCTGCCCGCAGGCACTGCCCCCACAGGGCTGTGGCTGCAGGGGTGGAGGCAGTGCTCAGAAACACACACATCATGTCCAGGGGCTATAGCAATGTGCCAGCAGCCATTCAGCAGTGGCATGAAGTGAGCAGGAAACTACTTTAGCCCCACTTTGCTGTCAGTGAGGGCCTTTGGCCCTTTTAAATCACCCGGGGGTGTTACCCGCACAAATTTCTCTATCCCTTCCACACTTTAGGGACACACACCTTTACCCAGTTCCTAGGGCTCATGCTGAAACCCTGTGAATTTACACACCCATCCTTACCCATTCCTAGGGCTCAGGGTATAACTTCCTGCAGGTTGGCAGGATCTTTAGCCACTGAAAGAGCCTCACACAGTATTATCCTTATCCTCTATTTATTGACAATTCCCAAACAAGCAGAATACACATGCTAAGCACACAGTGTCATGCTCACCAATCCTGAAAAAGGCAGGCATACTTCCCCTGTTGACCAGGCAATATCAGTCTCTCTGGTCTTAGTCTGTGTCTCAGAGGTGAGTTTTTCTTTCCAGGTCTTCCCCCTTCTCCTGGTCTTCTTCCAGCCTTTTCTTCCTTCTGTTACTTCTGATCTTCTTCTTCCTGATCTCCTTCTTGGACTTGGACCCCAGTTTATATAATGAAACCTGAGTCTTGCTTAGCTATACCTTAACCAATTATTTTAGTATAATTTTACTAACCAATCATACCCCACCACCTTAATTGATTTACACCTAGCAAAATTAGTTATACAAGACAGAAACAGTTACAAACCAGAGATTACACAGTCAACAATAGGACAGTGTCATAGAATGAGGATTCCACAATATTCTCTATTGATAAGCAGTTTCTTGCCAGACAGAATGGTGTTACTTAAGTTTTCTTTACCCATCTTGGAATCTGTTTTTTTATCTGGTGATAGTGGGGGAGCTATCAGGGCAAAGTCCCCTCCTCACAGCCTGGTGTGACACTTTTCAATATGGTTTAGATAGATGTGAGCATGTGACTCCAGGCCTTACAGTAATGGCTGCTACTCTTCAGTCTGGCTGCAGAAGGCGGCTTTGGTTCAGGCCTAGGATAGGCCTTTCAACATGGCTACAGAAAAGCCATATTGTTACAGGGGCAATAGGCAGGACTGGAGCTGTATCAGTAGAGGTGAATGGGGGCAGCAGGCAGTGCTAGAGCAGAGCCCCAGTCCCAAACTTTGATAGAGCCAGGCTCTTAGGCCTGGAATATTCCTGGTGCTTGGGTAAACGATAGAATGCATTTTTAGTGGCATTCTTCCCTGTACCCCCCTTCCCCTTACCACCGTGGTCACCAACCAGTAGATCGCGATCTACCGGTAGATCTCGGAGGCTCTAAGAGTAGCTCTTGAGCCCTCTCTGAACTGCGCACCTGCACGCAGTACATTTACATTAGATTTCCTCATTTGAGGAGCAGCTACTCACGGAGCAACAGCACAGGTGAGTAGCTGCGAGGAATGGTGGGAATATTTTTTTTAAAGTAGCAGTATAAGGATTGGGGATAGCAAGTGATGGAGAGGAGGAGAATAGAGAGGGTGGAGCTTGAAGGAAGGGGCGGGGCGGTAGATCTTGGCTTGGTCTGTCATTTAAAAAGTGATCTTGGGTGTAAAGAGGTTGGAGACCACTGCCTTACCATAATCACAGTGTTAAGTAAAAGGGAGTGTGTCATTTGTTCTCTTGAACTCAGCTCCTGCAATAGGGCATAGAAATCTGTGGAGGAAAGAATCTAAATTCTTTTGATGTGTTTCAATTATTCTGTAGCTCTAGGTCAGAAAGCTGGTGGCCTAAACAACACCTGTCTTTGTTAGTCTGTTTAATTAAAGGAGATTGCAATAGACACAGAATTAAAATTACAAGATACGTAATGTAAAATAAAAAGCAGCTACTACTGAGTAATTTGTGTATGTCCTAAGAGACTTTAACTTGAACATAACATCCTTGGACTTGTGACTTTTCTATGGACATTTACAACTTCTTTCATTTTTTTTTTAATTGACTCAGATTTTAGTTTTTTCAAATCCTGTTTATCATGATGCATAACAAATACGTACGTAATTTTTTATTTAAAAAAATTTTAAGTTTGGGATTTTGTTTTGTAATTTCTAATCAGTCACTGGTAAAGTAATTCAGAAGTGTTTTAAACGTAGTAGTTTCTATTTATACATGCAGGTTTTTTTAAGTTTATTTTTTGTGGTTAGTGTTGTTCACTGTTCCCCCCCCCCCCCCCATTTCATCCTAATTAAGGGTATGTCTAGACTACATGCCTCTGTTGCCAGAGGCATGTAGATTAGGCTACCAGACATAGGAAAATGAAGCTGCGATTTAAATAATCGCTGCTTCATTTAAATTTACATGGCTGCTGCGCTGAGCCGACAGTCTGGACGCACAGGTGTCGACATCAAAGGTATTTGTCGACCACCCAGGTATGCCTCCTGGGATGAGGTATACCTGGGTGGTCGACAAATACCTTTGATGTCGCCACCCGTGCGTCCAGACTATCGCGCTGAGCTGACCAACAGCTGATCAGCTGTTGGTCGGCTCAGCGCGGCAGCCATGTAAATTTAAATTAAGCGGCGATTATTTAAATCGCCGCTTCGTTTTCCTATGTCTGGTAGCCTAATCTACATGCCTCTGGCGACAGAGGCATGTAGTCTAGACGTACCCTAAGTGAGACTTACAACCATTCTATGCATATAGTTGTCAAAATGTTTAGATTTGTTTACTTCAAGTATCCTTGACGCATTATTTTTGGAATGTCTTGACCTTCAAGGGTTATGTTTCCTATTAATTTATTCACGTGTTTCTAGTTTGCTTTCTATCCTTAATATTATGATGTGGTGGTAGGTGAGTCATAGTCAAATTGCGTGGTTCTGTACAGACCTCAGGATTATATCTTAATATGAATTTTAAATATGGGCAGTGTATAGTGCATGGTAACAATTCAGTGAATAAACAGTAAAAAGTAAAACCATCCTCAATTATATTGGTTGGAGAAGTACAAGTTGTTTTCATAGCACTGAGCAGAAATGTGCCATTTGACTTTGTATCGCAAGTGCCAGTTCTGCTGTAAGAAAATAATAGAAATCTACATTTCAGACTACTTGACCTCCAACTTTGTGTAGGTATAGAGATCAGTCAGAGGGTAGAATGTTGCCTGCTGATTCATCAATACCATTTTGTGCAGCACTTTTGGATTCTTTGGGCCTGAGGTAATGTACTAATCAGATACGAGCTGCCTTTATCTTGAGATATATCTGAGGACTAAGTGGAATGACAGAAGGACTTTTCATCTTAAAGTATTAAGTTCTTTCTTCAATTTTAGATTTTAAATCATAGTTTACTATATATTTGATAGAATCATAGAATAATAGGACTGGAAGGGACCTCGAGAGGTCGAGTCCAGCCCCCCGCCCTCAAGCCAGGAACAAGCTCCGTCTACACCATCCCTGACAGATGTCTATCTAACCTGTTCTTAAATATCTTCAGAGACGGAGATTCCACCACCTCCCTTGGCAATTTATTCCAATATTTGACCACCCTGACAGTTAGGAATTTTTTCCTAATGTAGAACCTAAACTTCCCCTGCTGCACTTTAAGCCCATTACTCCTTGTCCTGTCCGCAGAAACCAAGAGGAACAAATTTTCTCCTTCCTCCTTGTGACACCCTTTTAGATATTTGAAAACCGCTATCATGTCCCCCCTTAATCTTCTTTTTTCCAAACTAAACAAGCCCAGTTCATGAAGCCTGGCTTCATAAGTCATGTTCTCTAAACCTTTAATCATTCTTGTCGCTCTTCTCTGTACCGTTTCCAATTTCTCCACATCTTTCTTGAAATATGGCGCCCAGAACTGGACACAGTACTCCAGCTGAGGCCTAACTAGTGCAGAGTAGAGCGGCAGAATGACTTCACGAGTTTTGCTTACAACACACCTGTTGATACAACCTAGAATCATATTTGCTTTTTTTGCAACAGCATCACACTGTTGACTCATATTCAACTTGTGGTCCACTATGACTCCTAGATCCCCTTCTGCCATGCTCCTTCCTAGACAGTCGCTTCCCATCTTGTATGTATGGAACTGATTATTCCTTCCTAAGTGGAGCACTTTGCATTTCTCTTTATTAAACCTCATCCTGTTTACCTCTGACCATTTCTCTAACTTGCTAAGGTCATTTTGAATTATGTCCCTATCTTCCAAAGAAGTTGCAACCCCACCCAGTTTGGTATCATCTGCAAACTTAATAAGCGTACTCTCTATCCCAATATCTACATCATTGATGAAGATATTGAACAGTACGGGTCCCAAAACAGACCCTTGAGGAACTCCACTTGTTATCCCTTTCCAGCAGGATTTAGCACCGTTAACAACAACTCTCTGACTACGGTTATTCAGCCAATTATGCACCCACCTTATCGTGGCCCTATCTAAGTTATATTTGCCTAGTTTATCAATAAGAATATCATGCGAGACCATATCAAATGCCTTACTAAAGTCTAGGTATATGACATCCACCGCTTCTCCCTTATCCACAAGGAGTTTGTGTGTCTGTTAGGGATATTGACATGTACTTGCATACATGGTTAATCCATAAGCCTCAGCTCGTTGGTTAATCCTCATGGTTACACCCACCCCTGCCTCTATATCAGAGGCAGCAGCGGGAGGGAGGAGGGGTGCGAACCGGTGCATGTGGGGAGCCAGCTTTTAAGCCAGCTCCCACAGAGCAGCATGCCCCTCTCCCTCCATTGTCTTCCGCAGAGGCAGCAGGAGAGGGGACAGGCGGGAGCCGGTGCTTGTGTGGAGCTGACTTAAAAGCAGGCTCTTGGCAAGCACCGACTCCCATGGAGCTGCCTCTGCCTCCTGCCCCCCTTCTGTCACCTCCCCGGCTGCTGCCTGGGCAGGTGAGAGATGGTACGTGTGGGGAGGCAGGTCCCCATGCATGCCAGCTCCAGTGGAGTCACCTGCCTCCTCCTCGTACTGCTTCCCACAAAGAGAGCAGTGTAGGAGGACAGGCAGAAGCCAGTGCTTGGGGGGGCCAGCTGCCAACCCGTGCTGCTGCCTCTCGTGGAGAGGCAGCAGTGCGGGGGAGGAGCAGGTGGAAGTTGGTAAATGTGAGAAGCTGACTTTCAGGCCTGCTCCCGTGGGGCTACCTGACCCCTTTCCCCCCCCCCCCCCCGCCGTATCGGAGGCAGCAGTGCGGAGTGGGTGGGAGGCAGACAGGAGCCGTCTCCCAATGAGGACCAGTTCCCGCCTGTCCCCTTGCATGTAAATGTGTAATTGCTGAAATTTTCAGCAGTTACATGTTTACAAAAATAAATATTTAACATCCCTACCATTTGTCTGTGTGGCTGTCCCGCCACATGTGCATCAGCTTGTTCAATAACTACTCCTAAATAATAAAAGCTAGAACCACCAAATTTGGTATGCAGCTTCCTTATATCATAACTTAAAACAAGTTCAGAGTTTGCTTGTGCCAGGACATTGGGATGTGTGTGGAATGGAATTTTTTCATCAAACGGAAAGGGAGAGCTGTGATACTCCCAAATGACCACAGGGGTCCAACAAGCATGGGGGACAGCTATATTCCTGTATGACCATGGGGGGCAGCAAGCGAACTAGCACTGATCAGCAGCTGCTGTGTGGGCTGCATGGCCTCTGACACCCTGGCCTAGCCTGGGCAAACAGCAGCCTGTCCATATGGGCTGGCCACCACCACTACTACCTCCAGGCTGACTGCTGCTGCTGCCCCACCCCTTCCAGCCGGCCTGTGCTGCTGGCTCTGCTAGTGGCAGACCAGGCTGGCCCCCAGCATCTCCTGCCCTGCTCTCCCTCACATCTCCCAACCTTCTTTTCCAATTACTCACCCTTTTCCCCCCATCCCTTGCTCTGAGCACCACCCCCTCCTTTGGCTTCTCCATCTCCCAACTGCCCCTTGCCCTGAGTCCCTTTTCACTCCCCACCCTAACTCCAGCTCCCTGCACACCTCTGAACCTTCTCTCCCTGAGCCCCCCAGACCTCCAGCCCCTGCTCTGAGGGACAAGAGCAATACCAAGTAAATCTACTAATTTATTTTAAACTAGAAACTAATATGATTGATCATCCATCACTGTGTCTCTTTTTAGGAAAATGGCTGCTAGGCAACTCTGCAAATGTCAGTTGTAGCTAAACATTTTATATCTTATGTATCACAGTGGACAAGTGGAAGTACTTCTTACCATTTGAACTTTTGTTTTCCTGCTCAGAATGGGTCAGTTATACTTCTTAGTGCCTCTTTTGCCCTATTTGTTATAGGGATGTTAGCATATAGTCATGTAAATGATTAATCCATAAGCCTGATACAGAGGCAGCAACATGACATGGCAGGGGGCTCCCTGGGAGTGGGGCCAGAAGCTCACTGGCAGCCGGCCCTGCCCCAAGCGACCATCGAATAATGTTGTAACGTCTAAGATTTTTGTGTGGTTATACAATTATTAAATTAAACGACATCTGACATCCCTAATTTGTTACAGGGACTAAACTTCTTTTTTCTGAAACTCTGTGTGTTAGCAAATTACTGATCAAAGTTCTGAGAATCAGTAAGAAACAGAACTATATTAGTGATTAAAAACTTGACTAATTAAAAAATGAATTGGTTAGTTTTGCATTGAAGTAATCTTTTCTTGAAATAATATACCTGTAATTCATCTATGTGGGCTGTAAAGACTAGGGATATAAGTGACTAATAAGCATAAGCTTATCGGATAGTCGAGTAGTGACTCAACTAGTCATTTTCCCCCATCAGAAAGAGGCAGCAAGGGGGGAGCAGGAGCCAGTGCTGGCAGGGGGGTGGGCAGGGACGTAGTGAGGAAACAGCATGAGCAGGGGCTGAAGCAATGCCTGCTCGCACCGGCTTCCACTGTGGTGTTTCGGCCTTTGAAATGTGCAAAAGCCCCACAGGACTCTAGTACATTTCAAAAGCAGAAGTGCTGCAGGGAGGATGGGGCCAGTGGAAAATCACAGATGAATAAATTCTTTACTTCTGTCTTCACGGCTGAGGATATTGAGGAGCTTTCCAAACCTGAGCCATTCTTTTTAGGTGAAAAATCCTGAGGAATTGTCCCAAATTGAGGTGTCATGAGAGGAGGTTTTGCAACAAATTGGTAAACTTAACAGTAACAAGTCACCGGGACCAGAAGGCATTCACCCAAGAATTCCAAAAGCACTTAAATGGGAAATTGCTGAACTATTAACTGTGGTTTGTAACCTATCCTTTAAATCAGCTTCCGTACCTAATGACTGAAAGATAGCTAATGTGACGCCAATATTTAAAAAGAGCTCTTGAGGCAATCCTGGTAATTACAGACCGGTAAGTCTAACGTCAGTACCCGGCAAATTAGTTGAAACCATAGTAAAGAATACAATTGTCAGACGCATAAATGAAAATAATTTGTTGGTGAAAAGTCAACATGGTTTCTGTAAAGGGAAATCGTGCCTTACTAATCTGCTAGAGTTCTTTGAGGGGGTCAACAAACAAGTGGACAAGGAAGATCCAGTAGATATAGTATACTTAGATTTCCAGAAAGCCTTTGACAAGGTCCCTCACCAAAGGCTTTTAAGCAAAGTAAGTTATCATGGGATAAGAAGGAGGGTCCTTCCGTGGATTGATAACTAGTTAAGACAGGAAACAAAGGGTAGGAATAAATGGTAAATTTTCCAAATGGCAAGAGTTCACTAGTGAGGTTCCCCAAGGATCTGTCCTGGGACTAATCCTGTTCAACTTATTTATAAATGATCTGGAGAAGAGGGTAAACAGTGAAGTGGGAAAATTTGCAGATTCTACTAAAGTGCTCACGATAGTTAAGACCAAAGCAGACAGTGAAGAGCTTCAAAAAGATCTCAGAAAACTAAGTGAGCGGGCAACAAAATGGCAAATGAAATTTAATGTTGATAAATGTAAAGTAATGCGCACTGGAAAAAATAATCCCGACTATATATACAATATAATGGGGACTTATTTAGCTACAACTGCTCAAGAGAGAGTGCTTGGAGTCATTGTGGAAAGTTCTCTGAAAACATCCACTCAGTGTGCAGCTGCAATCAAAAAAGCACTTTTGCCCACTTCTGATGCAGATCCTACTTTAATTTTTAAGATTGGAGATGAGGGGAAAGAGTACATTTCAGTACAGGTTGAGCCTTTCTAGTCCAGCACACCCTGATAGAGCAATACGCATGATCCGGCATGGTTTTAGTTAGCCACATGTCCACTTACCATGGATGTGGCCAAGTTTCTAGTGTTCTGATAATGTTTGTTTACAGCCACCAGTCCAGGGTCTCAGTGTTCTGTGCTTGTATGTAGCTCTAATTTACCCCCTAAATGTCTTCAAAGAGCCCAGTAAACAGTGGAAGTGAAGGATCAGCAGTGGAAATGCTGCTAGAAAATATTGACCTCCAGTGGTTTGGAAAATTCTGTTGTTTGGCACTAGTCAGTTCCTGAGGGTGGTGGACTAGACAGCTTCCACATATTCTAAGAGGTATCAAGCTTTTCCCATAATTTCGAAGAGAAAGACAATGAGACCTACAATGCTCAGTGTTGGAACGGAAAATTAAAGGCTCTTTGAGGAGGAAGGGAATAGTCTCACTGGCATACAAAATTAGGTCAAGGTCATATCTATCATATGGATATAGATACAAAAATTAAATTATGGTGGTTTCAATCAGGATAAGGTGAATTTATTTTCTGACGCAGCACCTTCAGTTGGTAGCATCGAAGTGTTTTTTGAGTAGAACATCCTCCATTTTCGATACATGCCCCCAGTTCCATAAATGCATACTAGTTAATCTCAGTAAGTCCTCAGTTATTTATTAAATGGAAAATATGCCATGTATAGATTTTATGGTTTTAACCTCATAACCACTTGGTCTACACAGAAGCTTTACTGAAGAACTTTTAACTTTAAAACTAAATGGAAGCATAAGTAAATTATTGGGTGTTCATGGTCTACTGGTATTTTAAGCATATGGTGCTTCCATAAATAACAAGAATACATTAATTCTAGCTCTCTTTAGAAGGAAGACACTTCAGTGCCTGAGCTTATGAAATGGTCACTCCTGAAGCAGTGTAATTGTGTTAATGTGCAAAGTTACATTGGTGTGCAATTTCTTTTTAAAATGGTTTTCATTTAATACTGAAGCTTGTGTTGAACATGTAGGTAAACTAGTTCTGAAGAAAACCTCCTAGAATATATGGGTTTCTTGTCCTTTCATCACCTCTTCTAACTGCCTGGGTTAAAATTGTGTAGCACCCAAAGAAATAGAACAGCTGAAGGCTTTTCCAGAATGGAATTATGCAGCTCAAATCTCACAAGTTCAGATTTCTAATAATTTAATGGTGTCTCTTACCCTGTAGGCCAGGCGTGGGCAAAAGGGTCTCTGCAGGCTGGATTCAGCCCACGGAGGCCTTGCTGCTCCCCTGCCTCCAGGCCTTAATTGGCTGGGAGTGGGGGTGTGAGCGAAGCCTCCTCCCACCTTGGGGCAGAGGGGAGAAGGCTTCGGGCACTCCCCTGCCCCCAGGCCTTAATTTGCTTGGGTTGAAAGCATGCAAAGCCTTCTCCTGCCCTGCGAGCAGCACACGCTGCTCACAAGAACCTCATTCTGCTCGCAGGAGCCAGGGGTGGGAGTGGAGGAGGCTTGACACGGTCCCCATTCTCAGGCCAATCAGGCCCTGGGGACGGGGCGGGGGGGGGGGAGGGAAGGGGAGAAGCTGCATGAAGCTTCCTTCCTTCTCTCTGCTCTGGCCCTGCGAATAGCCTGTGGCACTTCAGAGTGCCACAGGCCCCTCGCAGGGCGGGAGGAGGCTTTGGGTGCTCCCCAGGCCCTGATTGGCCTGAGGATGGGGAAGCATGGCAAACCTCTTCCAGGGCATGGGTGCCTAGTGGGAAGGGGGGCATAGGGGCTCTCCCACCCCCAGACCAATCATGGTCTGGGGGGTGGGGTAGCCCCGCCCCTTCCTGTTTATGCTCCGCGCTACTTCAACAATTTTTGAAATGGCTTCTGGGAAGAAATTATTGCCCACGCCTGCTGTTGGCATTCAGAAAGTGGATGCTGAAGCAGCCTCTTCATGGGGAATCTGGGTTTCCTGAAGTCAAGGGCTGCTCCAGTTGGGTTAGATAAGCCCCAGCTTGCGGCAGAAGGGAGAAGGAGAACGCTCCAGCCAGGCCTTGGCAGGCAGAGGGCCCTTCTAGCCCAATAGGATTGGAGCACACCCTTCTTCTCCCCCTTTTTAATCAGTTAACTGATTAAACATAATATTTAACTGGTTACCCAATAGAACAGGTTTTTACATCTCTATCTAATGGGTTCAGTATTGGACAATCATGTAAAATCAACTGGATTATAATAAAAATAAAATAAAAATTGTAAATCAGTTGAAACTGACCAAAGTGTTGTGTTTGTATCATAAAAATTTGTGCAGAAAAAAAGCATGAGTATTTTTAAATAATATTCCTATAACAATTTATGGAAATAATTTTGATGTTGATTACTGTGTTTTAATTAAGATTTTGTGATTTCTTTCTTTAGGCTCTGTTTATGAACCACTTAAAAGCATTAACCTTCCAAGACCAGAGGGAGAAAGTCTGTTGGATAAATTGGATCATTATTACAGAATTGGTAAGCAAAGGGAACTCTTTCTGTATTAATTAAAAAAATATTTGAAACGCAACTTGTTAATTCCTCCACTTCCATAAAATTAATATCTATATGAAAAAAGTATAGTGAATTAATTTAGATGTCCTGTATCTTTCTCTCCAAAATATCTCTTTCTACAGATATTTATGGAAATTGTGCAGAGCCATTGCAGCTGTGGGAGAGGTATCTGGATTCTGTTGTTATGGTTAAGTTACGAATCACCTCACTGAATTGATATTAGCTCACAGGCTAGTCATTTAGCTTAATGAAGGGTCAGTATATATTTGTAACTTCTGTCAGGCCAGGCCCTGTTACCTGCATAATGAGTGAATACATAAAAATTGTAACATTGGCCAGGGTATATTCTGGACTGTTGAACATCTGTGTCCTCTCATTTCTTTTTCACTTCTTTGCCAAGAGAGCAACCACTCCTCACCTGCTCATACACAGCTTCAAGCATGCATATTACTCCTAGCTGTACTGCAAAAATGCTACAGCCAGACACCCTTGAATTACACTGCAGAGCAACACCATCATATTCTAAGTCCTCGACTTCACTCCCAAAATGTACATTTTGTTCAGCCCAGTCCCGTCCTGGACAATACAAGCTCATGTATAGTCTGTTATTTTATTAATAGAAAATGATAGGCATACATCCTGTGATCTCAAATGGAGTTTCACAAATTCTTCATTTGGAATTAATTTAAATGTCCTGTATCTTTCTCTCCAAAATATCTATTTATACAAATTTATGAAAAAAAAATAAAAAACAAAATTATTAACTGTGATTACAAGTGATGGGGCATAAATATCAGAATTGTTTACAAAAAGTAAAAGGTAAAATGCACATAACACCTAAGTTAACAAGTCAGGTCTTTCAAAGCAAAATTCTTTCACCACATATTTTAGCAGTTTTACTGGTTGAATTAATTTCTGACAGGGTCGTCTCTCCCCAGTCTAATGATGTTTCCTTTATCCTTGAAGTGTTGCGATGTTATGAAAGAGATGGAGAGACCTTTTGGGGGCATTTGTTCCCCTTTCTTAGAAAATCATCTCCAGTTAGATTCAAGACACTGCATGTCTGTGGGGGATGGGACCCCCTCCCCTCCAAGCTCTTTCTTCGCTGGAAATACAGTTTTCTCCCTACCCTTTGTCTCTGAGGAACTGGTTTGTGCTTGCTGTTCTAAATTTTGAACATGTTTCAGCAATGCCATACAGTAGAATTTTATAACTACACACAATTTTGTCACACTTTGGCAACCAGGACAGTAATGATCAGCAAATTATGAGTTTTCAAATTGTACCTCACAAAGCATAGTTTGTACAGTATGTATTATAGTCTTGAAAAAAGGGTGAATATAAGGATAAAATCTGATACAGGAATATGTAAGTACCATAAAACACAGTATATAGTGTTTCTCAGATGCTGCCTCTGATGTTATAAAAAGAAATGTTGCTAAAGTAGTAGAAGCTTCAAAATTTGGGTTGATGGTATTTGGGTTAAAATAAACAATAATTAAAACTAGATGTATCATGCATTCTGAATTCATTTTTTAGCCTTATTTCATTCTCTTGCTCTGAGCTAACAGTGTAAAAATTGGCAGCAAAACTTGGAAATGTTTAAAGATTTCATTAAAAATAACTCCTGATTTTTTTAGGAGGTGAAATTAGTACATACAGCAGAAGTCAAATATGTTGTTCAGGTCAATATATAGTTTTAAACCATCTAGAGTAAGATAGGTTGTTGTTTCTTCTTAGTGGCCTGTAATGTATTTGTTTTCTTTATTTTTAAAAAGCTACATTTCTTATGATTGTTAAATTAAATTGAACCAGCCTGTAAAGAGAGGAACATTTGGGACACATTTTAAGATAGCATCATATCACTTCTGTAATTTTCCTTGGTGGTAATCAGTGATTTTTTTGGACTGAATGAGAACTCAAACTACGTGTACTAAGCAAAGCTTTGAGAATTCAGGGTTTTTTAAATAGATTTTTCTATAGCAAAAAATAAAACTGCCAAAGTCCTTAGCCATTTCCCTAGTTCTTTTCAATGACTAGTTCATTAAGAGATCAGAACACAGTATGGAGTTCAAAAAGCAGGAAAGCTTCTTTTCCTCTTCAGTGTGTGAAGAAAACTGAGATCTAATAGTTCTAAAATCTTGAAGAACGTGTTCTCCCAAAACAGTCACTTCAGTTTACTAACTACAGATAATAGTTCATAGTTCAATGAATTAGTTTTAAATGCAAAATGTGTTTTTGATAAATTTCTTGGTATTTTTGTAGCATCAGTTAAATTTTACTTAGCTGATACAAATATTAAATATTTTATACATTTTTAATTTAATTAGAATTTTCATTAGGGATGTTAACTAGTTGGTAAACTGTTTAACTGAGAAGCAATTGCTCCTCTGTTAACGGTCCCCCTACACCCACCTCCCTGCATGCTTTGCATTTAAAACTTGGACCGGCAGGCTAGCTCAGTCCCAATCTGCTGGTCTGATTTTTAAATGAAGAACATGCAGGGGAACTGCTTGCCATCCTACACTATTGCCTCTGATACAGAGACACCAGTGCAGAGCTGCAGGTGGGAGCCAGTCTGTGTGGGGTGCTGGTTTAAAAACCGGTTCCTGCCTGCTACCTGCACTACTGCCTTTGTCCGGAGGGGCCCTGAGCTTGCCACAGAGGTTACTCCATGGGGTGCCAGAGCAGCCTCTATCTTTAGAGAGCTCAGGGGTCCCCACAGATAGGGCTGCTGCCACCCTGCTGCCTCCAGATATAGAGGCATTAATGCGTAGTAGTAGGGGGCTCTCCAGTTGTGGGGCCAGGAGTCAGGAGTACACTGACTGCCAGCCCTGCCGTGTGGCAGGGGGACATTTTAGTAACCTCTAAGAATTATTGCGGTTACATGATTACTAAAATAAACAATTTCTAACATCCCTAATTTTGAATAAAAATATTAATCTGCATTTAGTAAATGAGAAATTCATCTCTGTAACGAAGTAAAAATTTCTGAATAAAGTTAATTAGGCTTTATAGTTGCATTAAGAATTGGGTATAGCTATAGATTATCCTCCTGAGTAGTAAAAAGAAATTTAGTATAAAGGCCATATTAAGTGACAAATCTACATGTTTTAATGGTTGCCAACTAGTGAGAAATCAGCCTTTCTTTAGGAAAATAATCAAAAATACAAATGCAAAACAAGATGAAAATTGCTGACTTATCAAGTTTTCCTACTAGCTGATTTAAATCAGGATTAAAATTGCGATTTAAATCCCAATTCTAATCCTGATTTAAATCAACCTACTCCACACATCACTTTGGTTTAAATCAATCCACGCTGCACAACACAGTTTTGAACTTTCACTTGAAGTCAATAATATTATGTTTTTGTTAAATGTTGAATTCATTTTGAATAATAATCTGTTCTAATAACTTAAAATAGTTTCTTAAATCTATTTTAATGTAAATATGAAACCCGAGCCGCATACTCAGGGCTAGTCCTTCATGCTGCTTGCCAAGCTGCAGTTATGTTCCAGTTTAAGCGAGCTAGTTAACTGACAGCTATGGCAGGTATATTCCCTTGATTTAGGAATCCCATTTTTGTGCATCTCAGTATACAAGTTATGTACATCTCTAACTGTTTTGTTGTAGTACTGGACAGAATGATGCCAATATTTACTAATACAAATGGCCTTATTGTATTTTTATAACATATGGGACGTAGGTCAGTTTTTAAATGTTGAAGTACTTTTGATTATCCATTTTTCAGGGTCTTGTAAATTTAATTATTTATCTCTTTTTTTCTAGTTAAATATGTGATCCACTTTAGAAAGGTATAATGTTATCAAGAAATAGCTATAAAAATTCCTCGTTTGTTTTTTATAATCAAGTCTTGGTTGTGCAATTCACTGTTTGAAGTTTTAAGTTTAATCATTCATTGGTACAGTACAGTAAACAAAAAAGTTGTCAGCCTGAAAAGGAGAGATGATACTATATTCAACCTTATGATATACCTTGAAACAAAATTTTCTGGTTCATGCTTGATTCATCTACGTATTACTGTTTTGTAGGTTCATTACATTTTTTCTTTCCTATGGAGTGGATGACAGTTCAATTTACTTTTAAGAGTTGGCAATGGCAAATCTGTGCTATTTACCATTCATGTACTTTAGGCTCTATGTATGCTGCAGCCAGTCTTCTGTTTTAGCTGAAAATGTATTGTTGAATTCAATACATTCTGGCATAAGCTATATTGACTGTTTTGCTGCTAGCAAAATGATTTGTCAAATAATACTAAGTCACCGAAGGATATTATGCAGTGTACTAAGTTTTAAATCCAAAATTAAAATGAATCTACAATTTCGATAATTTCTGAAAGATAGTAATTTATAGATGCCGGAATACATGATTGCACATTCTGGAAAAGTACATTTTCTTAAGGAATAAATTATTTTATAAGTGCCATGATCAAAGAAATTAAACCAAATTTTGAAACTTTCAGTTATTCACAAGATTTTTGAATCTTCACAATTCAGTGGGATTAATCATTTAAACATATTAGATATTACTTTATTTTTCTTAAATCCCTTGTTGATGCTTGAATAGAATATTTACATATTTTGTGTGTGTTGGAGTACTCAGAAAAGTTTAAATGAGTTCAGTAGCTGCAGATTCTTTAATTTTACTTTTATGGATATCAGTGTGCGATGGGATAGACCAGGCCCTGGACACCACTGTTGGAGGACTCTGTCCCAGAAAAGGACCATAGAGAAGTTCTCTAGGAAGCTAGAGCAGCTGCAGGAGAAACCAGCCAATCAAAGGCCAGGAAGGCCTATAAGAGGCTTCAGGACCAGAGTCATCTCAGTGAATTCAGAGATGTGAAGAGGTGTTGACTGGGTGAGGGAGTGGCAGCACCATGGGGAGACCTATGGTGAGACTGATGGACTGAGATAAAGCTCAGGAAATTGTCTCCAAGAGGGGGAGCTCTGAATGCACCACTTCCATCCAGAGTGGAGAAGTAGACTCAGAGGGACTCTGAGCTGCTCCATGCTAGAGGTGTACCCCAGAAGGGATTTATGATCAGCCCAGTTTGCGCGCACACCGTGTGAAGGAGGGCTAAATAGCCAGAAAGGCTGGCATACTAAGTGAGTGTGGTCATAAACACTCAGCCAGACAAGGGAGTTCATGGGAGATGAGTGCTGCTTTATTACACAGTGTAACACTTATTTGGTGAAATTTGTAATTTCACATGTTAGTAAGGTTTGTTTGGTTTTTTTGTTTTGTTTTGTTGTTTTTTTTATTTTTTGTATGATGCTAAGCTTTTACACTTCCCGTTTCCTTTTATTTACTAAAATGGGTTGCTATTTCTCTTTTCTGGACTTCTTCCTGGATAGTAGTTACTGAGCACTCTTACCTTGGAAAGAATTCAGAAAGTGATCTCATCACCACTTGCACTCACTTTTTAGAGTGTTCTTTCAGTGCTTTCCTGATACATATGAACTAAGTTCATCAGGTTGCAAGTGAGAGAGAAATATGGAAAAAATGAAGCATTTGTGATAAGAATAAAAGGAGTAACTATAGCCACGAGCAAATTGCTTATACAATCCATTATAGTTTCCACTGGACAAAAGGGATTTTTTTTCAACTCTGTCTGTCCCTGAAATCTCTTGGGCACAAATCAAAACACTGTAAACTTTTTATTTAAATGATTTTAAAAATTGTTGTGGGCATGCAAGCAAATGCAAACTATTAAAGTGGCCTTGAATTCAGATCCGTCTCATATAAATAGGCTGTGATATAGCCATAAGCTATTTTTTAATCATAAAAGCTGCCATGAATACACATTTGTCGGAATGTTAGTGATAGGGGAGTTTGGTAAAAGCCATGATGTGTATGCGTGTAGAAAAATTGCCTTTTTTTAATCTTTGAATTTTTCGTGCTTGTTTTTATTTCCATTGTGTGGTTCTCTGTTATAGATCAGGATCACAAGATATACAACCTCTCCTTCCACCTGATAAGCTTTATTTGGGTTTAGAGGAAACTGAAATCTTAAAAAGATGTATTTTTCTTTGCAGTCAAGTCAACGGTGTTACTCTATCAAAGTCCAACTACTGGTCTCTTTCCCACAAAAACGTTTGGTGACAACCAGAAAGCAAAGGTGCAAGACAGTCTTTACTGTGCTGCATGTGCTTGGGCATTAGCACTTGCATACAGGTAAATTGTTTTTCTGCTGATTTGTAAAGCCTTTTAATAATTATTCAATATTTGGATTTTAAGGTGTTGAATACCATAAATACATCTAAATGAGAGAGATCCTTTATCAAAAAGTGTTTTGTAATTCCATGGAAATGGACCAATGTATAAGAATCATGGTATAAATGTGCATATTTTGATTTCAATAAGAGTATTGCTTGACTTTCATCAGTTAGAAAATTTTTCTTTTAAATACAGCTCTTTTTAAAATATTTTGTCTTGTTAAGCATCTTTTTAAATTTTCACTGTCATGGATGTTCTGAGGCAGTATGATTAAGACCTATTGTCAAAAAATTTTATGGTAGGAAGCAGTATTCAAAGAAATACTACTCCCTGACTAACTGTAAAATCTGATAAAGCTAGCTAGAGGCTTGAGAGTAGTTGCCAGTGGGAGCAATTCAATTGAGTCCTACCAAACAAACTGAGATTTGAAAATGAAAGAGAATGATTTTTGATGGGAAAGAGGCCAAAAAGTATCATAGCAATCCAACCATAAATCATCAGTTCCGTAAAGGAGAGAGTATAACTGTGTCTTCCCTGTCCCAAATTTGGGCTTTTTTATAAGGTTGGGCCTCCCAAAACTGGAACTCTCTGGTCCGTTAACATCTGTGGTCTATGGCAGAACCTTGGCTGTTCCTGGACCAGGGAGTCCTAGCTGGAAACCCCAGTGGCAGGGCTGGGGTTGAGACCAGGGCTCTAGTAGCGCATCCAGAGCCGTGGCAGGCCAGGTAGCGGGGTTGACGATGTGACAGCTCTGGTGGCTGAATTGGGGTCAGGGACACAGCAGCCTGGGCTGCTGGGGTTAGGGATGTTAAATTGCAGTTAATCATCTCATCGAGTAGTTGATAGAATTTCCATCAACTATTTGGTTAGTCGATAAGGTGGGAGTGCTTGCTACTCCGCTGTGGCTCTGCAATATAAATATAGTAGGAGCTGGGGGTACAGCAGGAGCCTGGCAGGCTCTTACTACATTTATAATGCAGAGCCACAGCATTCTGGGAATGGGAGGTGAAGGTAGAACTGCAGCATCCCAGAGCTAGCCTCTGCCCCACCTCACCACGAAGACACTGCTGGGGAAAACTGGCTTTCAAGCTGGCTCCCCCCAGCACCAGCTCCTGCTTCCTACACTTCCTTGCATCCCTAATTGAGGCCACAGCAGCATGGAAGCCTGGCTGGGTTGGCGGGGGAGGAGGCGGGCTGGTAGCTGGGGACCTCCCCAGTCCAACAAATTCCCTCATTAGGAATTGGTCCGGTCCCGAGGGTGGTGGATCAGAGAGCAGTAAATTTATTCTTATCAGCAAATAAGTCTGAATACTTTTGGGGATTACATCTGTATATTTGCTGAGTAAAAAGGCTACATTTTAAAAATATCGTCCACTCCCACACTGTATATCAGGGGTATGGGGCAAGGGAAACCTCTACTATATGTGGCAGTGTCTTAGTACAGTTAATAGATCATCATCACAGCAGCATGTCTTCCAAGGCTTCAGAATGTGACAAAGGATACACTCAGCACATATTTCTTTGGAGACCAGCAGTCAGAAATAGATTTCAGCATAGACTTCCAAATAGACTTGCTTGCAACAGTAAATTGAAGATATGCTGTTTTGCTCCTGAGACCGTCACTGACTTCTGGGGGATGTCTTTCATCTTCATTGGTCATTGGATCTACTGTACGTATTCCCACTGACTCCTCTAATAGCCAAAGTTTTACCCAAAATTTTAAAAGACAAACCTAGAGTTCTCCTGATAGTTCTAACCTAGCATACACAAATATGCTTTTCTTATCTAATACTGCTGGTCATGTGCTCAGTTATCACACTTTTCATGATCACTGATTTTCATCTCATCTCCCAGGAAGACCCTTCACTCCAACCTCCGAATGTTCATCTTAAAGCATATGTGGTCAATGCTCATAGGATTAGAAACAACTTGGTCAGAGGCAGTAAAAAGAATGTGATTGCACATCAGACTTACTACACTTGCTATGAAAAGTTGACAATATTTGTCTGTTGGTGTGACTTTAAACCTATTCCATCAATAACATCTTTGTTGCCAGAAATACTCAACTATATACCAGTGGTAACAAAGCTTGGGGCTATTGCCGATCTCCATTAGAGTTCAACTGGCAGCCATCATGGCTTTCCATTCTGCAGTAGAAGCTTATTCTGTTTTTGCACACCCTGTGACAGTGAAGTTCCTCAACAGGCTTGAAAATCTCTTTCCATCAGTCAGGTGTTCTGCTTCACTTTGAAGCCTCAGGCTGGTTCTTAAATGCCACCCATGACCACAATATAAACCACTGACTACCAGCTCACTTTTCCATGCAGTGAAAACTGCATTCCTGATAGCTATCTGTCAAGGTTGTTCCCCACGCTAGTACTTTGAGTGCAAAAGGTGTGGGCGTGCCAGATACCCTTTAAAATAACTCTGTCACTTATGGCTTCTGATAAGAACTCTGATAAGAACTCACTTACGGCAGTCTGGATGCTCTCTTTCAAAAAGGCCTGGTTTGCATTCAAGAGCGCCTTGTTTCGAAAGAGCTTTTTCGAAAGAAGACTTTCTTCCTCATAAAATGAGGTTTACCGCTGTGGGAAAAAACACCATGTTCTTTTGACTTAATTTTGAAAAAACGTGGTGGCAGTCGAGACACAAGTGAAGTTTTTTTTTAAAAAAGGTCATTTTTCAAAAAAACCCTGTAGTCTAGACATAGACCTAGAGTGGATCATCTGTAAGGACACTAGTAGAAAAGGAAGAAATGTTTACTCACCCTGCACAATAACTCTAATTCTTCGAGATGTTTGTCTGTATGGGTGCTTCACAACACATCTCCCTTCCTCTGTGCTCTTGCGTTCTCTGATATATGGCTTGAGGATAAAGAAGAAACTGAAGGCAGTTCACCTATGCAGTGCTGTATAACTGGACAGGGCCGAAGATCAAAATCCTCCAATCAAAGTTCAGGGGTTGCGAGGACACCAAGAATGGAGCACCCATACGAACATGTTTCAAAGAATTTTGTTTACTGCAAAGGGTAAGTAACCATTTCTTCAAAATGAAGCCAAGTTTGGACAATTAGTTATTCCATCATTGAGACTCTGAATCATCCCTGTCCAGATGGAATTATTTCTGAGTGACCTGAAGTAGAATGGACATGTGCAATCATGCAAAGAAAAAGAAGTCACAGAAGACCTGCCAATGGGGGTAGCAAAAGTGGCAACTTCCCCGAGGTCCAAAGGGGCCCAGAATTCCTGACCACCACTATTGTGGCAGTGGCAGTGGCCACTCCGGACGGTGATGAGGAAGGAGCGCACTCTGGGTAGTCCTTAGGGCTGGCTGCTCCAACACTTCTGCCCGAGACCCTGCCTCTGGCCTAGTGACCCAGCAAATCTGTTGGTTTGCCTGAGTCACAGAGCAGGTAGTAATTGTTTTTTTCATTACTTGACATTGTTTTAGTCTACACTTTTCCTAGTCCAACAGCATTTAAATGCTGTATCTTCCTTGTTCTATGTTGACACAACTCTTCTGCCTTGTGTTTTTATTGATTTCTGGAAGAGAAGAATAAGTCTCTAAATATGACTGAACACTGTTTAAAGCCAGTTTAAAAACCAGCTCCCCTTGTGGACCAACTGCCTATTGCCCTGTGCTGCTGCCTCTCATAAAGCCTCTGTCCAGAGGTGGGGCTGAGCTCCTGAACCTGGTTCAAATCAGAACTGAGCTGGGCTGCTTGCCCGCATGGCTCTAATAAACTTTAAATGCAGAACCACAGTGGTGGTAGGTCCTGGACCCAGCACAAGCCAGGACTGAGCCAGGCTGCTAGCTAGCCTGCTAAAAAATTTACTGGTAGGGTGGGAGGGAAGGATGGATGTAATCTACACTATTAACCTATAAGCTTTTGCTTATCAGTTAATTGATTACAGTATTATATTCCTGCCTCTGGTCTGGGTTTGCCAGCACATCGTATATTAGCTGGCCAGAGGTCAGGCCAATGAAATTAAGATCTGTTAAGTTGATACACTTGCCTGTAAACCAATGAAGAGGTAGAAAAACAGTCTCTTCTTTTCAGGTGAGAATTTCTATAGTTTAAAAATACTGCACTGATCTGCCCTATGAACTCATTGGAAGGGAAGGTTTGTCTGACAAAATTTTCAGAAGTTATATTTGCCAATTTTTCCATGCAACAAAAATAAAAGGAATCGCTTTAGGAACCACTTTGGCTTAATTTTGTTCTAACAAGTTTACACTGACATAAAACATGCCATAATAGCAGCCTTCTTAGTGTGTGTAAAGTTAGCCCTATCTTCACCACTCCTTGCTCCCTCTTTTGGTATTTAATATAGGATGATTGTTCCTAATAGTTCATTTACAATTATTGCAGAGCTATTATATTAATTTTACCACCCAATTACAGAGAGGGACTACTGAACTGGAATTGGTTCACAATTTTGACACTGTCAACCTGGGCTTGAATAAAGATATTAACCGGTTAACTCATTACAAAGGCAGTTTCCTCTGCCTTTGACATTTGGCATTTTCACATGAAAAGCTATGAATGTGACACATCCAAGCCTACTTAATTAGCTTCATTAATACACGTCCTACAATTGTCAGATAATTGCTTTTGCTGTTATATATGCCTCAGATTCTGTTATTTCCACTCCAGCTCATCTGACGAAGTGGGTTTTACCCACAAATGCTCATGATCCTATATATTTGTTAGTTTCTAAAGTGCCACAGGACTACTCGTTGCTATTGCATTATTGTTATTTCCAATTTATGGGCTGAAATGGGTAGAGTGTATTTGTTGCTGAGTAGTTGCTAGAATAAGTCAAAACTGGAAATGTTATGCTTTCATTTAGATTGTTTTGAAACTTACGTTAAAATTTTGAAAAAATAGAATTACTTAAAACCAGAAGTTTTAATTGGGGATTAAGGCACTTAAAATATGTTCAAATTCTAATTTCCCAGAAATGGAAAGGATAGTTTAATTAGGTAATTCCACATATAGGTAAAAGTGTAGTTCAGCCAAAGGCAAAATACCTGGTGAGAGAATATTACCAGGAGGATGTTATGGGCTGCAAAATACATCTTCGGACACCAGCAAACCTTTGTTTTCGGGTGTTTGCAAGGGTATCTGGTGATTGGGATTAAGGCATATGACATCTGGAACTCTTTAATTTTCTTTAATCGGTTGTAATTTTTTCTCTAAAAGTATTCACTGTTGTGGCATGTTCATCTCCCTGTTTTCAACTGATAACAGATGGTTAAGAGTCAATCAAATTTATAAAGTTGAGAACAGAGCAGAGAGATGAGGTTCTTTGGATAAGGATTAGTTACTGTTGTGCTGTTTACATAACCTAAGAGCACATTGTTTAAGAAGAAAATCACTTGTAGCATTGAGTGATTTATATTATCTTGTAGTCTTGTTGAGTGTTGCCTAATCACTGAAAAAGCTGTGATTTACTTCATTGTAATTTTGACCATGACTGTGTCCTGCGATAAGAAAAGTTTAAGAACACAAACTGAAAGAATTATGATGTCCCAATTAATAAGTCTGGAAACACCAGTTTAGGTTTAGTGACTGTTAATAGTAACTGTATTGTCATAGGTTGAACCTCTCTATTCTGGCACCCTTGTGACCCAGGTTGTTAGAAGACATGTAGGGGTAAATTAGACCTACATAACAGCACAGAACACCGAGAGCCAGGAGTGGTGGCTATAAATAAACTTTATGGGACCATGGGAAACTTGGACATACCTGTGAATAGTAATAGAGATGTAGCCGTGTTAGTCTGGTCTTGCTGAAACAGAAGACAGGACTATGCAGCACTTTAAAGACTAACAAGATGGCTTGTTAGTCTTTAAAGTGCTGCATAGTCCTGTCTTTTGTTTCACTATGAGTAGTGGACATCTGATTAACTAAAAGCTTGTCAGACAATAGATGTTTCCACACCAGAGAGTTCTGGACTGAAGTGGTTCAACCTGTAGTTCTTCTTAAATTGGCATATAAATCCTGCAGACTCAGTAAAAGAACTTTATAAATAAATTAGCTATACAGAAATATCTACGTTTGATGCATCTTTTGTCAGTCCTTTCATCTGACTTCTTGCAATGAGGATTTGGGCTGAATACTTTTCTAAAATTCCAGTTCTCTAACTTTTATAAGTATAGCTTCATTTCTAAATTTCTGTTTTTGGAACTAAAGTAATCGCTTACTGAAACTTGAAAAGACATTCAGTTTTTGAAATATTTCAGGCATTGAAAACCTAGAATAGCCCCAAAACCTGGGAAAATCATCATAATTAAACATTTAAAAACGTTTTTCATTCCCATAAGATTATGTAAGCAGCTTTTTAATTTTCACTTAACAGGAACATTAGAACTATCTTATGAGCTCCCTGTTACACTAACCTATATAGAGGTTACAACATCGATTACTGTAACATGTTTGCTACTATTGTATAAATAGTAATTTCAAAATATTGTGAATTGGTAGGGAGAAGAATGGATACAGGTACCCTCTAAATTGCAACTTCTCTTCATATAGACGTCTCTACTGAATTACAAAAGGATGAGATAAAAATAGTAACAAAAATAATTCAGAAGAGAATGTTTTCTCAAGTTTCAGTCAGGGGAGTCTTCATTTGAGGTTATTGGGCTTTCTTGTCCACCCTTTGCCACTTAGTGAAAGGTAAGTTTGGCATCCCATTTTATTTAGAATTTTTGAGGTGTTCATCTGATAGCGATAATTTAATGTTGAGTCCCAGGATTGGGTAGCAAGAGGCTATAATCAATGCCTGTATGAACTCCTCTCCAAATTTTACCCAAATCTTAGTCTTCTGTTGCTCATATCCTTCCTTCCCAATCCTAAATTGTTTGAATAGCAGCCAAGGTAAGTGAGCAATATTTAACTGTAGTTAATTTATAATATGATATGAAGGATTGTGGGAGTCGTTGCTTCTCCATGTTTAGTATTCTGTACAGTACTAAGCAAGATGGTGCTAGTTGAAAAATAATGTATTTGTGAGATGGGAAGAATGACATGAGGATAATGAAAAATTTACTCTCTCCTAACAGCCAGCATCACATAAAAAGAAGATAATCATTTTTGTCAGCACAATTCTATTATATTTTCAGTTGGAGAGCTAATTATAATTCATTATAATACAGGGAATTTTTGTTCCAGTGCAGATGATCTAGTAGGTGGATAAAAATACGGGTTAGATTTTTATCCTTCCTTAATCTATGTAATTTATTGGTCAAAATCGTACATCTCTATCTCTATGGCTTTACTTGAAAGATTTAAATTTGTTTGACACCTCAAAACTGCTATTTTGGTCTTTTGTAATAGTTCATGTTACAGGCATACTTTTACATATACTATTTTTTATGACGACTCCCTAATTACTCATGGTGCTTGCAAATAAAAATTCAATATTCTTGACCAGCGTAGCATTACTCCAGGATTTGATTTTAATTAGCAGCTGAAATGGCTGCATGTAAAAATTGTGAAGTGTAATTTCAGTCTTACGTTTTAAACATATTATGAAAGCTAGCAATAAAGGTAGTAATTAAGAGCATTAAAAATACTAAAAGAGTGTCATCATGTTCTTCCTATTATCCAGTTGTATTGAAGGAGTACCTTACATCTTCCTTTTTATTTAATCTTTTAATCCCCTTGCAAATGAAGCAGGAATATTTGGAAGGATGGAAGAAACAGATATTGTAAAGGAAAGGAAGGATTGACACAGTAGTGATGAATACTTCTCGTTTACAGTAGCTATCAGACAAACAAAGCGGGGTGGTGAGAAAAGAAGTGACACAGATCTTGCTATAGTGATTTAAAGTCTTTGCTTGCTGATATCTGAACACGTAGGCTACGTCTACATTGGCAAGATTTTGCGCAATGAGTACTTGTGCAAGAACACTGATGTTCTAATGTATAAAATTAGTGCTTCTTGTGCAAATACTCTGATGCTCACGCTCAGGGATAAAACCTCTTGCACAACTGTTCTTGCACAAGAGGCCAGTGTAGACTGGCAACATCAATTTCTTGCGCAAGAAAGCCTGATGTTTAAAATGGCCATCAGAGCTTTCTTGCGCAAGAGAGCATCTACACTGGCACATCTTTTGCGCAAAGGCACATGCCGGTGTAGATGCTCTCTTACTCAAATACTCTAATGCAAAAACTCTTGTGTTAAAGAGTATTTGTGCAAAATCTTGCCTATGTAGACGTAGCCATACAGTATGATACTTGGGATTGTTTTTTGTACTGTGTGAGAAGGAGAGGTAACAAAAATATTAGTGATAAAGTGGTGTTCTATTAGTAAAATTTTATTTCTTCTGTCAGAACAGAGTTCTGGCCCTTTAATTGCATAACCAGTTTAGTGTGGGCATTCTTTGCTCTCAAGAGTCCCAGGGCTGTGACAAAATAGGTGTGATAAGTCAGAACTGAGTCTCTGTATGGGGAAGATGGCACAGTTCTTGCATTAATGTTACTGCCCTGGGTTCTCCGAAAAGCTGCTGTTCACTTAGGTTTCTTTAGAACATTTTTAGGAAAAATAAAAACTTTTGTAGTGTAACCCCCCCCCCCCCCCAAGGAACATGAGTTAAACTCAGTAGCACTTGTCACTCACCTGCTTACTGTGTTATACAAGATGAACCTCCCAAATCTGGGCCTCTCTGGTCCGGCAATATCCGTAGTCCAGCATGGATATTGATAGACCAAAGAGCCCCAGGAGCGGGAGCCAGCCAAGAGAACATGGAGTTTACTGAGTCTTGGGTGGGCCAACAGCAGCTAGGCAGGGGAACCCTGGCTTCAGCAGGGCTAGGAGCCATCCATGAGCTTCCCCGCTGTCGGGGAACCCCAGTGTAAGTGAGGACAGGCAGCCAGAGAGCCCCTGGCAGCGGGTCCGGCAGTGGCCAGGGAACCCTGGGAAATCCTCAGCGGCAGCAGGACCAAGCCACAGCAGTGGGGCCGGTAGCAGCCCGGGGTTGGGAAACCCTGATGAACTACCAGAGGTAGCGGAGCTGGTGGTGGCTCTGGCTGGGGAATCCCTGGGATTTCCCAACACAGCTGGCGGGCAGCAGGGTGGGAGTCTCACCAGGCTAGCTTTAGCAGGGCAGTGGCAGGGCAGAGAGCTGAAACCTTGGGAGCCCTATGGAGAGGAGCTGTCAGCAGATCAGCCAGCAAGGGAGCCTTGACCTTCCATAATCCGGGATGGCTCAGGTCCGAGGGTGTCAGACCTGGGAGGTCCAACCTGTGCTTAGTTTTTAGATAAAAGTCTGTTGCAAACTACACAGTGAACATGTATTCTGTGTTTATTTTTGTGGTCTTATTCTTGAGGGAGCTTGCCTTTTCCTCACTTGAGTTTTGTAAATTAAGGCTTGTATTTCACTTTTGGTACATGTATTTGGGTATGTCTACACTACCCCGCTAGTTCAAACTAGTGGGGTAATGTAGGCATACCGCACTTGCAAATGAAGCCCGGGATTTGAATTTCCCGGGCTTCATTTGCCTAAGCGGGGAGCCGCCATTTTTAAAACCCCGCTGGTTCGAACCCCGTGCAGCGCGGCTACACGGGGCTCGAACTAGGTAGTTCGGACTAGGCTTCCTATTCCGAACTACCGGTACTACCGGTGTACCGGTAGTTCGGAATAGGAAGCCTAGTCCGAACTACCTAGTTCGAGCCCCGTGTAGCCGCGCTGCACGGGGTTCGAACCAGCGGGGTTTTAAAAATGGCGGCTCCCCGCTTAGGCAAATGAAGCCCGGGAAATTCAAATCCCGGGCTTCATTTGCAAGTGCGGTATGCCTACATTACCCTCCTAGATCAACTAGGAGGGTAGTGTAGACATACCCTTTGTATGTAGGCAGCAGTACTATTTAAAAAGCCTCCAAATGCTATGTTTTCAATCCATGACTTGAATATTAAAGACACTCCAGTGTTTATTGATTATCACTATGGTAAGCAGAATTACAGCTCACCTGCCTAGTACATGCTTCTCTACAATACACTGCTACCGTTGTGACTCATTCCCCATGGCAATACTCTCTCATTTGCAAACAGTGCAATAATCTTTAAACTTGCCACAATTAATTAGTGATAACTATGCTTAGCTAATTAATCAAATATGTAAATACTTACAGATGTACTGCATGCCATATTTGTAGTAGAGCCCCATTATTTGTGGTGCTCTATAAAATATTGGAAAATACTCCCCTTGATTGAAAAAGCTAAAACATTAGAAAGAGAGCGGGGAAAGTGTTATGATGTATCAGCAAAATGGTTAAAGTAATGCATGCAAATAAATAAAATTTTAATTTAAAACATTTGTTACGTATGAATTTTTGTAATATATTAAAATAATTGTTTAAACCATTTGAATTCATAGCATACCCATGTTAAGAGAGAGGTTTCTTAACATACGTAGCATCTGGTTGGCATATCATTGTAATGCACTATTATAACTTTTCAGAATATAACATGTAACCGATTATATCAGTGATAAGAATTTTGTAAAATTTAAAAATTAAGTTGCTGAATTTAAAGACATTCCAGTTAGTTTAAAGAGAGCATATATTTTCCTCTTGTAAACAGCTGGGAAATTTTTCCTTTTGTTTTGTTTTATTCTGTTTTGAAAGAAGGAGAAAAAATCCTACACTGAGAAATTTGCAGGCAAATTTGTAGCTCACAATTCTTGGCATTATGGAATAGCATAAACTGAAAAATGTGGATTGAATCATGGAAAGACTGACAGGGTTCTATGTATACTAACAGTAATGGGTGTTGCTGTAACAGTGTTTAAGTATGTAGTTAAATAATTATCAAAAGTACTACTGACCTTCTATTTTAATGCATTTCCAGTTAATTTCATGGGTTCTCTCTCTCACCCAGGCGCATTGATGATGATAAGGGAAGGACACATGAGTTGGAGCATTCTGCCATAAAATGTATGCGAGGAATTCTCTACTGCTATATGCGCCAAGCGGATAAGGTAAAAATACTGCTGTGTGGACACAAGCAGTCACTTAACTTTAAAGCAGTAATTTAACTAGGAGCTGTAACATCTCCTGTAGATAAATACAGATAAAATTTAAAAGGGCAACATAATAATGGGATGCAATCCAGCTAAGGATGGACTACTCCCATTTTCTAGGCCTAGCCATGTGCAATTTAAGAAGAATTTCATCCTGTATATAAATGGTGGACTGTACTTCAAAATTGCCTTTTTAAAATTACTATTAAAATTTGAACACATGATTGGCAGCCCTCTATCTGAAACATTAGTGATACAGTCGGTATAGTAGTCCTAATAAATACACTCCAAGCAAGCTTCTGGCAGTCTTTGTTACTGATTTAATCAGTCATAACAATGAGTAATGTTTCTGGGATTTGTTGCTGGATGTTCAGAACATCAGCAGCTCCCTTTGGAATCAGTGGGAATGGTGAGTGCTTAGAATGTTTCAAAATCAGGCCATTAACGTAATGATTTTTCTATGGAAGGTTGTGGGATTATGGGAGCTCCTTCCCTTCCTGACCTCAGAAATCTAGAGAAAAGAATCTTTCAACACTAGGTGAATTTCATGTTTTAAGAGCAAGGTATCTCTGTTTTTGAAGAGATGCTAGAACTTTTTTGGTCAGCTATCCAACAGATCATTGAGTATACTGGTCATCACTTCTCTACCTTTTTATGGCTTAATTTTACATTGTAAGAAGTAGGTACTTGTCGGGGGGCTCGCCGCTGTCTTGGGGTTGCCACCCCCATCCGGGGCCTAGTTCAGCCCGTCTGGGCCTAGCCCTCAAAGTACAATGCCCCTCTCTTAGGGGAAATACAGCCCACTGGCCTAGTTCCAAAGTACAATGCCCCTCTCTTAGGGGAAATGCGGCCTCCCGGCCTAGTCCACAGTTTGCAGGCCCAGAGGTCTAGTCCACAGTTCAGTGTCTGTTACTCCGGTCCCCACTTGCCAGGGTCTCGGGCAGCAGGAGTAGGGGGGCCCGGGCCCTCCCTCTCCACCAGGCCCCGACCCAGGGCCCTAGTAGTGGCGGGTGGTTCCCACCACTGGCTCGGCGGGGGCTCCTCCCCGCAACGCCCCAAGCCCTCAGGGGCTTCTACAGCTCCCTGCCCTGGGTCGCTTCCTACCCCCTGCTCTCGGCCTGCCGCGGTCCCACCTGTTGGCGTCGGTCGACTGGCTGTAGTGGTACTCCCCCTGGCAGCCGCAGAGTTGGTGGAGTCCGGTCCGGTGCTCGGGTCACGGGGGGTCGGTCGGCGGCTCCGGCGTTGGGGCTGAGCCCAGCGGAGGCCCGGCAGCAGCACCCTCGGCAACTCCCTCTCTGGCCAGGGGTTGCTAGCTCCAGCTCGGGTCACAGTCTGCCCCTTCTGAGCAGGCCAGTAGCCTTTTGTACCTTGGCTCCCTTTGGAGCATGCCCGGTAGGGCTGCGTGGGTGGGGCCTTCTCCGACCCCGGCCCCAGGTGGTTTCCCTGGGCTTGAGTGCGGGGCGGGGCTGCCCCGTCACAGTACTAAAGGAAGACCATCAGTATACTCATTCCATGATCTTTCTGTTCTCAAACCCTAGATATTCTGGGATCATAATTGGCTTTTTCCCCTCTGTAATTAAGATTGCTAGAGAATATCTTGAAATTACAGAATTTTGTGTAATTACATTATTAGTGGTGAGGTTGGTCTCGGTGTGTCACCCTGTGTGCATATGTCTGAAGTAGGGGAAAAGTTAGCCAAGGAGAGTGGATGAGTTAAAGGGACTCTGTCAATTTGAAAATAACATTTTTCTGAAAATTTGTGCTTATTATTTTATTATTCCATGTAACCCGTACGATGAATATAACTGAAAAAGAATACAGAAGAAAGTTCTTTCTTTTCATTGTGTTTATTTTAACATCTAACAGTACTTAGTGCATAGTCAATTTCACTGTTTTGTTTGATGGTTAATTGTGCTTAACATCTTATACTCTAGAGTCTAGCATATAGTGACATCACTGATGTGTACTGCTTTGTGGGACACTACATTTTACTCTGTCTCTGAGATCTGCAGGAAGGTATAAATCAGTAATACAACAGAAGAGTTGTTGCTTTTTTCCATGTTTGGGATCAAAGGAATTATCTCTTTTCCTAGTTCCTGCATGGTGCTGGAAAGCAAAAGGAACTGAGATGCCACTTAGTGAGCTCTCTTTTTCAATATAGATCCTGTACAATGCCGAGGGAGCAATAGGAGCCTAAAAGTGAAGAGACCCTTTCACTCCTTAAATGCCTATTGAGATCCCAGGTAGCAACTGAAACCGGGGGTGGGGATACTCATTTTTTCTATCTTCAATTCTTGGTATAGGGCTGAGAAATGGGAGTTCTTCTTTGAGAGGCATTCCTGGGAGTGCTCCACATTAGGTGCTGAGCATCCCTCTGCCTCTGGATGGATTTTTGCCTAGCAGTGCATTAGAGGGCCACGCATGTGCAGTGTGCTGAGTGCGCGGGCTTCCCCTGGTACCTACGTGCATGCGTGCTTCCCCCCCTTTCAGTTCCTTTCTACTGTCCTTGGCTGCGGATGGAACTCTACAGTGCTCTCTCCTCTCCTCAGAATTAATTCGCTAGATTAGATAGTTAGTCATTAATAGTTAGTTCTCTGTTCTTATTGTTATGGTTAGTCAGGGTTAGTGTTAGTTTAAAAAAAAAAAAAAAAAGAGGCAGCAGCTCTGGTCTCGAACTGCCGCCAGAGCCATACGCTAGCATGAGCTCACCTGGCTTCAAACGCTGCATGCTCTGCAGTGACGTGATGCCTGCCTCTGACGGGAATGACAACTGCGTCAAATGCCTGGGGAACTCTCACTCACAGAGAGACTACCCCCACTGCGCCAAGATAAAAGCACGAACGCACAAAGATAAGGAGCTCAAACTCAAAATGCTCCACACAAATAATGGCAAGCGACATGCCACTGACTCGAGCTCTGGGCAGAGTAATATATATAACAAAGATAAGCTTAAGCCCTTTAAGAGAAGGGCAAGCTCGTTGTCTCAGCAACCCATAAGGAGGCACTCAGAGGGGGAAAAAAGTCAGACCACTCAGATAAGAACCATCTGAGTACGTTACTTCAGGCGAACAGCATAATAAGCCAAGGAGCGCTGCAAATGCTGCCCTCAAAAGGGCAACAGGCCACTCCGTGCCTGCCTCAGATACCCTGGTATCGCTGACCATTACGGCAGTTCCACCAGTACCTCAGACTCTCACGACGGCACCCAGAGAAGGGATAGAACAGCCATTCAGTACTGCTCCTCCCCCTCCCCCTCGATTGCTGGGGGTGACATCTGTCCCTCTCAGCTCTGTGGAAACAGTGGGCTCCTCTCAGCTAGCGCAGCCGCCTGCACCACACACTCCCCTCGTTACCTACAGGGAGAACAAAGATTTACAGATTGCCTCAACGCTTCACTCCCCTATTTTGAGCGAATAGAGGTGCCTTCATTCGCTACTCTCCGATTAATTAGATCCACCCTTCCCCCTCTCAGAAGAAGAGGGAGAGGAATTGGCTGCCTTCTCACTTCATCTGTCCCCTTACTCAGAAGGGTCAGCAATGTTTCTCAGTCAGATGCAGCCAGATCTCCTCGGAGCGCAAATGACTCACTGGGCTCCTTATCTGTGGATACTCCGGGCCATGGCATACCCCCCACAGTGGCAAATGTGGAATCAATTCCCACAACAACACACAAAGAGATCGTTTAAAACCAAACATATCAACAAGCCTCCTTCACTCTCGACCGAATCTCCTCACAGAAACATTCGGGAGCATGTGAATGAGAACCAATATTCCCCAATGTCAACGGCAGAATCTTGATCTAAACAAGATCACTATCTGACACTGAAGAGGCAATTCTACCTCCATATTCTAACACCTCAGAGGACATCTCCTCCTTCCAAGATCTCTTTAAAAGAGTTGCACAAGATTTAAATATTCCCATAGAGGAAGTACAGGATACTCCCCATGAGCTTATTAACATCCTGCAAGCGAGTGCATCTTCAAATATCGCTCTTCCTATCATCCCAGCCATTCTACAACTCACAAAAACTTAATGTAAAACACCTGCCTCGATTTCCCCCCCACAAGTAAAAAGGTGGATCAAAAGTACTATGTGCTTCCTAGGGGATCTGAATTTCTCTTTATACATCCTCCTCCACGCTCCCTGGTGGCGGATGCTGCACAACAAAGAAATAAGCAGCAAAATCGCTCAACCCCATCAGACAAAGAGAATAAAAGAGTAGACTCATTTGGCAAAAAGGTGTCTGCCTCAGCCACGCTCTAGTTGAGGGTAGCAAATTATTCAGTGCTGCTCAGTAAATATGACTACAAAAATTACATGAGACTGAACACGTTTATTGAGAATCTCCCTGAAAGCAAAAAATCACATTTCAAAGCAATTGTCTCTGAGGGACAGACAATTTCTCGTATAGCGCTGCAAGCTGCTCTTGATGCAGCATACACAGCCACAAGAGCTACAGCCACAGTGGCTACAGCCGCTGTGAGGCGAGCCTCTTGAAATAACTCCTCGGCTTTTCTTCAACAACTCCAACCAGCAGGAGAAGACTTTCCCTTTGAAGGGGAAAACCTCTTCTCCATGAAGACTAATGAAGTTTTTCAATCCATGAAAAATTCCAGAGCGATTCTCCGATTTCTAGGAATCCAAACACCTGCAACAAGAACCAGACAATATAGGTACCAACCATATCACAGACCAATGCGCCCGCAACCCCTATATCAATATCACAGACGAGAACACACCTTTACCAGCAGGGGGGTCGAAACAGGCAACAGAGGGTGACAGTCGCAGGTCCAACCGTCCACCTCAATCGAATAAGCAAATTTGAAATTACAGTCAAGAGACCGAAAACCAGATCACCCACCTCAGAACTTCAGAATCTTTCTAAACTATTTCAATCTCGTCTGTTCCCATTCCTACGCCAATGGAAATTAATTACCTCAGATAAAATGGATTTTGCAAACCATCTCATTAGAGTACACCATCCCCTTTTTCTCCCTTCCCCCCTTCCTACTCGCCTACCTCATCCCTCTTCAGGGACCCATCTCACGAGGTCATATTAGAACAGGAGGTAGACCACCTGCTAGAATTAGGAGCCATAGAGTCTGTTCCACGGCAATTTCACAGAACAGGATTTTATTCCCATTATTTTCTCATAGAAAAGATGACTGGCAGTTGGAGACCTATTCTAGATCTCAGATCCCTGAACAGATACATAAAAAAACACCATTATCCCAGCTCTAGAGACTGGCAACTGGTTTTCCCCTCTCGACTTACAGGATGCGTACCTCCACATATCTATTAGACCCTCTCAGACTTTTCTCCGTTTTACTTAAGGTCCATACCATTTTGAGTATACGGTTCTGCCCTTCAGACTCTCCACAGCTCCGAGAGTATTTTCCAAGATGTTAGCAGCAGTCACCGCCCATCTCAGGAGACAAGGGGTCACCATATACCCCTGCCTGGATGACTGCCTAATCAAAGCAAGGTCCAGACATGAGTGCCACCATCACACTCACATGGTCCTAAGCTGCTTTCATTCTCTCAGACTCCTGGTAAACCAACTCAAATCAATGCTTACACCCTCACAATCCATCCAATTTATTGGGACCAACCTCAACTTTGTCAGAGCCTGAGCATCCCTCCCTGCCGACAGATTCACTCGCATTAGTTACCTGGCACAGTCTCTCCAAGACATGCCGACAGTCACCGTGCTCGACTGCCTGCAACTTCTGGGACATATGGCCTATATTCCTTAAACTGAGTTTTTTCAAAGCAGTCATGTAAATTTCTTCTTCCTCCTCCTGCTATTCTCATTTTTCCTTCACAGCTTTAATCTGTACTCTAGATTTCTAAGCCTATTTGTCATCTTCTCTACTTTTTCCTTTATTTCCTTCTGTTTTTCTTTCTGTTTCTTCTCTTGATTCTTAGTGTAGATCAGATCAGCAGATGTGCAGCCATTCTAATAAAGATACACTAATCAATATAGCTCCACTGAAGCCAAATTACACTAGCTGAGCCTCTGGCCCATAGTTTATATCCATGCACTCAAATAGCATTTTTAGAATCTTTTTCTATATTCTATTTCTAGAATTTTTTTCATAAAAGTTATGGGGGGGGAACGACTTGTTTTTTCTTTCCTTTGCCATCTCTTTAGGCCCTGCTTTCAGTTTCCTTTCTATCTTGTTCTATCTATCTTGTTCGTTCTATCTATCTTGTTCGTTCTATCTATCTTGTTCGTTCTATCTATCTATCTATCTATCTATCTATCTATCTATCTATCTATCTATCTATCTATCTATCTATCTATCTATCTATCTATCTATCTATCTATCTATCTATCTATCTATCTAGCTTTCTCCCTCCCTCCCTCTCTTCCTCCCTCAGTTTTACAGCTTTTTATGAATGCGCACCCCATGTCATCTTAACCACATCTTAACTACTAAAAAAATATTTGGTTTCTTTATTTTCAGAAAATAAAGTAGGCAAGTAGTATTCAGAGTGAAAGATAAGGCACATTGTGATCTGGTTCCAAAGATGGATATCAGAAGTATAGATGCTTATGAAATTTTGGGGATCACCCAGGCCAGTAAGGATATCTGTCACCATCTGGTAACTTTGGATGACTTAATGCTGTGATCTGTGGCTCAGAATCCTGAAACTAGGAGCCAGCCCACAAATTTAATGGTCTCATTCTGCCTACAATTATCCTAGTTACTGTTTGCAAGTCGATCCCAACAGTTCTTCCAATCCTAAGTCTTCCCAAATCAATCCATATTGAGTTTTAAACTTTCAGACACTCAAACTTTTCCCCTCTGGTTCATCACTGCAAAGGTGTGAAAATAGCCCCCAATTATCAGTTCATTTTAGGGGACATACTCCACATAGTTTCACACCATAGTCCTAATTTGGATAAAAATAAAACTAATTTATTTGAAAAAATAAAATCACAGATTCAAAGATGAAACAATAAGGAGAAGCAAATATGTAAAGGTTACACAGAAAATAAAGATAAAGGTGCAACCTCTAGCTTTACATTTCTATATTAGATTAATATAGAAATGTATAGATTATATTAGATTAATTCCCTTTTCTAAATACAAGGTATCTGATATTTCTAAACTGTTTCCCAATGCACTCTATGTAATGAAGGGGGATCCAGTGTTTCATGGGCAGTTTCCCATTTAGAGTCTATCCCTCAATTTCTATATTTAAAAAACCTCAGACTCAAGCCTGCTTTTGAAAGGCTTTTTTCTTTCCTAGCGTGGACTTGTGGTTATTCAAAATGGGGTGGGGGGGTGGGTAGGAGAGGGATTTCCTGTAGCCTCATTGTCTTCCCATTAACTCTAATGGTACACCATTATTTTTTCCTGGTTAAGACACCAGATGGGTATTTGAATCTGGGTGTGTGTAAAGAACTGGCTTTGGAAGGTGCCTTCTCTGTAATTGATTCCTCACCGTGTTGTGACGTGATGCTGCTGGTGTATCAGCTACATTTACAGTTTTCTGCATATATACATTGATATCTATAACTTTGATGCACATCCTACAATTAGTCAAGTTCAGTACATTAAATGCATCTATAAAATACCTTATTTGACATACTATAAATCAGGGGTTCCCAAACTTTTTGACACAGGGACCAGTAAATCCATTCACGAGCTTTTGGAGGACCGGTACAGTCATATTAGCCAGTGTAAGCAAAGTTTTTGATATAGTCACCCACAATATTCTTGTCCGCAAGTTAAGGGAATATGGATTGGATAAATGGACTGTAAGATGAATAGAAAGCTGGCTAGATCAGGGTTTTCCAAACTTTACTTTAGTTGGAACCCATTTTTTTTTAGTACTGTTTTTTGCAGCCCAAAAATATAAACACATATAAAAAAGAATTTAAATTAAATAAATTTTCAGTGTTTTACCCGGCTGCATCCTCGATCCAGCCTGGGCCAGGGCTTAGGGGACCCAGCGCTGCATGGACACTCCAGGAGGCAGGAGCAGATTGAGGGTAGGGTATCTGGCTAGGAGGAAAGGTGCAAGGAGGGGTAGGGTTGCTAGGTGTCCAGTTTTGTACCAGATAGTCCGATATTTGAGGCTTCTGTCCGGGAAACAAATTGAGAAAATACCGGACATATAAAATGTCCAGTATTTTCTAATTAGGTACATTTTATTATTATCAGGTGTATCAGTCCTTATCTGCGATCTGGCTGTCTGGTAGATGTGCTCAGGCTGTGTGAGTTTGTCTACCTGCCAGGCAGTTTGCAACTGCTTGAGGGAGGGAATGCGGGGGCGGGGGGGACAAAATGGAATTCCCGGGGCTGGACTCACGTGTGTGCCCAGGTCTGCATGTGCCCAGGTCAGTCCCACTCCCCCCACCCTTCTCTTCCCGATCTCCTCAGTCCAGCCCTGCTGCCCCCATCCAGCCCTACTTCTAGCGGCCGGATCCCCCAGACCCCCACCGATCTCCCCTGGACAGCACCGCTCCCGTGATGACCCCCCCGTCCAGCCCTGCTTCCCCCGTCCAGCCCTGCTTCCCCCGTCCAGCCCTGCTTCCGGCAGCTGGTTCTCCCCTCCTCCTCCCTATCTCCCCTGTCCGCGGGATAGCCCCACTACCCCAACCCTGATTCCGCCCTCCCGCCAGCCCCGAGCTCCGTGGGACAGCCCTGCTGCCCCCAACCCTGCTTCCCAGTGGCCGGTTCCCCCTCTCTTCCCCCCGCCCACATCTCCTCCCAGCCCACCCCTCTCTGCTCCCCTCCCGGAAGCCACGCTGAGGCCCGGTATTTTTTTCCCATGGCCCGGTACCAGGCCGCGGCCCATAGTTTGGGAAATGCTGCTATAAATCATAATAATAGTGTATAAGATCAGTTGATTCAGTTGCTTATTTCGGAGGGATTCAACCCCCCCGTTCTCCCCTTTGGGTGTCTGAGCCCTGATTATCTTGGTACTGTTGCAGAAGGAGGAGTATAAACTTTGATTTTATGAGTATGTTCAAACCCATGAATTCAGAATGACTGTGATACGGTTCAGTATATTTTTCCATAGCTCACTACCTTTTTGAGTGCAATAAAGAGTCTTTAGTCCTGCAGTTGGTTTAGCTAATAGGTGCTGGGATGTACTTTTTTAAAAAAAAAGTCATGTAGACTTGAAGTAAAGATAAACCATATGCGTAGTATTCTGTATGATAATTAGACAAGTGTTTACACAGATCTATATTTTAGTCTTTCTCAGTCAGGGTAAGAAATGCTGAATGTTTTCTTTTGTTTTATACTGTTTCTATGGTTTTGCATTTTATTCCCAGAAACCATGCCCCATTAATCTCTAAAGTTTAAAAGTTTGGGGTTGTTTGTTTTTTTGGTTTGTTAGGGTGGGTTTTTTTGATTAAATTTTAAATTAGTCTTTTTAGATGCATCAGAACTCAAAGCACAGTCATGCAATTTTCTTTGCATATCTTTAATCATCATATAATACTTGCGATTTCTTTCGTGTAGTGATTATATGTAAATTCTCACGTTGTGTTCCTGTATGTACTGAAGAAAAATGCAAATGTTAAAACCATCATAATGTCAGTTGAAGCTGTTGTTTAGTTAACTAGATAAGATCTGCACATTTTTTATCAGTATTGGATGAAAAAGACGCATTTCGATATAATCAATATACCTCAGTCTGAAGCAACCAAAAAAGTACATGTAAGACCTTGTTTGTTTTTTTTTAAAGTAGTACATTTCTTGCTGCTGTGCAAGTAAAGAATGCTGTAGACATTTATTTTTTCACTGACTTTCTTTTCCAAGAGAATTTATTTATTTTTAAAACATCTGTCTGCTTTAAACCTCTTCTTTTGGTGATGATGTACTATTGTATCAAGGCTAGTAAAGATTGATTCTTTGAGGCGATTCTTTGCTTTTTTTTCATCTTTTATGCTAAAAATGCCCCCAGTAACATTGAAAAAACACACCAGTAATTAAATCTTTATGTAATTACTTTAAGGAAAAAAATTAAGAAAATCTTAGGAATAATGGAAGGAAGGGCAAACTTGTGTTTTAAAAAAGTGTGAAGATCTCAGAAATGATAGTTTATAATGATGCAGTAGTAGTATAGGAAAAAAATAAAATCATACAGTGAAATCATAGAATGAGATCCTTCATCAGGAGAGGAAAATGTGCATAAAAAAACTTTTTTTCAGTCTCCAGAATACCTAGACAAATAGAACGTAGCAGAAACCATTGTTTGACGTGTCGTCCTCATAGTTGATATCATGTGACCTGCATCTGACGAAGTGGGTTTTTGCCCACGAAAGCTTATGCTCCTACACTTCAGTTAGTCTATAAGGTGCCACAGGACTCCTCGTCGCTCTTATCAAGTAGTAGCAATAGAAAGGAAATTTTAATGATTGAATTTGTATGCAATGTTTTCTTGGTGTTCACAGTAGAGAAACTCTTTAATTAAGAAACCAAAGAGTACAGAATGAAATTACATATGTAAAGAAGACATTATTGTTGTATTAAACTGAACAATTCTATCATCTCAAGGAAAAAATAATATAAAATGGAGTCAAATATTACTTAGTTACTTAGTGCTAATTCACATAAACTTTATCCATTATTAATTGAGAAATAGATTGGCATATATATGCATGACACCTTAAAATAAGCTATCATTGATTATGAATTTGTCTTGGGGGTGTATTTATAATCAATTTTTCATGTTTTTTAAATTGCCTCTAGGTTCAACATTTTAAGCAAGATCCTAGACCATCCAAATGCCTTCATTCTGTTTTCAATGCATATACTGGAGATGAAGTCTTTTCCCACGAGGAATATGGCCATCTTCAGGTAAAAAAACCAAACCATTTCCTTTAAATGTGATTGCAGGACTGCATACTTCTATGTAATATTACTATTGAATCAAATGCTTTTTCACGATGGATGCTTCTTTATAGTCTAATAAGACTTATAGAATTCATAAATTGAGATGTCTGCTGTAAAATGTATTGAATGGATCAAACTATTTTGAAATTTAATTCCAAGTTCTATGTATCCTTTTCAGAAAATATCAATTTTTTTTTCTGAGCAGGACAAATGATTTTCAATAAATAACTCAACTTTAAAAAAAATAGTTTCTGCACTTGCTGTATTATAAATACATTGAAAAATTGCAATACTCTGATGTTGGATGCTATATTTTTATTAACGTTCCCAGCCATATTTTCTAGAAAGCTGAAAAGTTTTAATTAATAATAAAGATGTAAAGGGCGCTGCCAGATGCTATTTTATTTTTTTTTAATTTGTTGTTCTCCATTGTCTGTGATGCTTTCTCTATGTTTATTTTTTGCCCTTTTCCATTTGACATATTGATATGCCTTCTGCTGCATAACTATGATGTTTCTTATGTAACTCGCAGCAAATTAATTTAATTTGTGCTTCATTACCATCCTTATTTATAATAGAAGAGGCTGGCACAACTCTAAGAACAGTGCTGCTGCTTCCAAAACAGCAGAGCTAAAACCAAAGCACAAAATATTGTCTAGTTAATTAAGAGTGGTGGTTATGCTGGGAATTATTTAATTCCTTGGTGTCAATATGGCTAAATTATTCCCTTCATAAAATATACATGTTTAGGAGTCAGACAGCTCTGTTAAAGAAATTCTTGCACATCATTTCATAGATGGAGTATTATGCTCCAGTCTGCTGCTGGATGAAACATGCTAAGCATACACTTTTCTCTGATGATAATCTTTAGATATTACATGGCTCTTGGGAAATCTGAATAATCGTGAGGAAATGGTAGTGGCCTGGTATTCTAAGTGTCTGTTCCTCCAAACAATAGCACTTCTTCTGGATTTGTGTTGGTGTAGCTTCTCTAGTTGGTAGCTGCCATGAAAAACACATACACAAAAAATGGGGATGTGGGATATAATTCTGACTAGGACAGCGTACTGTTTTGTGACAAAATCCTTGTCAATTTGCAAGGGAACAATGCCATAGAGAGACAGAAGCCCTCTTCTCCACCTCTAGTAATTCTCTTCCATAGTGTGGTACTTCAGCATCATGGAATGGAATTACAGGGATGGGGAGAGACCATTGTTGCAAAATCCCTATGGCCTCCTGGCCCTCATCCTCTTTCCCAGTCCATTATGACTGTGTTAGGCTATGTTAGAACATGGGAGCAATAGACAGCAATAGAATCTTAAAATGTAAGTAAAATAAAACTGAAAACATATGATACATATAAAGAGTGCAGTTAATATGATATGTCTTCAAATCTTTTGGAAATATCTGGGAACTGTGAGAGACAGTGTTCTACCAGTCTTTTCTGATATACTTAACACTTTAGTTCTGTTATTCTGTTCTGTCTCACTAGTTGGTGGCCTGAAAACAATAGAATCTTAAAACATTTTGGATTGCAAGGATATTTTAAAATGTGTTTTGTTTTTTTTTCAAAAATGAAGGAAGGTCATATTTTGGGTCCAGACTATTTCTCTAAATCCGACAACTGAAGTTAAAGCTTGTTTTAATTTCATAAAGCAAGTTACTGATTAATATGAACACTTTAAAGTGACTAATTTTGTGTCTGAAACACCAATTTTATATGAATCCTATATTATTAGAGAATGGTATATCATGCTGCTGTTCTTTTTGCTTCATTGATGTTTCAGATATTCTGGTGAAATGGTACTTGTGAATGCTGAGAGAGTTGATAATCTAATAGTCTATTAGTGATTTGTCTCACAAGACCACAATTCATTTTTTCATGAATGTAACTTAATCATATGCTGATTAGTTGATTAAAATTAATACTTCTCTCCAGGTGGTTGCATTAATGCTTTATTTGTTAGGATTTAACTGTTTTCCTATTACGCAGAGTACTGTTTAAACTACTACAAGTTGAACGTCTTTAGTCCCGCCCCCTCTAGACCTGAGTGGTGCCAACCAGAGAATTTGTTGAACCACGGGAAGTCAATATTGTCTAGTAGCATTATCAACTTTTCCACTGCTTATTGGGCTGTTCGAAGACATTTAGGGGTAAATTAGAACTAAATAACAGCACAGAACACTGAGAGCTAGGTCTGGTGGCTATAAACAAATTGTATGGGACTGTGGGAAATTTGGCTACACTCATAAGTGGACATCCAGCTAACTGAAATCATGTTTGACCACGGATATTGCTGGACCAGAGTGGACTAGAGAGGTTCATCCTGTACTTGCTTCTTCTAGTGCTTCACTTTTCCATAACCTTGTCATTTACATACATTTGAAATGGCTTGTCACAGGTGGTCAAATCAGTATTCCCAAGCAAAAATGTTTTAATATCACAATTTTCAGATCAATCTTTAAATACAAATATTGCTAAAGCAGTTGTTTAAAACACTTTTTGCTACAATTCTCCTGATCAGTGTCCCATATCAGTACCATTAAATTATGTGTAATACTACAAATCATAAAATGTCTTAGGAACATAACCATGTCATAGCACAAAAGCTCTCTCCTGTATATCTAAAATCACATTTTTCGTTTGAAAATGAACAGGTCTGCTATGACTCCCTGAAAGTAAAGTATACTTTTTTTCACTGCAGATAAATGCTGTGTCACTGTTCCTCCTCTACCTGGTTGAGATGATATCCTCAGGACTGCAAATTATCTACAATACAGATGAGGTATTAATTAAATTCCAACATTAATCAATTATGCATATTAAAGATGAATAGTAGTTTAACCATAAAATTGAGTTAACTTCTTATGTTTAGGTAATTGGTCATCTAGAGATTCATCAACACGCCGCTTATTTTTTAATGATTGTCATATTGAAGATGAGCTGAATATATAAAAAATAAGTGGTAAAATGGCACAGCTACAAAAAGAGCATTTTAACATGATCTGACATACAGTTCAAAAAGTTTAAAAATGTATGGAAACCATAAGAATAAAAGATATACCATTTTCTTCTGGGATAGTTATTTTATTCTGTTCTATTACCCTCTTCAGCAGCTTAAAGACAAGTTAATATTTTAGTAATCTTTTTTTCTGCATCACTTTATGCCCCATCCCTTAGCAAATCTTCAAGGTACATGCCTAAAAAAATCTAATTATTGTAAACCACAAGTATAGCGTCAGTTATTATAGTGAAAATTTTTCCTATTTTGGAAATGAATTAGTGCACTAAAATAAAAAAATCAAACACAAAAGTTGGGGGAAAAAAAGGAAATGTAGAGAAACTCTGTACAGTAGTATGTTTAAACAAAATGTGAAGTGTTCAATAAGCTTTGATAAGAAAATGTCAGGAATGAAATAAACCCCCCTCAGAATTCAGTTGTTCCTGTAGCACAGGTTAAGCATAAGTGGGAATGACTCACTGAAACATGTAGGGTTGCCAAGTGTCTGGTATTGACCCAGACAGTCCGGTATTTTTGCCTCCTGTCCGGTAAAAAAATATTCAGAAAATACCAGACACCTGGCAACCCTACTTACACACTCAGCAACCAGGCCCAATCCCCCAGATACCCTGCCAGGCCCTCCCGGACCCCTCACTCCTTATCTTACCTGGCTCTGCAGTGGCTTGTCTTGTGGCTGAAACAGAAAAAACAAAATGGCCGCTGGCAAAAAAAAAAAAAGCCTCCTCTTGGACAATGCTGGGTTTATTTTATTTTATTGCTTAATAACTGCTGTCGGGTTTTGTTTGTTTTTTGCCCAACGACTTTGGTCTCCCCTCCGCCCCTTTTTTTTCCTCAACAGAATTTTTTTCCGGGTGTTTTTTTGCCGGGAGCGAGGGGTGTTCGGTATTTTTGGTTAATCCATCTGGCAATCCTAGAAACACGACAGTAGAACTTATTTGAAGTCAATAGTAACATAAATGTGGATGGATTATATTCAATACATTTAATAGAAGGTTTAAATAAAAGTAACACAGTTATATCAGACAAGTATCTTAATATCTGAGCTTGAAAGCAGCACTCATAGCTTTTGAGCTATTAATAACTTTAGGGTATGTCTATACTGGCAACTGAATGACAAAGCTTTCGTTGTTCAGGAGTGCATAACACCCTTCCCCGCCCCAATTGACCAGAGCTTTGCCATGGCAAATATTAGGCTTTGTCTATGCTGGCAGGCTTTGTCAAGGTAAAGTGTCTTTTGTCGACAAAGCTGCATGACTTGGTTCACACTATAATATGACTTTTGTCATGAAAAATGGCATTTATATCAACAAAAATTTCCAGCTTCAGGATGGACATTTTCTTTTCCCTTCCCTTTGTGGTCAGTAAACATTCAGTGCAGACATCTCTAGACGTTTTGTCTCTGATTCTGGCTTCCAGGAAGTGGCCCACAATTCCTCAGAAGCCTCTCTGGTCAACAGTTTGAACTTTGCTGCCCTGTAGCAGATGATCAGCTACCCACCCCAATTCATTGCAGTCCCTGTGAAATTTAAATCTCACTTCCTGCTGCCTAAGCACCTGCCTTTTTACGCGTCCATGGACTGGTTCAGCACACAGTGACTTTATGGCTTCTTCCCAGGTGCCCATGCCTAGTCATCACTTCAAATGCTTCCCCACTTGGACTGCCACAGTGCTGTTGGATCTGAACAGTGTATAGAGAGGAGTTTGTTCAGTCCCAGCTGTGAGTGACCTGTAGGAATGGAGATTTGTGTGGGCACATTTCTCAATTCTTGTGTGAAAAGGAGTAGGAGTGGGACAGTCAGTGGTTCATAATGAATGTTAAAGAATTCCAACAAACCTATCATAAGGCCTGAACCAATGCTCTGGTGCTTCATCAAAGATCTGCCATTTCTCTAAGGAGCCGTATGCTATCCGTGGCGGTGACCCCACTTTCAACATCAAGAGCCCCATGAATACTTCAGTACATGGAGGACCTTACCCCAAGGATGAAATTGTAGATGAGAAAGTTGAGGTAGACAAGAACTAGGGGCTTTTCTTGGGGCCACCAAGTGTGTCTGGCAGCCAGGAAATGTTCTCCACTGCTGACGGATGTAACCAGCCTGAGCAACCACTGTCGAGGGACCAGTAAGCAGGGGATGAGATGCAGGGTCAGTGGCTGTGGTTTCTGGAGTGTAGGGCTAAGAGCATGGAAGAGTGGAAGCTTGTTTTACTTAGAGAAATAGAGCTAGCAGAATCTTATTTGGGGGATAAGGCAATGTGCCATGTTTATTGTGAATGCAGAATTCATTTGCTGTCCCTAGCTACTCAAATTATCCACCACATATACATACATTCATGCACACAGTCCAACAGATGGGATATAATTATCATCCTCAGTTGCTCATGCTAGTCCACTGCCCAGGTAGTCTAGAGTAGGGATGTTAGAGATCAGTTATGTTAGTAGTCATGTAGCCAAAACAATTTTTAGCATGATTTTTAAACATGATTATTTTAATGCTCCTTTTCCCCTTCCCCCCCAAGCCAAGGCATCTGTATCAGAAGTAGCAGCATGGGGTGGCTGGTGCAGCTGGTCTGCACAAACTGGCCACCTGCCATCCTGCTCTGCTGCTTCGGATACAGGCAGCAGCATATGGTGACAGCAGTCCCTATCTACAGCGAGCCCTAGCTTATCGGTTGACTGTTGAAATGATTGTATGCTAACATCTCTGATCTAGACATGAGGGGGGAGCCTGATTATGCCTGTGTGCACCAGTGCTCCTGAAAGATGATTGTAGAACTGAAGACCTAATCCTGTAGTTTTGCACTCATCTTTTTATGTTTTAGTCTGTGGATCATGCTGTCCCATTACCCCAGGACACTATATGACAATGTGTCATCAGTTAGCAGATGGGACTTGGATCTTCTTTTTTTGATGGGGCTTTTTTGTCTCTTTCTTGGATGAGTTCTTTTGCAGGGCTCACCTGCATTGTTCTTTGGACCTCAAGGCTGTGCTTGCGGCTGGTTGCTTAGACAGGCTGGTTTCAATGATTGATTCCATTGCACACACAACCACATTCACACTTCTAAATGAGATTACAACCAAACACCTAACTTTAAACAGATTCTGCAAAAGCAGTTCTTAACAGGTTACTAAAAAATTAATCCAAAAGTGGTTAACTCTGTTCCATGTGTAAAATTCCATTAACAAAAAAATTGATCCAAAGTTCATGAAGTTACATAACGTTATATTGGTAGAAATAATTCATTAAAAGGACAATTTCATTCTTCACCCCTGTAAGCTTGGCTATGTTTCTGTGAGCAGCACATATGCCTGTATAGTTAATCAATATGGTCAAGCTCTTTGATTTCAATGGAATCTGGCAAAGAGGATATCAAAACTTTTTAAGAGGTGCTTGTAAATTTTCTGCAGATCCCTTGGAAAGCAGCTTTGTCACCTCCCTCATTGTAGGACATTAGCCCATACCATTCATCAGTCATTTGTGCAGAAATGAAAGCAAAAATAGGTGGGCTGCTTATGGAGCAGGACAGTAGCCACAAACCAGAAGAAGTTGTGCCCTGGTTTCCTTCCTTACCCTGAGCTGGGAGATGTCTGGCAGGGTCAGTAAGGGTGATTAATTATAGGAACAAACTGCCAGAGGAAGAGGTGAATATTCCATGTCTTGATATTTTCATATCAAGGCTGGATATGTTTCTGAAAGATATGCTTCAGGAAATAAGATATTGAGCTCAGTATGGAATAACTGGGTGAAGTATAATGTTCTAGGGTATATAGGAGGTCATACTAACTAACATGATCTCTTCAGGCCTTTAATGCTAAGAGTTGGAGGATTATGTTGCTCACTCTCTCACTGATTAACTGAGTGACTTCAATCAAGTCTGCATCTCAGTTTCCCATCTATAAAATCCTTTGTTATTGATGTTCACCAATTATTCCCTAAGAAAAATCTGTTTTTGAGAGAGACAGCATTTCATTTTTACTAGTTTTCACCCAAAGTTTGACTTTTTGGGGGGGATCTTGGAATTTTCACCAGGGAAGTGGATGGGGCCACACTGAAGGACCAGAATAGTGAGCAGGGGCTTTGTCCAGTAAGTGGGCCTGTACTTATGGGTTGCAGTCTTCTTCTCCCCTCCTGACCTTGTTCTTTCAGTGCTGCCCTGACTGTTGCCTTTGCACAGTGTGGGAGCAAGATGGGCAGAGAGACAAGTCCTAGTAGCCGAGACTGCTTGACTGCTACAGTGTGTCCCCTCCCCATCCCATCAAAGAAAGTCCTCTCCTAACCCTAGCATTTCAATATGGGAGCAGACAGGGCTGTGCTGAAGGTTCAGATTTTGGAGGGATCTCAGTTTGGTCAGTCTCTATTACCACTATTCTTTCATTTAAGTTTTGAATAAGAAACAATAAATTCCAAAGAAATTAAAATACAGAACTAGAAAAGGCTTTATTTACGTATAGTATGCCCAAACTTCACACAGTTATTATAGAGAGAAATCAGTTGTTTGTGATAATGATTACTGTAATAGAAAAGCTTTTAAATAATTATTCCTCTTTGTCATGTTCATATACAGTGCAGTAGGGGTGACTGATGTTTCTGCCACTGCTGTGCTAGTTGGAGGCAGGAAAATCGGCCCATTCCAGTTTATGGAAACTTAAGAGAGAAATAATTTTGTTTCAATTACATATATATTAAGGCAGTAATTTAGTCAACTACTTAAATGGTGAGCCAGATGATAAACTCCTCAACTTAGAATAAGGAGAAGATATGAATATGGAATTAGGACCTATCACTTGAGTAAAAGTACAGAGGGCAGTCAGTTGGTTAACAAGTGGAAAGGCACCAGGTGTGGATAACATCCCAATGAAAATCTTGAAGGTAAACTCGAGGAACACTGTAGACATTTTTGGGCCTCTTACAAAGGATATGGGAAGAATGAAAAGTACCACACAAATAGAAAAGTGGTCATGTATTGAGATTGCCAAAGAAGAGACTGCAGACAGTGCTACAGCTGGAAGGGACATCTGATTGCTGTTTTCCCCAAGTCAAATAAACTAAAGCAAGAGGTTTTAAGGCTAAGATAAGAATAGGCAGGATTTTGGTAGGAAAAGTCATGCATAAGTTACATAGCAATAGAATCGTTCACATAGATCACAGCATCAGAGAACTGTTGGTTGAATGGCAAGTCACCACTTTACATGAATTTCATAGACTTCCAAAATCTCAAAGGCTAAAAGTATGAGTCTCCAAGGTGACACAGGACAACTCATAGATTTCCAAGTCTTTGATACAGTGGATAGAAGAGTCTTCTGGAGTCTGCTGTGGCACTATGGAATCCCTTAGAAATATGTGATTATTCAGAGCTTGTATGAAAATATGACATGCCAAGTCATACAAAACAGTGAGCTGACTCAAGGCTGGTCTACACTGGGAATTTAAATTGACATGGAGGCTATGTTTGTTGAGGGTGTAAAAATCCACACTTGAAGGACAAAAAGTCTGTGGTACAGCTTGCTTGCTCTGTAACTGTGACAATATATAATATTTGTTGATTTAGTAGTTAGTCAGAGAGTAATTGTCAGGTTTTGATTTCTGAAGTCAGATTTGGGCAAAAGAGTCTTGACTCGCGTCCCATATCAGGTATGAAGTTAGAATTCCAGATTACAGTGCTTTAGTTTGTAGAAAGCTGGAATGCTGTTAAAGTTGCAAAGCTGTTAAAGCTTTTATTTTTGGAGCTTTGATATTATCAGCACTAGCAGAGAGTGCTATCAACTAATTTAGCATACCTCAGTGTTACTTATAGAAAAAGACCACAGGCATGGTTTAGTGAGAGAGGCATGTGGCTGGGTTTGTTGCTTCAAGGCACAATCCTAATGAGTCCCACAAATTGCACAAGTACATTACCATAAAAATACCCAGTAGCAAGGAGCAGTTCAGTCAACAGCAGGAGGTTTTTGCAGTCCCCTCAGCTACCAAAAGGGTTAAGGCAATGTATCTTGACTTTTACAGACTAAAACAGATAGCTGGGATAAAAAACTTAAAAGTTTGACATTTGTGTACCTCCACTTCTTCCTATGATCTTGTACAGAACTTCCCTATTCTTTGTTCTGTCAAACCATCTTGTACTAGATAGGGGTGTGTTTGCTCTAACCCTTTAATATATATTTATGTAAATATCTAGTGCCAATTACACTAGCAACAATTTGACCAAGTTGTCATGGGGTGCCCTGGTCATGTCACTCAGTCCCCTTCTCTGCTTCCGTTTTCCTCCCACCCGGCCGTCCCGTCCTGCTGGATCATGAGGTTCTGCCACTCCCTGGTTGTCCCAGTGATACCCCGAGCAGGGAGGTAAGGGGGGTCCGGGCCCTCCCTCTCTCCAGACCCCAGCCCAGGGCCCTAAGGTGGGGGAGAATATTCCCTCACCTGGATGATGGGGCTACGTGCCGCAACTCATCAGCCTGCAGGCTCCTGTTTTGAACCCGCCTTGGGCTACTTTCTCACCCCCACTCACCAGGGTGCTTCATGTGCTGCTTCCTTGAGGCCCTGAGCCCCCTCATCCGGTGCTCTGGCTGGCCTCCCCTATCCGAGTGCTCCTGCTGCCTTTATATTGGGGAGGATGCTGCCCCTCCCTCCTAGGATGCCTGCTCCGGCGTTCACCAGGACAGCTCCTCCCCCCTTCCTACTGCCCCCGCCCCCAGTGTCCTTCCCCATGCCAATGTCGGCGTGCATCGGGGCCTCACCTGGGGCATTAGCGGGGGCACCGGCCCCACTGTTGTCTGTGCAGCGCACACCAGCTGCCGCCATGGTCCCTCCCAGGGCAGGGGAAGCCTCCCCCGATGCATCCGCGGGAGTGCTGGCCAAGCTGCCAGCTGGGTGGTGCGCTCCTACCGCAGCCGCTGCTTCCCTCGTGGCGGGGAAAGCCGCTCTGTGCCTCTCCACCCCCCGGGGGGGGGGGGAGGAGCCCGGTTAGTACGGGGTTGCACCACCCCGTCCCACAAGTTCATGTATGGAACAGTGAACATGTAAGCATTTATTTTAATACATGGCCTAACTTTTTGGTTCCTAACCTTTGGTTCAGGCCTCATAATTGTTTTTTTTTTTTTCAGGAAAGTAGCAAAATGGTTAGTTTATTTAGCTATTAAGTATTGTAGTTGGAGGAAAGCTTCTGTGTTTTACCTTCATTCGTATAATAAATGGAGCAGTGTTGTAGACCAATAACCCTTTCTTTGGTGTCGATTACGATTCTAATTTTTTTTCTTGGACATCTTTTGTTTGTCTACAGTATTCATCATATTATTCCAATATTTAATGTTCTTTCTTTTATAAATAATTTTGTCTGTATTTTAAAATATAATAATAATATATTTTAGAAAGCTAATCTTTATATTTACAGATGTAACAAACCATTGTCAAAATGAAACATGTTGATTTGCAATTATATGCAACTTGTAAATCCACGGTATTTTGGAATTAATACTTTGCTGCAAAACTTTTTCTAGACTGTCTAAAGAACTGGAGAACTATTTTGTTATGTTAGTCAAACCTTCCAAATGTATATTTTATTAAAACACTAGAAGATTTACCCAACATTGATGGGGTCCTTAACTCAATTTAATATTTTTTTTAAATAAAATGAAAATGTATATGATTCATTTAAATTATTGCTGTGGGGTGGGGCTGGGTGATGAGGGGTTCTCTTAACTCATGCAGGCTCTCCTGCGGGGGAGAGGACTACCACATCTCTCTCTTAACTCAGCATTTTAGGGCCAGGTGAGAAGCACCTCTCCATGGCCACTGCAGTTGCAGTGGGTACGAGCAGGGGAGATCCAGATTCGTCTACGCACTGCGTTCCCCAGTCAAAGTGAAGAATTCAGGAAACTGTGTACTTTCCCCTTGCTCTGTGACAAAGGAGAACAGCAATGTTCCTTTATGAATCAGCTAAGGGAGCTTCACTGCGTCCCCCCCACCTAATCCTTCCTAAAGGGCACCAGGGGGTTGGAGGCTCCGGGCTGAAGCAGTCTGGACAGGGTAGGGGAGAATTTCCAGCCCTTTCACCTGCCTGGTGATTGTCTCCTTTCTGTATGGTTTTATGAGAAACAATCCCATTCTAGGCACATTCAAACCCTTACCTTGCTTAAAATTATGAGGAGGAATTTCTATATCAAATTTGGTGGTCCTGCCTCTTACTGTTGAGGAGGAGTTCTGAACAGACATCCAGACAAACTCAAATATATAGTAGATGTGCAGCACTTGGGAGGAAAGTATGAGATTTTATAGCCATATGTTGGCTATACTTATGTTTGACTAAGTTTAATATGTCTATATATGTTTAAACGTATATAAGTAAGTGGATTTATCCTGTCCCTAATTCAACATATGTATACGGGATACTGGGCTAAACTTAAATCATTCCCACAGGTTACCTTTATTGCTGAGATAATAATACAATATAATCCTCAAAGCACCTTTCTTCTGAGGTTGGCTTTTCTTTCTCTGCAAAACTCCTGTTCCTGCTCCTATTTTCTTCTGTATTAGGGTACAAGACACATTGTTTTATGCTCCTGGTATAGTAGGAGCCATCTGCTTTGACGTAAGGCTGTTATGAGCAGTAACTGCACTAATCTGGAAGGTACTAATACCTGATATCAATATGCAAGCTAAAGAGCTCTGCTTTTCCATGCATAATCTTAGAATATGGCATCCTATTAGAACATACTTTATGAGGTAGGTTATAGCTATAAAAATATTGTAGGACAATTGTATTGTATTGTAATATTGCCTTGCATAGCTTTTTCCACTTCTTTTTTCAGAAGAGGCTTTTCCAACATTTGGACTGTCTACGCTAGGCCAAATGTTGGAAACCTCCTCTCTCCCTTTTCAGAACATCCCTTCTTCCTCATAAAACTAGGTTTACAGGGATGCCAAAAAAGCATGTCGACTCTTCCCAAAAAGATTTCAGAAGAGCAGACGCGTTCCCTCGACACGGCAGAGTTTTTCCTCTTGAAAAAACTCTGCAGTATAGACATAGCCATTGTGTAAATGAGTAAAGATGAGACTAGTTTCCTAGTGATGCAATCACCAACATAAGTGTGTTCTCCCTTTAGATGGTTTCAAATAACTCAAGTGTGATATTGTTTGCTTTCTGACACAAAAAGCCAAAGGCGATGAATACTGATACATTTGTTTGGAAAAATACATTTTAATGATATTTGACACATAGCTAAATTCACTGATATTTAGCTGTTCTCTCATCCCAGCTTGTTTTGAAAAAAGTATTACTAGGATACACTATCTCTCTCTTTTTTTTTTCATTTTCAACAGCATATACTATTCAAGCAAATGCTAAAGAATCTGTAGCACTATGAGTAGTAACTGAGAAATGAAATGCAATTATTTTCTCCAATTCAGGCTTCTTTTTTTGTTTTCCTTGCTTCTGACATGCCCTCTGGCTTCAGAGTTTCACTTCTTGGACTAAAAGTAATCTGATACTTTTCTTTTGCTGCAAGCCCTGGACTCTGTTTCCATCTTTCCCTGCCATTCTTTCCTGCATTATTAGCAACCATTAGCCATTTGATAATCTCTCCTAATTCCCAGTTCACCATCTGAAGGGAAGGCTTCCTGCATCAGCGAGACACACATGCATGCACGCACACAGAAAACAGTTGTCTTGCTTCCAGCCCTAAACCCTCAGAGAAAAGTGTCTGGTGAGGTACAGGGAAGGCTCAAAGGATGAAGTGGGGATCTGGCACAAAATAGAACAGCTAAATTGGGAAGAGGAGTGCGTCGAACCTTTACTGCTTCTGCATTACTTTTCAGGAAAGGCTCCTCTGCTATTGCTAGTGGCTAATAGTCCTGGCTCTAGTGCCTTGGAATCAGTCATTCCTTCAGCTCAAAGATTGCATCAGTTAGCCTTTTTGAGGTCATCTTGAAACCTGGGTGGACATTACTTTTTAGAAATTGTGATACTTCTCTAATAAATAATTTTAAGGGACAGTATTAAACTAATCTTGGTATATTTAATATTACACTTTTAAGCAAGTAAAATTGTTGGGTTTTTTATTTTATTTTTCTTCCTCTGTACTGATTATAAGCAGATGGCTCAATTTTCTTTTGCTGACATAAAATGAGATGCTAGCATAGTGGCAAAATTTTGTTCCTGGTCGCTGAGGAGATGGAAACTGTCAACAGTACCATTCTTCAGTAACATCAATGGCAACATTTTCTCTCCTCCGGCATGAGTGAGAATTAAGGAAACCTGCAGCAATGTGATCTGCTCCCACTGCCAAGAAAAATATCAGCAAAGTTTTGATTCTGTATATTCTACATATTGGAATGTATAGGTTTCATCTTTAATCCCCCTCCATTCCTTTTATTTACCTTTTAATGATTCTCTACTACCTAAACATAAGACAGGAAAATAGCATCTTCATCTTCATCCTTCTCTTTGTTACCATGAAGCAATAAAAGTGAAAGGGAGAGGAAAAAAGGTGTCAGTTACCAAGAGCTTCACACTTGCTCATATGCTCCTGAGACAAGAAGCCAACAAAATCATAACCACTCCTCCTTCTGCTACCCAGTGGAGTTAACAATTGTAAAGTTAGATTGCTGGAGGTGGAAAATAGCTAGGCCATTTTTGTTTCTGAAACCATGCACATCTTCAGGAAGAGTTAAACATGACCACAGTGGTTACTTATAGTGTCTTTGGGATGAAAAATAAGACTTATCTCTTCTCCCTAACTTTCCTAAGATCAAAAAACACTACTCTATGGAACATTTGAAGCAAATTTGTTTACCTTCTTGGGTTTAGTTAATTTCATGAGACTCAGATACCACAGTGATAAAGATACAATCAGAACCAAAGTAGAGAGAATCCATGATTGTGATTTAATGTCACCTGTATCTATAAATATTTTCCTACTTTTTCCAGTGGATTTTCATAATCTGAGAAAAGAATAAATTATTGCATTCTTTTTAGTTTCATGACAGATTGTGCTGCATATTTTTGTATTGAGGTAACATTACAGAATTCGTTTTATGTCTGAGCTGTGTTAGAATGAGCTGTTAGGGACAAAACCAATGTTTCTGTGCCATAAGTTTTTATTTTAAGTGTAACTTACTGTGCTTAATTTTGTCTGGTTCCTAAAAGTTATTTTTGATACAGTTCTTTTAAAATTCAAAGTCTTAGATTACTTTTTTTTCTTGCTTTTTTTTTCACTGATGTTCTGGCATTTGATTTTAAATATCCAATTATTTGCATGCCTAGTTTCATTAGGGTTTTATATAAATTAAGTTACCACGGTTTTGGGAAGTGTTTTTTAACATATTTGATGAAAACTGGCTTTATAAAAAGAAGAGGCTTCAACTTGAGAACACCATACTTAATGAAAAAATAAAACCTAGTTGGGTAGTAAGTATAGTTGTGAAGCCTGTAAGCCATAACATTTAAAAAAAAATACAAATATGAAATTTTGGCATATTTGATTACCCCTTGAGGTTGTTCATGTTTTTGGTTTTTTTTTTTCCTCACAGGTGTCCTTCATTCAAAACCTGGTCTTTTGTGTGGAAAGAGCATACCGAGTGCCTGACTTTGGTGTCTGGGAAAGAGGCAGTAAATACAACAATGGCAGCACAGAACTGCATTCAAGGTATTTGACAAAATTCTTAGTGCTTTTGTTTATGTACATGCATGTAATATGAATGCAGAGAATTCAGGAAATGTATCGAAATAGAAATAACTAAAGTAGGAGCCAGCAGCCTTTCCAAAGTGGCATGCCAAGATTTAGCCCTCCTGCCCTGGGCTTTGCTCTGGCTTTTCCTGTGGGGAGGGGAGGAGCAGTGTACGCACGCTTTCCTGCAAGTCAGGTCTGGCATGGAGCCTCGGGATTTACTCTCACTCCTGCAGGAAGCCGCTGCTGGTTCCAATCTTGCGCATGGGCTCCCTGTTGCAAGTGGTGGGAAGTGAGGGGAAGCCCATTTATTGTATGTACCACACAAGATCATTTTGCGTGCCACTTATGGCACACGTGCTGTACGTTGCCAACCCCTGAACTAAAGCAATGTTCTCACTTCTAAAAATGTACAGGTTGAACTCTCTAGTTTGACAACGTCAATGGTCTGGCATGATTATAGTTAGCTGGATATTTTCTTATCATGAGTGTGTCCACATTTCCCATGATTCTGTAAGATTTGTTTACAGGTACCAATCCTAGCTCTTAGTGTTCTGTGCTGTTACTTAGCTCCAAATTATCCCCAAATGTCTTTTAAGAGACCACTAAGCAGAGTAAGTGCTGGTAGTGCTCCTAAGCATAAGTATGTATTTTATACTTTATCTACTTTTTTTCTTGTGCCAATACAGTAAAATTATCTAGCAATACTAACACTTTGTTATGGAGAGAGCAAATAAGCGATGGGTAGGCATAGGTTTATATAGGGTGTATCAGTACAGTCATACGTTGTTGAGCAGCATTGTAAGAGTTATTCCATTGATTTGCCTCGGTGAAATAAAAATAGAGACCCCCACTCACTACAATATTGAGCTCCCATGGTTGGGCAAATTCTCTCGTTCATCACTGATCAGGTCCTGAGGGTGCTGGATTATAGAGATTCAACGTATGTTATACCTAGAGTGAAATTAGTGCTCATGAAATATGCCGGACTGAGGCCTTCTGGAGACTGAAGTCTATACCTCATGAAAATATGAACACAGTGTTATATCTAGATTATATGTGTGTATAACCAGTAAGTTATTTGTGCACCCAAATTGCTGTAATTGCAGTTGTATGTGCATTTTTACTAACACTTACCCGAAGCTGCCGCCTCATGTATGGAGCAATTAAAGCACATGATTTGGCAGTCTAAGATTCCCAATACCACACCATTTTTATCTGGAAGGATCAGCTCTATGAAAGGTGGGAAACTATAACACAGACCCTGTTTGTGGGCCATTGTATGAACACTGGATCCTTTGGGTGCATCTGGTATTGGAACGGTGGCATCATTCCCTGCCTCTCCTCTTTCTCCCAAAGACCTACACCCTGGCCAGATACCAGAGCCAGACCCAGGTAAAAGCGTTCTAGAGAACCCGAGAGCTGCCATCAGCCTGTTGTTCCCTGTCCCTGGAGTGCCCCACAGCTGGTGGCTTGTACCATGCCCTAGCTCTGACTTCTATCCTGGCCAGGGTGTGGGGCCACAAGAGAAAGAAGAGAGGGAGCAGAGCCTTTAGGTGAGGGGGAACTAAGGTCATCCCAGCGCCTCCAACCAGGAAGGGTCTGGCACTGCTAGCAGAGTCTGTGCCTTATGGCAGGGAAGCTTATCACTGTCAGCTCCCCCACCACAAAGTGCAACCACTGTTGCCACTGCTTTGTGTGTGATGACCAAGGCTAATACATCCATATTAAAAAGCAAGCATGCCCTTCTACTTTTAAAAGGGTTCCCAGTGATCTTTGTGCCCAGGGTCCCAACAAATCTGAATCTGTCTCTGATCCATTGAAGAACTCAAAGCACACTCCTGCTGACAGAACTAGATTCTGCAACATATTGAGCAGAACATGCTGTAACATATTGAGGTTGGCCCCCAGAGGACAGGGGCTGCTACCATGAAGCATACTCTGCCATAGTGGGCCCATGCTTACCGTGGACAGAGGCTGCTTCAGGAGATGTGGAGCAGCCATTGTCCATGGGGAGCTCGGACCCCGGAGACAGGGATTGCTTTGTGGCAGCCTCCCCCCACCCCTGCTGAAGGGAAAGGGGGACAGGCAGCACCGCAGAACTGTTGCTTGGGAGGGAACCAGCTTTTAAGCTGGCTCCCCCCAGCATTGGCACTTGCGCCTTTCTCTCCCCCCACTTGCTGCCTCAGATATGAACTTTGACCTGTACTTCTGAAAGTTGATGACTCCACACAGTCTCCCTGTCCTGGCCTCCATCATTCCTTCCCTGCATCTGAGAGACTGGTATGCTGCTCTTGATTTGAAGGACGTATTTCTACATAGCAATCTTGTCAGGACACAGATGCTTCCTGTGGTTTACAGTGGGCCATGGCCACTGCCTGTTTGTAGTTCTCCCATTTGGCTTGGTATCTGCACTGAAGAGTGTTCACCAGGTGCACATCAGTGGTCACTGCTTACCTGAGTCACAGCAAGGTGTCCATACCAGGAAGTCTGGCTTGTCAAAAGCTGCTTCAGGTCCCAAATCCAGAGGCAGCACTCACTTATGTAGTATGCTGTGCCAGGCTCTGCATGCAGCCCCTCCAGCAATGGCTGGCTTTGACCTACCCCCAATCTAGGGATCACCTGGACAAGCTCATCACCTTTCCCCTAGCTGTTTTCATCTTATTAAAGTAGTGGACCAGGAGTGAAAATGTCCTGCAAAAAAATCCTCTTTGGCCATTTCATTCCTTCTGTCTACTTGGTGTTGGAGACCTCAGCTGAAGTGCACTCCTTGGAGGAATGTGGTCCTTGTAGGAGGTGACATTACATATAACCATCAGAGAGCACAGGGAAATTTGATTGACATGCGGAGGCTTCCTGCATTAGCTGTCAGGCAATGCGGTGAGAGTCCTAGTGATAGAATCATGGAACACTAGAACTGGAAGGGACCTTGAGAGGTCATCAAGTCCAGTCCCCTGCCCTCATGGCACGACCCAGTACCTTCTAGGCCATCCCTGAAAGATGTCTATTTAACCTGCTCTTAAATGGATATTCCACAACTTCCCTAGGCAACTTACTCCAATGTTTAACCTTCCCAACAGGAAGTTTTTCCTAATGTCCAACCTAAACCTCCCTTGCTGCAGTTTAAGCTCATTGCTTATTGTCCTATCCTCACAGGCCAAGGAGAACAATTTTTCTCCCTCTTCCTTGTGACACCCTTTTAAGATACCTGATCTATATAGCTTGAATGTTTCACATCAGCAGGCAAAGAGGAACATGCTTGTTGCCTCTCTGCAAAGAGGCCCTCCACATCTGGGATTTCTGCATCTGCCACAACATTCATCTGGAAACTTGTCATCGTCTCAACGTCAGGAATGCACAGACAGCTGCAGCGGCACAGGAGTCAGCAAACAGAGCTGTAAACAGGGGAGTTTGAGTGGGAGTTTGTAAGGGGAGTTGGGATTTTGGGACTCATTTGGGGTTTGTTTTTGCCATGGGGGAGGTGTTTTGGTTTGTTTTTGTGTTTGCCAGATTAACAGGATTTAGGTGTGAAGGCTGATTAACACAGAGGTAGCAGTGGCCATGACCGAAGCAGTAGAGAACACAAGGAGGATGATTGGATGTGGTAGCTGGGGTATGTACATGATCCTGGAGGGGGTACCTGAAAGTAGTTTTATTTGCATGAAGTGCGGCCTGATAGAGCTGATGGAAGAAAAGATCCGAGGATTGGAGATGTAGGTGGAAACTTTGGTTGAGTTTAGAAGGCGGTTTGAGCAGATGATGGAGCAAAGGCATAAGGTGGCTGAAGGGGAAAGCTTAGACCTGCAGATGGAAGCCGGATCAAAGGCCTCTGAGGGGGGACTGCTGGGCGAAGAAAATGGACAGTGGAAGCATGTGACTAAGAGAATGAGGCAGAGGGAAAAGATGGGCCAGTGAAGGAGAAATTGAGCTCAAGAACAGGTATGCGGAGTTGGAGAATGAAGATGTGGTACAGCAGATAGCCACTGAAGGTGGCAGGGCAAGGAAGAAGAGAAGAGTGGTTAGTCCCATAGATAAAGGGGAAGAGTCGATGGAGACAAACTCCAATAATGAGCACCAGGAGGCATATAGTATGGGTTGAAGAGAATTACAAGGGAAAATAGGAATGGAAAGGATTTGCAGCCAGAGGAAACAAGAGATAGACCAGAGAATCGCACTGTGACCAGGAAAAGGCAGGTCTATGTGATTGGGGACTCCTTATTGAAAAGAATAGACAGGCTTGTAACTAGAGCTGATCCAGAGAATAGAAGGATGTGCTGTCTGCCAGGTGCTAAGATATGGGATGTGAAACTGAGGTTGAAGAGGATAATAAAGGGAGAGGGAAAGAATCCATTGATCATCCTTCATGTTGGAACAAATGATATGGCTAGATTCTTGCTGAAACGAATCAAGAGAGACTATGCCAGTCTGGGGAAGATGCTTAAGGAAATAGAGGCTCAGGTGATCTTCAGTGGGATTCTGCCTGTCCTAGAGAAGGGCAACTAAGGTGTGACAGGATTAGGATTCTCAACAGGTGGCTCAGGCAGTGGTGCTATAAGGAGGCCTTTGGGATGTATGGCCACTGAAAGGCATTCACGGACAGAGGACTGTTCTCTTGGGATGGACTTCACCTAAGTAGGGAGGGAAATAGACTTCTAGGATGGAGGCTGACACAACTGATTAAGAGAGCTTTAAACTAGGAATTTGGGGGGGATGGTTGGGAGATGTCCAGGTAATCTCTACGCCAGATTTTAGCATTGAGAGGGAGGAAAACAAAGAAAGAAAGTATATAGTTGGGGTAGGAGAATGGACATAAGGAGGAAGGGTAGAGTGGATACTAGTCTAATAGGTTATATTGGAGGTACAATGTCCATGCCAAATTGGGTAAAGAATGTGAATGAGGCCAAACAGCAAAACTTAAGATGTTTGTACACCAATGTGAGGAGCCTAGGTAACAAAATGGAGGAACTAGAGCTACTGGTCCAGGAAGTGAAACCAGATATTATAGGAATAACAGAAACATGGTGGAATACTAGGCATGACTGGAGTACAGGTATTGAAGGGTATGTGCAATTTAGGAAAGACAGAAATAAAGGTAAAGGTGGTGGAGTAGCACTGTGTATCAATGATGAGGTAGATTGTAAAGAAATAAAGTGATGGAATGGAGAAGACAGAGTTTGTCTGGGCAAAAATCACGTTGGGGAAGAAAACTATTAGTTCCTCCCCTGGGATAGTGCTTGGGGTGTACTATAGACCATCGGGATCTAATTTGGATATGAATAGAGACCTGTTTAATGTATTTAATGAAGTAAATACTAATGGAAACTGCGTAATCGTGGGAGACTTCAACTTTCCAGATATAGACTGGAGAACAAATGCTAATAATAATAATAGGGCTCAGGTTTTCCTAGATGTGATAGCTGATGAATTCCTTCATCAAGTAGTTACTGAACCAACAAGGGGGAGATGCCATTTTAGATTTGGTTTTGTGAGTAGTGAGGACCTCATAGAAGAAATGGTTGTAGGAGACAACCTTGGTTCGAGCGATCATGAGCTAATTCAGTTCAAACTGAATGGAAGGATAAACAAAAATAAATCTGAGACTAGGGTTTTTGATTTCAAAAGGTCTAACTTGAATAAATTAAGGAAATTAGTTAGGGAAATGGATTGGACTAAAGAATTTATGGATCTTGAGGTGGAGGAGGCCTGGGATTATTTTAAGTTAAAGTTGCAAAAGCTATCAGAAGCCTGTATCCCAAGAAAGGGGAACATTTATTGGCATGTGTTTTAGACAAAGCTGGATGAGCAAGCATCTCAGAGAGGTGATTAAGAAAAAGCAGAAACTTCTTGTCTAAGATTTTGATTAGTAATTAGCAATGAAGTGCAAATGTTAGTGCCTGTTTTCCATTCGTTCATTAAGGTTATGGGACAGATGTAGCAATTTAAAGCTGTATTTATTGACATTTTTAGTAAACACAGTTAGCTTCCTTGTCATACCAGTATCATTAGGGAATACAAATGTTAGTTAAACTAATAAAGGGTGTGTCTAGACTACAGGGTTTTGTCGACAAAACTATACCTGAGTCTACACTCCCGCTGAGTTCTGTCGACATAACGTTGACAGAACTCAGCAGTTTTGTCGATGGCTATAAACCTCATTCTACAAGGAATAACACCTTTTGTCGACAGAGTTCTGTCGACAGAAGGTGTTACTGCATCTACACTGTCCTTTGCGTCTACACTGTCATGTCGACAGAGCAGCTTGTCGACAGAACTGGATGTAGTCTAGATGCTCTTTGTTGACAAAAGCTTTGTCGACAATGTCTGTCGACAAAACTTCTGTTGACAAAAGCCTGTGGTCTAGACGTACCCGAAGACGTGAAATCAAGCCAAAAAAATTAGATCCAGGTCCTGAATACTCCATCTCTCAAGAATGATTTATTCAGGATTTTGTTTTGAGGGCATCTATTGGTAGAATATATTTACAATGGGAATAAGTTAGACTGTGTTCCTACAGTGTGTTAATCTTGTATTCTTGTCCACGCTAAAGGGAAAATAGAAGAAAAAGTTCCTTAGGCATTATGACCAGAGCTGTATATTTTAAAAGAACATATTTCTTCACAAGATTAATTAATAGCGTTTGTAATGTAAAAATGACCCAAACGAAACTAACATTACATGCCTAATAGTGGAAGCTCTGTTACATTGTTTTTCTGATTTCCCCAACAGGGTGCAATTACTATTTAAAGATTCAACTAAAATGTCTGGTATTTAATAGCATTCTTAATGTACATAATCTTACACTGCTTACTGCTTTGAATAGTTTTTCATTATCTTAAGACATATTAGCATTTTTCCTCTTTACTTCGCTGTTGTAAAATCTGCAAAAGATAAGGAAGATGACAAATGCATGGCATTTATAGCTGTCCTTAACATACAATGATGGAAGGCTCTAATAAACAATTAACATGAAGGAATATTTATTATATGATGGGGAAATGAAATCAGCATTTCAGTTACAAGATACTATTATTTTCATTTGCAAGCAGTTGTGTCACTAGTGAACACTAAAAATATTGAATAAGTAAAGATAGAAAATACTGATGAGCTACAATCAGTCGTGATTGCTTACCAAGAATATTGAGTGAGCAAGTTAAAGAAAGGTATATTAAAATTCACTCTGGAGGAATCCATATTTATGTATACTCTGTCAGCCTCCTCTCCATATAACATCCAAAAAACATGATTTAACTAAAGTTTCATGCTTATTTCAGTTAAACAGGTTGCTATTTCATAACTCTGAAGCAATGAGTTCAGCTTACTAGAGGTTGTACCTCCCTCATCCAGCACCCTCAGGACCTTAGCCAGGACCCAGGTGCACAGCCCCACAAGAGCACACAGACCTATAGCTGCTGGGCTGCACTCTCAGCACTGCCACTGGCCACAGGACTGGACTCTGCAGTCACCCTGCCTCTTCCCTTGAGAGTCTCCTGTTGCTGCTTCTCTCCTTCCCATCCTAAGTTAAAGCACTGTATATATGAGTGCAGGGAAGGAGTTACTAAACATAGGGCCCAACTTTTTTCTCTTCCCTCCAGACCACAGATGTTCCTGGACTATAGAAGTCTCGACTTTAGCGGTCGAAGCTGTATTTCATTGTATTATTGGGGTAACAATCATAGAATCCTGGAGCTAGAAGAGACCTCAGGAGGTCATTGAGTCCAGCCCACTGCCCAAAGCAAGACCAACTAAATCATTCCAGCCAGGGCTTTAAGATGGGACTTGAAAACCTCTAGGGTTGGGGAGATTCCGCCACCTCCCTAAGTAACCCATTCCAGTACTTTAACACCCTCCTAGTGAAATAGTTTTTTCCTAATATCCAACCTAGATCTCCCCCACTGTAACTTGAGACCATTGTTCCTTGTTCTGCCATCTGTCACGACTATGAACAGCTTCTCTCCATCCTCTTTGGAACTTCCCTTCGGAAGTTGAAGGCTGCTATCAAATCCTCCCTCACTTCTCTTCTGCAGACTAAATAAGCCCTAATCCCTCAGCCTCTTGTCATAGGTCTTGTACTCCAGCCCCCTAATCATTTTGGTTGCCCTCTGCTGCATCCTCTCCAATGCGTCCATATCCTTTCTATAGCGGGGGGGCCCAGAACTGACCTACCACTCCAGATATGACCTCACAGTGCCAAATAAAGGGGAATCATAATTTCTCTAGATCTGCTGAAAATGCTCCTCCTGATGCACCCTAATATGCCATTAGCCTTGGCTACAAGAGCACAGTTAACTCATATCCAGCTCTCATCCACTGTACTTTTCTGCTGAACAGCTACTTAGCCAGTCGGTCCCCAGCCTGTAATATTGCTTGGGATTCTTTCGTCCCAAGTGTAGGACTCTGCACTTGTCCTTGTTGAACCTCATCAGATTTCTTTAGGCCCAATCCTCCAATTTGTCTAAGTCACTCTGGACTCTATTCCTGCCCTCCAACATATCTGCCTTTCCCTTTAGCTAAGTGTCATCCGCAAACTTGCTGAGGGTGCAATCCATCCCCTCATCCAGGTCATTAATAAAGATGTTTAACAAAATAAGACCTAGAACCAATCCTTGGGGCACTCCATTTGAAACCAATCGCCAACCAGACATCAAGCTGTTGATCGCTACCTATTGGGCCCGACAATCTAGCCACCAATAACTTATTAATTATCAAAACATTTAAACACCAAAAGAGTTTACCAGCTTTTATAGCAGCTGCTCCAAGCAGAGTTTTTTTAGCTATCATAATTAGCTTTCCCTTGTTGAACCAATTAGAATTAAATCCCACAAGCACTATTTCTGGCAATATTTCTGAACGGAAGACTGAAGTTTTATAACCCTGTTGGTGTTGGTTTAAAAAAAAAAGATACATCCTTAAATCCATATTTATGGAATTGCTGGTAATGAAAACAGGGTAACAGAAATAATGTATGCAAAATATAGTGTGTATATATAATACTGCATCTAGACATGTTTCCCCTTTCATTCTTTTGAAATTATTTTCTGTATAGTTATAACAAGTTCCTCTGACAAGGATCTCACTTTATTTTTAAATTTTCTTATATTGAATAACCATAAATAATAGTGATTAATTTACAAGGAAAAACTTGAATCTGTATAAATCCCAGACAGACTTCTATAATGAAATGCTTGTGACACTGCACAAGTAAGGTTCAATATATAGCTTATCCATACTTGTATCTCTTTTGAAATATTGTGCATAATCAGATAATTTGTTAGCTGTGGCTAATGTAACCATTTAAAAATAACATCTGTTCAATGTCAGAAAAATGGGTCTTACCACTGATTCGTCTTCTTAAGTAGTATTTTTCCACTTAGCCAAATGTTCCCTTTCAAGTTGCTCTTATAATTCTGACATTAGATTTTTTTTTTATAAAATATAAAATCCTGGCAGTGATTAATTGTACTTCATCTACAGCAGGGGCTGATGCCAAAATAATTTATCTCTAGAGGTATTCCTCAAAGTCATGAATTTCTTTGCGTTAAGGTCACTCTCATGGTATTTGTGTGTGAGATATGGAAGGGGGTGTACTCGTATATAAACTTATTTACTAGTTTGTTAATATTGCCTTAATCCAGGGGTCACAAATCGTTTCAAACCAAAGAGCCAAACTACAAAAAAATTCAGAACAAGTGGTCAACAAAGAGCTGAATAAGAATGCCAATTTGTATAACTTAAAATATACAGCTTAATATTAATTGACATTATTAATTATAGCACAAATGAAACATTGTACTCGCAGACTTTAATTGGACTTCTGCTGCTGCCATCTTTTCACACTGTTCTTAGAAGTTTACATCATAACTGGTCAAATCCAGCTTCATGTGTGCATTCATTCTGTTTTCTCTCAATCTTATGGCAGGGGGCTGGTGATGTGGGAGTGCAGGGGGGTTATGGCAGGAGTCTGGGGATGTGGGGGTCCGTGAGTTTGTGTGGTATGAGGGGGTTAGGGCAGGGCATTCAGGTGTGTGATGGGCTCAGGCTTGATGGTGGAGGTGGGGGTGCAGGATTGTTACGACGCTGAAGCCAGATGGGTGCTGGGCCCCAATTGCTGCCTTGTTGGCCAGGCTTCATTTTTAAATCAAGTAAAATATTATGTCCAGCATAAAAGGATTCAACATTGTCTTTATTTATGGCGGGGTGGGGAACCTTTTTTGAATCAGGGCCCCTGACCCACAGAAAAATCAGTTGGGGGCCACACAAATGAACAGCAAAAAAACCAAAAAACCATCCCCAAATTCCCAACTCACTGATGTGACCCCCAACTGAAATACCTCATTCCCCTGGTGCTCCAGCCCCATAGTGGGAGGAGGGCCACAGAGGACTGAGGTTCAAGGTCTCAGGCCAGATTTACTCTTCGGAGGTTACCAGGTTAGTGGATTTTGTGTCTCCCCCCCCCCCCCCCCCAAGCTCTGGGTTGGGGCCAAAAATGAAATATTAAGTGTCAAGGACAGGACCGCCAATGGGTGGAATAAGGATGGGAGTTCGGGATCTGGGCAGGAATTGGGTTGTAGGAAGGGATGAGGTTGCAAGGTCTGACCAGCAGCCAAGCTGCTGGGGGCAAGAGTGGTCTGGGGGCTGGCTGCCTGGCCAGGGGACAGAGAGTAGGTTGGATTTATTAAGGCCAGGGATCAGAGGAAATTTTGGATAGGGGGCAGACTGACAGGCCAGAGGGCTGAGGGCAAGAGGTGTCTAGCTGGGGGCAGAGGACCGGGGGTATTTTGGCCAGGGGGCTGAGGATATGGAGAGATTCTGTCCAGGGAGGATTTTGGCCAAGAGGTTGGGGGCAGGCCATCTGTCTAGGAGCAGGATGAGTGGAGCTGTGTGTCTGGGCATGGGGAGGGGCACTTGTTTGGTGTTGTGCCACACAGCAAGCAACATGTAACATGCCTCCCGCTGCTCCCATTTGCTGGTAGGAAGCCTTTGAGAAGGGTTGGCAGGGGAGGCCTACAGGAATCATGCCTTGAGGGAACAAATTAGCAGTATGCAGAGAGCCATCTTTGGTTCCTGGTTTCCCCCACATGGGGGCATGAGAAAATGCTATCGCACCAAGCCATGGTTAGCTCTGCTTGTTCCCCACATGCCAGATCTGGGATACCCTTAGGGCTCCCCCTTCCTTCCCTCTCCTCCCCCCTCCCCTTGCGTTCCAGTCTTGCAGGGGCCGTAAGGCTCTAGCGTCAGCCCTGGCTTCCTGCTGTGGGGGGAGCAAGGAGGGGCTGAGTTGGGGCACCAGAGGAGCCATATTTGGCTCATGAGACATAGGTGGCTGACCCCTGCCTTAATCCTTCTCATTATCCTTGATAGGAGCTCTTTCTTACCAATGTTGTCTCTTGCACCATGGTAGTGACATGGCAGGGGCAAGATTAGAAAGGCAAAGGCACAAAATGAGATCAAACTAGCTACAGGCATAAAGGGAAACAAGAAGACCTTTTATAAATACATTAAAAGCAAGAGGAAGACCAAGGACAGGGTAGGCCCACTGCTTAGTGAGGAGGGAGAAGCAGTAACAGGAAACTTGGAAATGGCAGAGATGCTCAATGACTGCTTTGTTTCGGTCTTCACCGAGAAGTCTGGAGGTGTGCCTAACGTAGTGAATACAAGCAGAGAGAGGGTAAGTTTAGAAGATAGGATACACAAAGAATAAGTTAAAAATCACTTAGGAAAGTTAGATGTCAGCAAGTCACCAGGTCCTGATGAAATGCATCCCAGGATACTCAAGGAGCTGATAGAGGAGGTATCTGAGCCTTTAGCTATGATTTTTGAAAAATCATGGCAGACAGGGGAGATTCCAGAAGACTGGAAAAGGGCAAATATTGTGCCCATCTATAAAAAGGGGAATAAGAACAACCCAGGAAACTACAGACCGGTCAGTTTAACGTCTGTCCCAGGGAAGATAATGGAGCGAGTAATTAAGGAAATCATATGCAAACACTTGGAAGGTAATAAAGTGATAGGGAATAGCCAGCATGGGTTTGTGAAGAACAAGTCATGCCAAACTAATCTGATAGCTTTCTTTGATAGGATAACGAGCCTTGTGGATAAGGGAGAAGCGGTGGATGTCATATACCTAGACTTTAGTAAGGCATTTGATACGGTCTCGCATGATATTCTTATTGATAAACTAGGCAAATATAACTTAGATAGGGCCACGATAAGGTGGGTGCATAATTGGCTGGATAACCGTAGTCAGAGAGTTGTTGTTAACGGTGCTAAATCCTGCTGGAAAGGGATAACAAGTGGAGTTCCTCAAGGGTCTGTTTTGGGACCCGTACTGTTCAATATCTTCATCAATGATGTAGCTATTGGGATAGAGAGTACGCTTATTAAGTTTGCAGATGATACCAAACTGGGTGGGGTTGCAACTTCTTTGGAGGATAGGGACATAATTCAAAATGACCTTAGCAAGTTAGAGAAATGGTCAGAGGTAAACAGGATGAGGTTTAATAAAGAGTAATGCAAAGTGCTCCACTTAGGAAGGAACAATTAGTTCCATATATACAAGATGGGAAGCGACTGTCTAGGAAGGAGCATGGCGGAAAGGGATCTAGGGGTCATAGTGGACCACAAGTTGAATATGAGTCAATAGTGTGATGCTGTTGCAAAAAAAGCAAATATGATTCTAGGTTGTATCAACAGGTGTGTTGTAAGCAAAACTCGTGAAGTCATTCTGCCGCTCTACTCTGCACTAGTTAGGCCTCAGCTGGAGTACTGTGTCCAGTTCTGGGCGCCATATTTCAAGAAAGATGTGGAGAAATTGGAAAGGGTACAGAGAAGAGCGACAAGAATGATTAAAGGTCTAGAGAACACGACCTATGAAGCCAGGCTTCATGAACTGGGCTTGTTTAGTTTGGAAAAAAGAAGATTAAGGGGGGACATGATAGCGGTTTTCAAATATCTAAAAGGGTGTCACAAGGAGGAAGGAGAAAATTTGTTCCTCTTGGTTTCTGAGGACAGGACAAGGAGTAATGGGCTTAAAGTGCAGCAGGGGAGGTTTAGATTGGACATTAGGAAAAAATTCCTAACTGTCAGGGTGGTCAAATATTGGAATAAATTGCCAAGGGAGGTGGTGGAATCTCCCTCTCTGGAGATATTTAAGAACAGGTTAGATAGACATCTGTCAGGGATGGTGTAGATGGAGCTTGGTCCTGCCTAGAGGGCGGGGGGCTGGACTCGATGACCTCTCGAGGTCCCTTCCAGTCCTATGATTCTATGAACTTCACACGGACGGTAGACTTAGAATCATAGGGCTGGTAGAGACGTCAGGAGGTCATCGAGTCCAGCCCCCTGCCCAAAGCAGGACCAATCCCAACTAAATCCAGCCAGCCAGGGCTTTGTCAAGCCGAGACTTAAAAACCTCTAGGGATGGAGATCCCACCACTTCTGTAGGTAACCCATTCCAGTACTGACTGTGAGGAGGGGGTTGATACTGAGATTCTCAGCAGTGGCAATGAGTTCATGTATGAAGAGCTTTTTCTGTCTCTCCTTTCCCTGGAAAGGGAAGTGAACTGATTGTGATCACCATTTTTATAGGAAGGTGAGGCTTTTACTACTTTCCTATGGTACTTTCACTTCCTTGGGCATGGAGACTTTGTCTTCCAGAATATTCTTGAATTCTGCTCCCCTTTATACCCTATGACATATCACTTTCATCTTGCCTTGATGACAGTTTTTTGGTTTTGCTTCTTACAAGCATGCTTGCACCTTGACAGATTTATGTCTGGTGCATCCTTGTGTGCAACTGAATCCTTCCTTAATACTTATTTCTTTCAGTTTGCCTCTCGTCACTGCCCTCCACCCTTTCTCTTGTGCCACATTCCTTCAATTTCAGCCACTTTTTAAACAAACCAACAAGATGCATAGATAACAACAATTTTAAAAACTCCACCAAAATCCATCCCTATGTCACAATATCTTGCGATTCTCATCCCCCGTGTTCTTTCTCCTATTCCTTAATCATCTTTCTTTTTAAATAATGACATCTTATGCTTAAAGAGGGTACTGTCATTTTATAATGAACTCTGAAAACACTGTGCATGCTTATAACATGTAAATATATAAATCAATAAATGCACATGATTATGAATTAGAGTTGGACAGAGACTTGAAAGTGAAAACAAGCAGTTGAGATTAGATGCTGGAGAAGGTAAGAGGAAACTAGTAAAGACATTTAAGAGGAGGATATGCTTAGAAAATTAGCAAGATCATGTCAACAAATGATCTTGGAGGCAGTATGTTAGATTGCTTATGATGTAGGGACAAGTAAGGAGAAAGGTGACAGATAACACTAGATAAAAGATACCCAAGGATAGTGGTGAAAGGACACTGTCATTTTGATTGACATTTTAAACATATACAAGCAGTCACTCATTGAAGAAAATAAGAGGACTCCATTTCATTAGGCAGCAGGAGTTAATCTAGGTTCATGTACTTTCATTGTGGCCACAGATGTGATTTGTAAGCAGTCTGTCTAAAATGGTCTTCCTAGTTTGTGTAGTATCTATTCATAGTCTATAATAAAACTGTCATTAATCTGCCAGTTTAATATTTTACTTTTTATAAGCCCTGTGAATTTTAAAATGCTGAGGTTTGGGCAGTTATACTAATGTCAAACCATTTTTGTCTATATGAACGGTTTAGCTCATTATTATTCCAATATAGTGGACACATTTGAAGTTCTGTTCCATGTAGTTTAGTAGCATATATTTTAAAAGAATAGTGCAGTGATGGTGCCTTTTTTGGCATTCCTCTGCTTATGGTGAGGTTTCTGATTCACCACATTTCTAGCAGTAGATAGCTATTAGTTTTTTTGCTTTAAGACTTACATAAAAATGTTAATTATTAGAGAGTATTAAAGTATAAAGTGTGATAATGAAAATGAGCCTGCTCACTAAATTTTGAAAAAATAACAGTCATCATACTCCAATAGTAAAAAAGTCTTTTATCTCTTCATGATGTATTCAAATCTCAGATAAATCTGTCAAAAGACTGTAGATTTGTATTAGACCATCTTAAACTTTTTTCTTAAAAAATGTTCAACACAAAAAATGTGCTAGCTAGAAGAAAATGCTGCTGCTGCGGCTTCTGTGCTAAATGATCCCTGAAAGCATAAGATTATATACAGGTTGGACCTCCTTGATATGGCACCCTTGGGACCTGACGGCTCCCAGATGAGGAATTTTGCCAGACCAGGGAAGGTCATTTCTTGGCTCCCCCAGCCATGATCTTACTGCCAGTCTTCCACCAGTGTCTACCTGCTGTCAGGCCCTTCACACACAGGGTTCTTGGCACCACCGTGGCAGCCCCTCCGCAAGCACACACAACCACAGAGCTAGACTCCCAGCTCAATGGGGCAGCCCCCCTGATGGGGTCCAGCTGCTCTACAGGGCAACAGCTTTGCTTGGGCTTCAGCCTCGGTTGGCAGCCCCCCTGCTTCCCAGCCTCACTTTTCAGCTCTGCTGGGAGGTAGCAGGACTGCCAGATTTTTTGCTGTGCTACCAAGCAAAATCCCCACTGCCAGGCAGCCCCGTGGTCAGGTTCCCGGCTCCATGGGGCAGCCGTACTGCCTCGTAGTCCCTCTATACAGCTGAGCCGCTGGGCAGTAGAGGGGCTGCCAGGCTCCTGGTTACGCTGTGGGGTGGCCCCCTGCCTCCCGATCTTGCCATGCAGTTTGGCATCTGTGCTCCAGCCCCACTTCCTTCCGCCCTCCCACCCCCACTTCCCACAGTGTTGGCACTGGGCAGCCGTCTTACTGCTGGGCTCCCGGTTTCGCTGCCACTGCTACCCTTCGGCTTTTGCCCCCCCTGTAGGGCTCCCAGCAACTAGCCCTCCACTGGGACTCTTGGCCTGAGACATCAGTGGTCCTACCAGACCAGGGATATTGCACAGGGAGTCCTGTTTGAGAGATTGAACCTGTACAATGAAAAACTGGAAACTACATATAGGCCACATGATATTACAATATATGCTTTGTGAATCATACTTTAGCAAAACTTTGATTTAAAAGTATATAATTTAGAAAGGCTTATACATTTTAATTTGGTTTGCAATCTGTATTTAGAAAATTGTAGAATTGTAAAATTGTAGAATTTGTAAACAGATGGTTCCTTTTTTATCTCTTCAGTTGTTTACATATATTGTAAAAATGTCACAAGTTGATTAAAATTTGGTAATATTTTCATGTGAGTTTTAACTAGCTACCAACAAATATAAAGAAAATCTAATGTCATAGTGAACTATTTCCTCTGACTCCTAGAACAATAATCCTAGTTTCCTAGTACCTCTTCTGCATGAAATGGTCATGGACACAAGAGAGAACACTTATAAAATTATGTGCTACTATGTTTATTGTGTAATGGGAAGCATGGACAGTTAAAGGTGGAACCTGGGCAACAAGCTCTGTGCTAATTATCGCATGTCAACTGTCATCTGTCTAGCTACCTAATCATAACCCATAAAAATATAAAAACGAACATCCAAAATTAGATTGATACCTAATAGCAAAACCATTATCTTGTAATGCCAGACCAAGTTTGCTGGCTGTTTTAATTATATGAGAGGTGGAATTCCAGTGGAAGATGCAGCCTGTGAAAAAAACGCATTTTTTCTGTTAAGTAGGTGGACATTCTTTAAGAAATGTTGGTCTCGTTTCCTGTAACAGTAGACCTTTTTCTATGCAACAGATAAGGTGACCAGATAGTTATTTGATCAGAGGTTTCTTTTGTCAAGTTCAGTGTCTGAGAGCTGAGTGTACAGAAATTCTGTAGAAAATAAACCTGCTATTCTGCTAGAAAGGCCTTGAAACACAGAATGCTGAATGTCTAACTGCAAACACATTTTTTTTCCAAATGATGGTTTCTGTCCTCTAAACACAAAGTGAAAACTGAAAAGAGAAATTCTGGAAAATAAACAGTCTACTGTATCATCATTCATTAGCTTAAGGTTGAAACACAAAATACTAAGCAAGAAGAGATCCTACTTCTGAGAGAAACCACAAGTGTTGATTTGTTAAGTTCCAGGTTTTAAGCATGACAGATATGTTTTTCTTTTTTCCCCTCAGCTCTGTTGGGTTAGCAAAAGCAGCTCTAGAAGCGATTAATGGATTCAACCTCTTCGGCAATCAGGTAATGAAAAAATGTATTAGTTCATTCTATATTTTTAATTAACAGCTTCTTTTTAACAAATTATTTTCAACCTACATTAATGGATGTGTAAAATTAATGTAACAAAATCAGTTCAATTTCCCAAATGGTAAATTAAATTGTTACTTTTTCAGGTACAGAGTGGTAATTGAATAAAAGATTAGTTCTTATATGTAGCAAGTTTTATTTCTCTTTTCAGTTGTGTGTGTCTTTAAAAAAAAAAAAAAAAAAAAAGATTGAAATGTCTACAACTTATTCTACTTCCCTATCATCTTTGGTCAAGAGTGTAAAAAAATCCTATTGTTTATGTAATCTATGTACTGTCATTTCTATTTTGAATTGCATGTAGGTTGCACATCATTTGAATCTTCTCTATTACCAGCCTTGCACATGTCTGTTTATTTGGTTTTATTATTTGATTTCATTTTGGGTTTCTCCCCTACTTCTCAAATACATTAAAAACCATTTTAAAAAGTAATTCTTTTATCAGACTTCATTTTTTCCAGACATTCTCAAAAACTTTGGATATAGGTCTTTAGATGTATTATACAACACAGTTCTGGAGTCAAAAGTATTCATTCAAAACTGATGACCCTGAAAAGGTGGGGAGTGGAGGAAATTTTGTTTTTGCACCATTAAACATTGTCAGTCATTGGGGAAAGTATACATTGTTGTTGTATAGAGAGGTGAACAGTGCCATACGTGCACCAATAACCAAGTTCCAAGAGCAAAGCAAGTGACTTTTGGCAAAAAAGTGAGCACAGAAGCAGAGCTGTGACATTAAAACATTGAAATTATTTTCAACTTCCTCCCACTTACTCTTTTTTTCAAGTTTTCATTCTTTCACGTCTCAGGCAGTTTTTTGTCTTACCTTCATTTCTGAAAAAAGAATATTAATGGATGGAATATTTTAGTTTTGCAAATTCCCCTTTTAGTGTTAAAAATTATTGAAAACTTGATTTTGAAAATATTAAATTTTTCCTCCTACAGCCACTATATTAAAACTTTTCCTGATATACAATAGTTCATTGAAAGTGATCCTTGAAATTTTAAATAATTTTATGTGACCATATGTACTCAAAGTAGCAGTGATCTAATTAAAAATCAACATCTGGAGAAATATATCTATATACGCTGTACACGGAATGAAAACATAAAAAACTTGAGGACTGACTGAGTCTGGGAATCTTATTAAAACATCATTCTTGATGTTTTTGGCTTTTTTTTTTTAATAAACATATTGGTATTTTTCTGTTGCCTCAAGTCAGAGACAAAGCTGACTTGCAGAGTGACTATGTGAAAGTTTAAAATCCTGCTTTAAGATATAGCTAAATTAGATTCCCATGGTAAATCCAGGGTAAGGGATCAGGACGAATTTTATACAGTAACCAAAGAAAAGCCTTTCTTCATATTGTCTTAACTAAAGAGCATAGAGACTTGGGCATTTTTTTGTAAGTCACCTTTATTTAGACTTGCAAATCCAATGCTGAGTCATTTCACTGACATAGTGCTAAGTGAGCTAATGGTTGCTACTATTTCCTTACTTGTATTATTGTAATGCTTAGGAGCCTGAGTTATAGAATAGGATCCAATTGCTAGATGATATGCAAGTACAGAATAAGAAGACAGGCCTTACCCCCGAACAGCTGACAATCTAATTATGGAACAAGAGAGAACAAATGAATACAGACAAGCTGGAATACATGAAAACAATGACAATGTTTTCTACTGTAGACAAAGCAGACATGGTGGTGGTAGACAGATGAAGGGATATAACCGAGAAGCCAGGTGAACCATGAGATGAGTGTAAACATATTATTTCCACATTCCATGTTCATGACTGTTGAACCTCTGGGAGAGATGGGAGGAGTAGGGAAGAAATATGAATCAACAGATTCATGCCACTATGAAAGCGCTAAGAGGGAAGAGGAGGAGTAGGAAGTGTGGGACTCCAGTGCCCCAATGCGTGAGAGATGTGGGGGAAGAGTGCATAGGGGGAGTTCATATGCCTCTGTTGGAACTCCAGTAGTCTGCTAGCTGTAGGAAGCTCACCACTGGCAATCATCAGAGTTCCTTGGAGGGTGTGCACCTGCATGGCCATGCACAAAAAATCTCCCACCTCCTTTGCAGAGTTGGGCAGCAGCACTCACCTTCCTGCTGGAAGGTGAGCGGTGCGGCAGGCAGCTGCTCCTGTGGGCCGAGGCCACCCAGCAGGTAGCTGCTCTGGCTGCTTCAGCAGGTGGCTGCTCCGATGGCCAAGGCCACGCAGTGGGAGGCTGCTCTGGTGACTGGGGCTGAATGACACGGCATTAATGTACTGTAATGCCAGAAAAAGAACCATTTCCCTGGCAGCCTCCAGGGATCACAGGATCTTTGAAAGTGTAAATGTTGTTATATTCCACTTAAAATGCATCAGGGCATACTGCCTTGAAAGGTTGCAATGAAAAAGTGGATTGCTGTTTGTAGTAATTGTAGATGATTCCTTTCAATGGTGCATTATTTTTTAAATCTTCCTTTGATACACCCAACAACGCTTAGCAGGCATCGAGGACTTTTTGTTCCTTGATATGAAAGTGCTTTAGAAACTTGATCTATTTAAGCCTCACAGCCATTTTGCCAGACCAATGTAATTATACCCATTTTAGAAGTGGGTAAAACAAGGCACAAAGCTTAAATAACCTAGGGAATCAGCAGCAGTGTTGGGAATAGAATCCAGGAATTCTAATGCTCCATTCTTGCTCTAATTGCATATTGCATATGTTGTTATTTTAGCATCAAAGATATTTTCTAAGATTTTTTTATAAGTTCACAATCAATAGCTTATCTTTTGAATAGTCACTGTATTTGTACAGCTTGCAGGTGAATATCAGAAATGTTCACTGCAGAATATTGCTTTATAAATGGTATAACATCTGCGTTGCAAATATGCTAGCTCTGTGTCACATCCTTCAATCAGTGGTTAGCATGTGCGGTCTTAGGGCCAGGTTCCGAATACATTCAACTTACATTTGACCCTAGAGAGAAGAAGTGAATCATTACTATAAGTGCCTTTTATCTAATAAAGAATGTCTAAGATAGTCTTTTCTCCACCCTCTGCAGTATATGAATGCCGGAGTTGGTGCAACCACTTTATGACTAAGTAAATTGCTAAACAATCTGCTCCTCCCTCTTGTAATGCCCAGGAATTTAATATTCTATTTCCTGCTTGCAGTCTGGTGTGAATAGGTATCTTTACATGTTCCTACATGACCATGGCTGCCTATCACACAAATGCAAAATGCTGTCAGTTGGATCTAATCAATATATGGGGAGCAGAGTCTGTGCAGTCCTTTGCACATGTTTTGGTGAGTGCTACTGTGCTTTCTCTTAATCAATAAAAGCAAAGATTGATAAAGGATTGGTCCATAGGAATTGGGATATATATAGGCACATTTCTTGAAGTTTGTCCAAAGATAAAGCAGCTGAGGAAGGCATACCAAATGGGAAAGGTGGCAAACCATTGCTCTAGTGCTGCACCTAAGACCTGCCATTTCTATAAGGAGGTGAATGCACCCCTCCTCCACTACCAAGAGTGATGTAGATAGTTCGGAGGGCATAGGCTCCCTTTCCGCTGCCCATAACACAGAGGGGCTACGTCTAGACTAGCATGATTTTCCGCACATGCTTTTAATGGAAAAGTTTTCCATTAAAAGCATTTTCGGAACAGAGCGTCTAGATTGGCACGGACACTTTTCTGCAAAAGCACTTTTTGTGGAAAAGCGTCCGTGCCAATCTAGATGCGCTTTTCCGCAAAAAAGCCGGAAAACAAATCTGAGCTGTCTACACTGGCCCTTTTGCACAAAAGCTTTGCGCAAAAGTGACTTTTACCTGAACGGGAGCAGAAGAGTATTTCTGCAAAAAGCACTGATTTCTTACAGTAGGAAGTCAGTGCTTTTGCGGAAATTCAAGCAGCCAGTGTAGACAGCTGGCAAGTTTTTCCGGAAAAGCGGCTGATTTTCCAGAAAAACTGGCCAGTCTAGACACAGCCAGGATGAAATTATTGATGAAGAAGTTGAGTTAGACGAGGCTGTGGAGGTTGAGTTAGATGAGGCTGTGGAGCTCTCTGCGGGTTTGTCCAGTTTCGCAGACAGCAAGGAACTTTTCTCCACTTCTGGAGCCAATCTCTGCAGTTGATCTCTGGGGAGCAGGAAGTGGGAGATGAGATGCAGGATAATTGATTGTGTCTTGCAGAGTCCAGAGGTTAGTGTAAGGTACAGAAAAATGGGAGGTTGGCTGTGTTTCTGTGATCTGGACACTGTCCTGTGTACCCCCAATTGGCATGGCCAAACAGGGTGTTGAAATCTCAAAGGAATCCTCCAGAGTTCTCCAGGAAAGTTTCCTGGAGATACGTGTTACTCCTGTGCTGCAGGTTCCATGGGTGCTTCAGTAGATGTGTCCTTGGGGTATACGCCACACACTTCTTCTGCTGATCATCTCTAGCATATAAGAAAGAGGACAAGATGCAGCAAAGAAGTCCTATTCAGTGAGGTGCTGCATCTTGGAACAAAAGGAGTGCTGTGAAACCAAAAAGCAGAAAAGAGAATGAAACATTTCAAAGGACGAAACTTAACAGATGATAAAAGTAATGGAGAAGTAAACAGACATGTTCAAGGGCTCAACCTGCACTACACCACATCCACACTTCATTGTCAAGCAACCCATCTTCTACACCCACAGGTTTTTTTCCATTTTTTGGTATGCCTCAGTTTCCCCTTCACTCCACTTCCTCTCACAACTTTAGCAATGATATCGGGACGTACACAGTTTTGATGTTTCGCCTTCTCTAAGTCTCTCCTTTGCACATATTTTGGTGAGTGCTACTGTGCTTTCTCTTAATCAATAAAGGCAAAGTTTGATAAAGGAAAATAGTTTTTGTGTTCCACAAATTCACATAGAAATCACTTTGATTCCAGATACAGGCTTTTAAAAAAAATCCTTTTCTTATTTCCCATTCACCAGGGAAGCAACTCCAAAACAGATGTATATTAGTGCCCCTCTTTAAATTGTGAAGGCTTTGAAGAAGCATTTTGATAAACTGCAGCCTTCCGGGCTCATCTGGCTGCTCAAACTCGTCAGCCAAGTGTTCTGCCTCAGGTCTCCATTCCTGAGCAAATATTTCACCTTTCTAGTCACGCAGATTATTCAAAGTGCAGCATGCAGCGATGACCATGGAAATATTATCCTCTTTTAAGGTGTAACCTGCCATAGAGGTATCTCCAGCATGCCTGTAATCTTCCAACGACACATTCGACTGCCATATCACATCTGCTTTATCCTGTGGTTCAAATGCTTGTTAATGCTGAGTAAGGTTTCAAGAGAGAGGGTTGTGAGGGGATATGCTGGGTCTCCCAGCATTACTGCATGTATTTCTATATTCCTCAGTAGTGTAATCTTGTGGCCTGGAAAGAAAGTTCCTGCCTACAGTTTTCTGTACAGGCCAGTGTTCCTGACGATGCATACAACATGACCTTTTCCAGACCACTTCACGTTGATGTCTGAAATACCCATGGTGGTCCACAAGAACCTATAACACCATGATTAAGTACCCCTTCCTATTAATGTACTCAATTGCAAGGTGGTATGGAGCTAAAATTGGAGTGTGCGTGCCATTTACCTCCACGCTAGCTAGGGAAGCCTATCTCTGCAAAGGCATCCATTAACTCATACATATTTCCAAGAGTTGCAGTCCTCTGTAGTGGAGTGTGATTTATTGCCCCTCACACTTTTCCAGTAGTGTAGCCCTAACAGTAGATTTTCCCACTCCAAATTGATTTGTGACCAACAGGTAGTAATTCAGAGTCACCAGTTTCTAGATAGCAGTTGCCACACACTTCTCTATGTAGAGGGGCAGCTCTCATTCTGGTGTTCTTACACCATAGGTCTGGGGTTCAGCTCAGCATAGAGCTCCAGAAAGGCTGTTTTATACATCATAACATTCAGTAGCCACTGGTCTTCCTCCTACACCTGCTGACAATGCAATCCCATCAATCAATGCTGGTTTACCTAGCCCAAAAGTGGACTACCCTATGCAGCTGTTTTTTGAATGCTAAGTTGCTACTGTCTTTATCTTGCAGAATGTTGGGCACCTGTGAGTATTGCTGTCTCTCTTATTTCATAATAAACTGCACTGCCATGCATGATGTCCTCACAACACTTAACAGAGCATAGGAGACAAGTATGGGTATCCGTCCTATCTCATTGCAGATGCTGAACTGCCAAAAAAGAATGGCAGTTGAAAAAAATTGTGCAAAAAGAAGTTGGAAACCACTGGAGGGCTGGAACACACAGCAGTATGTGATTCAGTGTTCCCAAGGAGCAACATGTTCCATGTTGTCTTTCTATAACCCCTAACAGAAGATGTCTGCAGACACTGTAGGATACATACCCACAGTGCATTGCTCATGCTGTCAGTGATGGTGCTCCAATGTGGACATGGTTTGTTGACAGAGGAAGCAAGTGTGAACAGAATTTTGATTTCACAATTTTGGTTTAATCAGTTTTTTTTCAGTGTCCCCATGAATTTCATCACAAAATTTTGTAGTGTAGATAATCCTTTACTGTACTTAGTTTTAGTCTTAGCATAGTTCATGTAACTTAGCTTTCTCCCTGCCTCCGTGAGTCTCTCTCTACAGATAAAAATACTCCCAGGGCTCTTGGGTTTAAAAACCGTATCTTCTGCTCCCACTCTTTCTTCGTGATCCATGAGCTCTAATGTTGCCTCTGTTTTCTAGGAGAGGCACGTATCTCAGATAAGCCCTGCAATCATCCCACTGCAGTAGAGTGCCCCTCAACTGATTGACCCTTTCTACTTGACAGTGTTAGGATCCATGCAATACCTATGGTAGACCACCTGGATCAGTCCACTGTACCTCTTTTGTGTGACATCTACTGGCTCTATCAGAGCATGAGGAAGAGGGGATAAATCTGGATCCACATGTATCCACATGTGATTTGTCTTCCTCGTAAGAGGAGGCAGTTGCCCCACATATGGCACTCTTGCCTGACAATCATAGGCAATATCAGGAGCTTCTGCAGAGAATGAAGAATGACCTAGATTCTACTAGAAGTCCAGAATACTCAATATCAGCACCTTGAGATGTTACAACCTCTTGGCCTGCCATTAGGAGGGGGTCAAGTGAATATCCCCTCACTTCCTGCTAAATGTGAGATTTGCAGGAGACCAACATTATGTGTGCGTACCCCCTTAACATGCAGGAGTATGGCTTTGTCTGTACAAATTTATTATCACCCAGCAAGTGTTACAAAGAGCTGCTTACCCTCATTCTCTGTGAGATTTCAGAGGCACCTTGATGCCCACAACCTTTCTCTACAGTAAATCTTTGGGGATATATGTCTAGAACCCTGAAAATCTATGGATATCCACTCCCATATCCATAGATATGTGCATGTTTGTAGAGCATGACAAGCACCCTGCCCCAACCACGCTCCTCTGTATGACCCTGCTCCCCAGCTCCTGGTGGGGTAAAGCTGGGCAAGCACCTCAACCATGCTCTTCTGTAGGAGCACCCCAATCCGGCTCAACACTAGGAGCTCCTAGTGGGGCGGAGTGGGACAAGCACCTTCCCTGAGCACACTCCTCTACCTTGGTACCAACTCTGTAGGAACACCTGTCAGGTAGAGCAGGACAAGCACCTCTAGGATGCACACCCACCCATACATATGCTCTTCCTGAGACTGTGGCACTAGGAGATCATTTGCTGTTGCTCTTCTCATACCCATTACCTATAGACAGACCTTAAGAGTTTCTTGGCATATTGATTGGAGGCCTGCATATGCAGCATGGAAGCCTTAGAGGGCTTGTCAGGATGCCTACTCGTCCACCAGAGGCCTTAGGCTCATGAAAAATGAGCTTAATGTCTGCATGGGAAAGATAGTTTGGGAGTCCACTGAATTTCCTAAGGATTGTGGGGTTTGGGAAGAGATGTATATGCCTCTAAAACAGGAGGCAGATGGGCTCACTTCAAACTGCTGCCCATGTAATGGGGCTTTCTGAGACACATTAACCTCTGTTCATCCCTCCACAAAAGCCAGAATAGATTTGCTAGTCATCTGACAAGTGTAAATTGGCAGCCTAAAAAGCAGGAGTGGGCTTTTTGCCCCTATGGAATGTGGCACAGCTTAAATGGACTAATAGTCTTCTAAGGGGAGAAGAAATCAGATTAGGTTTTTTTCTTTGCTAAAAGCAAATTTTTCCCCCAGTGCAAGTATTGAATGAGTTTTTGTATCTAAAGACGTGAATTCCATCTTCTAACCTAAACTTTCCTTAAATAATGAAGACCAAATAATGTTCAAACACAATTCTTTGAAATAAAAACGGCTAAATCTAGAAGCAATAAAGGACAAGGAATTTCTTAGACAGAATGCCATTTTTAGTTGTTGTGGTTAGTGGCTAGATACGATGGTGATGGATGTGTTAGATGTAATTAAAGATGAAGCAAAAAGGTGCTTTTGGGGGGGTGGGGTTTCAAGTAAGTAGATATACATATTTTTCTGTTACAGAAACTTTTCATACACTCTCAAGATTTGTTTTAAACTTCAACATGCAATGTCATATCTGACAATTGGTAACTACATCTTTCGTATACATCTCCTCTCTCTGCATGTGTTCATGTAGATGCAGACACCGACTTTTTTTTTAAATTATGATATTTATTTTTATTCCCTGAAGTCTTTCACACCATCAGCAGCTTAAGTGCAAAATCTTTCTGGAAGGGCTAGATAGCTTCATCTTTCCAAAGATCCTTCGGTCTGATGGTGTTAGTATAGTTGCAAGTGCATGCAGGTTTCTCTCAAGATGCCCAGCAGGATTTCACAAATTGACAGGAACACAGTTGAAAATGAAATATAGAAGCTGTCTCTTCTTGTGCATGACTTGATTTAAGGAATAAATGCAAAAATGTGCTGGTTATTTCCAAGATGAAAAGAAATATAAACTCAAGACACTGGTGTTCAAAATAGCATTATCTGATTATCCAAGTATACGAAGTATTTTCTCCATTTTAAGTACTCTATCATAGCTTTTAATTTAGTTAAAAAAACAAAAACAAAATGGGTGCTTGAAATCTTTTTCTCCTGTAGCTAAATGACTAGCTTTGCCAGTTCAACTCTCTCTTCCTGTCTGTTCAACTTGGCTTGCATATAGTTGTGAAAGGGACAGTTGGGTTAAAAACATCACAATTGTATTTTCAGATTCTATTTATCAGGAAGGTTTTTTTCCAATTGTGAAGTTTCAATTTATCTTCAGTTTCCTGCTAAGAGAATACTTTGAGTACATAGCAAAGTTGTTGCTATCATAGTGCTGTGATGTTCTTCTGCCACAGTTCAACATAAAGGCAGCTGCTACAATGTGTATTCTGAAGTCATTGGCTAAACTGAGCTCCAACAGTACCCACTGAAGTCAATAGAGCTACACTAATTTACACCAACTGAGGATCTGGACCTTGGAGCAAATATGTTCTGAATTGTTTTAATTAATGGATTACACTCGTGTATTAAGGTTGCATCTTTCTGACCACTATTCTACTAAAGATAGCTTGAATAAGCCTGTAGCAGGTGTGACAGGATCCTTCCCTTCCTTTCCATTTCCTCCCAATAAGACTCGACAACCAGAGCCACCCCTACCATAGGACAATTACTCATACTGAGGCTAGCCATGGGGCCTAGGGCAATCTGGGAGATTCCATCAGGGGACCGGCATGGGGCGGCAGCACGACTTGGCACTTGCATATTCACCAACAGTGGGAGGAGACACAGCAAGGAGAGGAATGCAGCAGCCTTCTCCACTCTGCTGACACTCCGTTGGGTCACTCTGCTTCACCATGGCAATTGACCTGGCCTCAGCCTGCTGCATTTCATTCCCCTGAGTGATACAGAACTCTGATAATGGTGGGGGGGGGGGGGGCAGGCTGCCACCTGTTTCCTCATGGCATCTAGCCTCCCCAGCAGGGTTGCCAGGTGTCCGGTACTCACTTGGACAGTCCTGTATGTTCGGCTCCTGCCCGGTAAAAAAAAATTCAGAGAATACTGGACACATGAGATGTCCTGTATTTTCTGAATTTTTCCCCAGCTAGGAGGTGAAAATGCTGGGCACCTAGCAACCCTACACACATTCAACCCCCTCCCCCACCCCATGCCCCGAGTCCCCCTCTGGCTCCCAACACCAGCCCCCATGCTTACCTGGTTTGCAAGGCTGCTGCCACAAAATGGCTGCTGGCCAAAAGACCTAGGGGAAGGTCTTTTTTTGCTCAACAACTTTGGTCCCTCCCCTCCCCCCCACTTTTTCCCCTCCCTTCAACAGAATTCTTTCCCGGTGCGTTTTGGTGTGCGGGGGTGTGGTTTGGTATTTTTGTTTCAACCATCTGGCAGTCCTACTCCCCAGTAATCCACCCAGTCATGTAGCTCGGGGGCGGGAGCTTTGAGCAAGAGTTACAGTGGGGGCAAGAGGGAGCAAATCATGGTGAGAGTTTGGGGGAAGGAATGAACGGGGCAGAGCAGGGGCAAAAAGAGGAGGGACATGAGGCAGAGAGGGATTTTGTCCTAGCTCCACACCCTCATCCTCTATGGATGGCACTACCAACAGCACTTCCTTTTGTCATGAAAAGGTTGACTATAACAGCCTATCCTTTTCTCTTGTATGGGAGAGGCTCACCAGTTGTGCCTCCCTTGTTATTGATCAGCCATCATTTTTTATTGATCTCATTAGATGGTTTCATGGAGCAAGGAAACCCTTGTGTGGGTCACATTTACAAGTTTGAATTACATTGGTGTTGAGTATTCAAACACTGGTAGGAGTGTTTCTAGACCAGATTAGCTACATGGTTTGGGTGAGAGATTGATATTTTGTTTTGATTTTGGGAGAGGGAGGAAAGACAAACATTTTTAAATCTCTTTAAAAAGGAAACTAAATGTTGGGATGTAAAAAATGGATATTTTCTGTTCCCATATGCATCAAAAAGCTTTGTCATCTCCCTTATGGAAATGCTGCTCACAGTCATGTGTCTGGTATTTAAATAAAGCTTTGTTATGACTTTTACTTACTGTTCTCTATCTTTGATAAAAGGAATGTTTCACTGAGATCTGTAGCAAATCATGTGAAAAAGTTATTTAAAAGGCTAAACTGTCAGTTTGTATCACAATACTAAGCTAGTACAATGATAAACTGGTATAGTATTATTATAGCAAACAGTTTTTTATAACAACAAATCAGTAATTGCCTTTTGATTCCTTTTATAAAAGGAAAATGATTTTTGAAATATCACTTGAAAGCAATGTGAAGGAAGAGGACACTGCTTATTTTAAAACAACCTCTTTTGCAAAGAACTGCTGCATATTGTAACATTCTTTTGGCAGCACTCTACAGAAGGACGAATATGACATGCTTAACAGTGCTGGTACCCAAAAATATTTCAAAATTTTCAATGGCTCATAAAGTAGCTTCTAAAAATCTCTCCTTCACATGTTGGTAGAAATGATTGAAATACCTTCTTTGTGCAATACACATTTCTTAGTAATAGTCACAGAATGTTGTTATATGTGCTATAGGAGTCTTTAGCATTGACAGCATGTTCTAGAAGAGGCAGTCATGTAGCCTTTCTTTTATTAAAAACAGTTGAAAAGTCTTCTAAGATAAACCAGCTGTGAATCTAAGGAGTAGATAAATTGATATTTATTTGTACATTTCACCTTGGAAAAATTCATTTGACTCAGGTCTTTTGACTCAGGTCCTTTTATCACTTCAATAAATATTTGTTGGAATGAAGGTTTTTGAGCTTTAATTCCATCATCTCATATAATTAAATCTGACAATATAAACAACGAGGTGAGTGAAGTCACAGGGAGTTCTGTCATTGTCTTCCCTTGGGCCATAGATTTTACCCTAAGGCCCCAGACTTATAGTCAGATACATTCTGGTGGACCTTTGGACTCAAAACTCAGCCCTAAGTGGCCCATGTTATTTGGTGGTAAACTCCATTTCATGTATTTGTCAAAAATTGAAATTAGTGAAATTATATTCCTCTTGTAAACCTTATATTTTACAACTTAAGATCCAAAAGTGACCATTAAATTTAAGTATTGGAATATTTGGGCCATGTGTAAGGAATGTTTTGTTTTGGGATCTTTCATTCAAGTGGAAGAGAGTGGGTTGTTCTCTCCAATTTTGGCTAAGGGTTGTTTTTTAAAGACCCTTTACCTTTTAACTTTAACCATTAAATCTGCTGCTTTCACCAGTCTTTTTTGAATTGTTACTGATTGTAATAGAAGATGTAATTAATGTTACCTTAGTTAAATAGTCCAAACAGTAGTTACTAGAAATGAAGAGGAAAGATTTTTGTGATCTTAGATTGTGCTCTTGCTATTAATTTCTGCCAACTCTATTTAATTTCTTTATTAATATTATGTTTCATATTCTATTTAAAGGGCTGCTCTTGGTCTGTTATATTTGTGGATCTTGATGCCCATAATCGAAACAGACAAACTCTCTGTTCATTGCTACCCCGAGAATCGAGATCTCATGTAAGTAGTTTGGTGGAATCCAGTTTAAAAGAATACTGAGAAAATAAATTGGTAGGACTTCTTAGCTTTATTACCATTTTAATATCCATTTTGATAAGATAGGAACTTGTTGGTTGGGAAGAAATTAGATTCTACTGTTTAAATATTACTGCAGAATAAGAGTCGTCTCTGCAATAGAATTATTATGGCCAACCTCTCTTTAACTTAATAATAATCAGAACAAGGTGAAAACAGCAAGCTAAATAATTTAAAACAAAAAAATCTGTTGGTCTATGAATAAGCTAGGTCAAGAGAGGCATTTAAAAGGCTTATGAGTCTCATGGATAGTGTGGTTATTTTCTTCCACTTTGTACTCTATATAGTGACTGGAATCTCTGCAATGTTAAAAGATTTTGTTTGTTTGTTTCATAGTAAAACCCAGTGCCTGAGATATTTGGCTTCTAATACAAATGAAATCCCATATTCAGATTATTAGAAAGTATATTCGGTTTGCTTTGTATTTGACTGCTTACACAGGGGAATTTCTGACATCTCTGGATTTACCACTTGTAAGCTTCCTCTGCTCCCTGTGGCTTCCTCCACTTTTGCTTCTTGCCACACCCTATAATCTCCAAGACCCTTCCCTCCTGTCAGGAATTGATGGCAGACTGCTCCCCCTTCTGTCCTTAGCTTCTTAGCTTTATAGAATCCCTGCCTGTTCCTCCCAGATAAGCATTGTTGCCTAAAGCCTCCGCCCAAGCTATTGCTTGATTTACACATAAAATTTCTGGAAATGCATTATACTGTAAGGTTCTGCCAACACATGACATAGAGAATGACAAAACCTTGTCAATGACTACATTGCTATGAACATGGTTTAAGGGGGGGAAGTTGTCTTCTAAGTTAGTGTTTCTCAACCTTTTTTTTTTTAATAAAGTACCCCCGTTTTCAGAAAAAATTGTAAGTACTCCCAGAGCCTAGTTTTCAGACACACAATTTTTTCTACTATTGCAACACAGTTGTTTAAACAACTTAATCGTAGCCGAGCAGACGATGAAATTTTTGGGTGTAAAAAGTACACAAATAATAAAGCTTTGTAAAAGGTAAAACAAAAATTCAGTTTTCTCCAAATTTCAGTTGTGTTGATGTACCCTCCAGACTTCTCTCGAGTACCCCAAGGGTACTCGTACTACTGGTTGAGAAATACTGTTCTAAGTCAACAAATGGTCTGATAGCACTTTATAGACTAACAAAACATGTAGAGGGTATCCTGAGCTTTCATGGGCACAGCTCACTTCTTCAGATGACTGGAGTTCTAAGTCATTTTATTACTGATGATTAAGATGGAAATTGTTCTCAGTCAGCTGCTGTGCTCTGGAAGGCATCTTTGTAACCACTGAGCTTTGAAGTTTTGTACTTGTCTCTTTGTAACTTTCAACTACCTTGCCTTTTACAGTCTGCCCCTTGTTGTGAGATTGTTGAGCTTTGAAACTTTGTAACTCTCATACACTTTGCTTTATAAGTTCAGAAACCTACTGTAAGCTTGGTGATTGTTGAGCCTTGCAACTTTGTAATCTTTGTAACTCTCAACCACTTTGCTTTTAACTTGCTGTAAGATGCATGCACCCTGGGGGTGGGAGGAGGATGTGTGGCACCACAGATCGGAGATCTCAAAGCTGTTGTCTGCTGGACTGTGCATGCGCGGCCGCCATCTTGCACGGTTCAGCTCCTGCCAGTTCCTCCTAACCGTCTTCGGGTGCATACGGAGAAACAGCTCCCTCTCTCGTTGTTCGTCAGAACCTAAAAGGAGAGAATTTCAACCTTTTTGTAAATATTATATTTCTTTAGTCTTCAATAGTTAGTTACTTAATAGTTTGTTCTTTTAAAAAAAAAGTTTTTTCTTCTTATAGTAGTTAGTAATTAAGACAGACACAATGCCTGGCTCCCCAGGCTTCAAGAAATGTGTGGCATGTAAAGACTCCATGCCTGTCTCAGATGGCCACTCCACCTGTATAAAATGTCTCGGTGAGGAGCACATCCCACAAAAGTGCACCCACTGTTTAAAACTGAGGGCCAGGGCTTGCAGAGATAGCGAAATGCATCTCAAGATGTTGTTTGACAAAAGCCCTTTGGCCGCAGTCCGAGCCTCCCATGCACCCACCCCACCTCGTACCAACCAAGGCGGCGTACAAGAAGAAGTTTCCATCACGTCCCGTTCTCTGCCACCTAGAGTGAGCACGACGGACCAGCCAGGGACCTCTGGGCTCACGGTCTCCCGCAAGGCGGAGAACCACAAACAGCCTCGTAGTGTGTCCACGTCTAGTTTATCAGACAGCTCGGCACACTGGCCCGAATGGGCTCCAGCGCCATCGGTGCCATCTCCTTCACAGCCGCTCCAAGCGCCACCGGCACCCACACTGACAGTCTCGGCACCGACTCCCTCAGCACCAGGAGCTACGGGCCCAACTTCATCATTGGCGCCGGCGGCCTCTGCACCGAGCGCTACGGCACCGCCTATAGCCTTGGCACTGTTGAATGCAGAGCCCACTGACACATCGGCATCGAAAACTACGGCACCGACTCTGCCTTAGGCACAGACAACTGCGGTACGAGCACCACCTCTCCCCAGGGCACCCTCTGGCTCAGCCTCTGCTAAATAGATACCTATGTGTGCGGAACGCAGTCCTCCACGCTCTCCATCATCTATGAGGTCAGTCTCATCTGCATCTCCTATCCAAGCCCACGGTAGATTCAGGGAGAGAACGCACAGACTATCTTCTCTGTCCCCAAGTCCTGGGCCAGAGGTTTTCTCGCCTGAGCCTCTTTCACCGCCCATATGCTCGCCTCGTGTATTCCGCGATCCTTCCCCCGCAAGATACCGAACTGACGCTGCTTCACCTCACCATCGACATCCTTATTATCGATATTACTCTCCATCTCCATCCTATTCCAGGAGGCACTCCAGGTCTCCGAGGTCTCTATCATATCATAGAAACTCGTACTACGGACATCGTTACTCACATCACCGTCATTACTCACCTTACCACGATGACAGATGGCGCTGACACTACACTTCCAGGGACGGATCTCTACGCTCACCTCCTCATTCTACAGCTAGATCGCTGTCACATTCTCCTCCACTGCCCCTGCCACCTAGGAGTTTATCCGTCTCCCCACGGTCAGACAGACCACCGACGCCTTCAGGGGTTCAGGCTACGACAGTGGAGACCGTTGATGTCAGCACTGGCCACCCCTCTGACACAGAGGACTCTCACCGCCAGTCCCCCACAGAGGTAGAATCATCATCCCCTGATGATGCGGTGTTTCACGGGGACTCTTCGCCTTCGGACGACATCAAGGATTTTCAGGAACTCTTCAAAAGGGTTGCCGAGAACCAGAACGTCCGGTTAGCAGAGGTGCAGCAGAAACAACACCATTTACTGAGGAATCTTCATCCTTCTCACTCCTCAAAAGTTGCCCTTCCATTGGACGCTGCCGTCCTCGAAATAGATGATGGCATTTGGCAAACACCCTCGATCCCACCCACCAACAAAAGGCAGACAAAAAGTTTTTTTGTTCCGGCCAACGGCATGTAGTTCTTACTTAACTACCTGCTTCCGAAGTCCTTGGTGCTTGATACTGCCCAACAGAGGTCCGAAGCACCCCACCATAAGATCACCCCAGGGGATAAGGACATCAAAAGGCTGGACCTATTTGGCAGAAAAGTTTACTCGTCCGCCACATTATCACTCTGTATGGTGAACTATTCGGCCTTGCTGGCAAATCACACCTTTGATAATGTCGCCAAACTTGTCCCCCTCCTCGACCACCTTCCAGACTCCAAATGCCAGATATTGAAAGCGGTGATACAGGAAAGTTTCACGTCCGCCCGTTTAGCTCTCCATATTGCACTGGACTCAGATGATACAGCAGCCCACACCATGGCCACATCCATCATGATGCGCAGGGCATCATGGCTCCACATAGCGGCAGCTCCAAAGGAAATCCAATCAAAAATCGAGGATTTGCCATTCGATCGGCAGAATTTGTTTGGGGACAAAACAGACCAGGTACTACACTCTGGCAAAGACACGCGCACTGCACTAAGGACTCCAGGTATGTACACTCCGCCCTTTAGACGGAGACGCTACACGCCATACCAGAGGCAGAGATAGCGCCTCTAAGCACAACCCCAGGGAAGGCAATATGAGACCCAAAGAGGTTGCCAACGCTCCCAGAGGCATCACCCACAAAACCAGAGACCAGCTCACCAACAGGCTTGACAGGAGTGTCGAGGGACTGTGAACCATCCAGTTGCTACCTACTCATCACGTCACCAAAGCGCTCTTCCTCCATCGTTTGAGGCCCTACCAACACCATTGGGCCATAATAACATCGGACCGATGGGTCATGCAGCTAATAACATCTGTCTGTCTGATTCCATTCCTATCACTCCCCCCCCACTACCACTTCCTTCCCTTTCCTCTTCAGGGACCCATCTCACAAGTCTCTTCTCGCTCATGAGGTAGATAATCTACTCAGTATGGGAGCAATAGAGAGGGTCCCAGAAGCCTTCCATGGCAGGGGCTTTTACTCCCACTATTTTCTGATGGAGGAAAAGTCAGGAGGGTGGAGGCCCATACTTGATCTTTGGCAACTGAATCGATACATACGCAAACAGCACTTCAAGATGGTAACATTACCAACAATCATACCATCCCTAGAACAGAATGATTAGTTTGCGTCCCTCGATCTGCAGGATGCCTATTTTCACATCGCCATCCATCCTGCACACAGGCGTTTCTTCTGCTTCCTGGTGGGCACAGCCCACTACCGATACAAGGTCCTTCCCTTTGGCCTATCCTCAGCCCCGAGGGTCTTCTCCAAAATGCTTATGGAAGTGGCAGCCTTTCTTCATCAATTAGGAATTATCATCTTTCCCTATCTAGACGATTGCCTCATCAGAGCACGCTTGTTCAAAGAAACCAAGTGGGCGGTTACCACAATGACGCTCGTGTTCGATACACTGGGGCTCATAATCAACACCCAGAAATCTTCACTGACTCCTCCACAGTCTATACAGTTCATAGGAGCTCATCTCGACTCCACAACAGCTCGAGCCTACTTACTTCAACAGATTTCAGTCCATTCAAGATCTAGCGCAAGTGATAAACACAAGCCCTACAGTACCTGTCCTCACGTGTCTACAACTTTAAGGACACGTGGCTTCCATGACGTATGTCGTAGCCAACGCGCGGCTCCACCTCTGCTGCCTCCAGCACTGGGTGTCCAGAATATACACACCAGGCAAACACAATGTGCACAGGACGGTAGTGGTTCCTGTCATGGTCAAATGATCTCTTATTTGGTGGACCATTTCTGGCAACGTGCGGGCTAGTATCCCCTTTCACAACCCAAGCTTCAGCTCACAACAGACGCTTCGTTACTGGGTTGGGAAGCACACATGCAAGGCAGCCAAGTTCAGGGACGGTGGTCTCCCGAGGAGTCCCTCCTCCACATAAATCTGTTGGAGTTACAGGCCGTCGCAAATGCCTGCAAGCACGTCCTTCCCCTCCTTCACAATCAAGTTGCAACAGTGTTCACGGACAACGCTACTGCCGTCTACTGCATAAACAAGCAGGGAGGAGCATGCTCTCACTCCCTGTGCACAGAGGCGATCCGTCTCTGGACCTTTTGCAACCAGCACGGTGTGACCATCACCACTGCCTGTTTACCAGGAAAGGACAATACCATGGCAGAGGCGTTGAGCAGAAGGTTCACTTGCCAGCACGAGTGAGATACATCCAAACATCATACATACCATCTTCACCAGGTGGTTGGACGCCTGTGCCACCCTTCCATCGATCTTTTTGTCACACAGTACAACACAAAACGTGCGTGGTATTGTTCACTAGCAGAAATCGGCCTACACTCAATAGGAGACACCGTCTTCTTCAGTTGGAAAGGGAGTCTACTTTATGTATTCCCTCCCATTCCATTAATAACGAGAGTATTGGAGAAGATGCTCCTAGACGAGGCAACGGTAATTCTAATAGTTCCATTCTGGCGTTGCCAGGTTTGGTTTCCTTAGCTGTATCAACTGTCTTCTCATCCCCTGTTCCATCTTCCGGACTGTCCAGATCTTCTGTCACAAGGTCACTGCCGAATACTGCACCCGCAACCACACCGCCTCGCCCTTCATGCCTGGCTGCTAGTTGGTTCAAACAAACAGAAATGAATTGTTCTCAAGATGTTAAGAATGTTCTCTTAAACAGCAGATAATCTTCCACACGAGTAACTTACCTGCACAAATGGCACAGATTCCAACAATGGTGCATGTCCATAAAGTGCCCTGCACCACTACCCCATTGCCTTCCATACTGGAATACATCCTACATCTTAAACAAGCTGGTCTCACCTTATCGCTCAAAGTCCACCTGACGGCTATTACAGCATTTCATCAACCAATTGACGGATTCACCCCGTTTTCTCACCCAACCACAAAGAGATTCTTGAAAGCCCTTATCAATCTCTTTCCCGAGCACAGGCGTCCTCCAGAACCCTGGAACTTAGAATTGGTCCTAGACACATTGATGCAACCTCCCTTTTAACCGTTAGCCACATGTGATTTCAATACCCTATCGATAAAAGTGATTTTTCTTGTGGCTATTACCTCTGCGAGGAGGGTAGGAGAATTGGCAGCCCTCTCAGCCAATCCAGCATACATTATTTTTACTCCTCAGGCGGTTATCCTTCGTCCCCAACCATCCTTTTTATCAAAGTTAATTCCGCCTTCCACGTAAACAAGCCCATTATATTGCCAGTCTTCTACCCAAAACCTCAGACCGCCAAGCAAGACTGCACTCTCTAGATGTTCATAGAGCCCTCGTGCTTTATATCAAGAGAACTAGGGAAACACGTAACTCTCAGCACTTGTTCATTTCCTTGGACGCTCACTCAAAGGGCTCCCCTCGTCATCTCCTGCATAGCCCGCTGCTACGAGCTAAGGAGTAAGCCAGTTCCTCAGACTATTACAGCCCACTCTATGAGAGAAGTAGCCTCTTCTGTGGCCTTCCTCAAAGGAGTTCCCCTGAAAGACATTTGCTGAGCGGCTACCTGGTCCTCAGACTTTACATTTGCTAAACACTATGCTTTTCAGAATATTCTTCTAACAGACGCAACCATAGCCTCCGCAGTGCTAGCCACGGCAGTAACCCACTAACTCTGAACCCGCCGCCTTCATCCAGGCTACTGCTGTGAAATCAACCACAGTGGAGCACCCACGGGGATACTACCCGAAGAAGAAGAATTTACTCACCTTGTGCAGTAACGATTGTTTCAAGGTGTGTGTTCCCATGGGTGCTCCACGACCCGCCCTCTTCCCCTCTTCGGAGTCTGTTCTTTCTGTCTTTCAGACGTCGACTCTTAGGAGGAACTGGCGGGAGCTGGACCACACAACAGAAAATGGCACGAAAAGCCGCAAGATGGCCACCGCACATGCGCGGTCCAGCAGACAACATCTTTGAGATCTCCGATCTGCAGCGCCGGGATGGGCCCGACACCCACAGTGGTGCACCCATGGGGACACACACCTCAAAGAACCATCGTTACTCTACAAGGTGAGTAGCTTCTTCTTTTTTTATTTTTAAATCTTTCTTGTATTATTTTCCAGAGTAGTAAAGTGAGAGCATCAGATCCATAATCTAAGAACATATTTTTTTCTTACATTCTTGTTTCAGATTTCATTGGATGGGTTAAGCTATCTTTGCTTATGAACGAAATGGTTTTTATAAGATATGAAGAGAAATTATTTTTTTTTCTAGAACACTGATGCAGCACTTCTACCCTGCATTAGTTATCCTGCATTTGCTGTGGATGATGATGCTTTGTACAGTCAAACACTTGATAAGATTGTTAGAAAACTGAAAGGAAAATATGGGTTCAAACGATTTTTGAGAGATGGTTACAGAACGTCACTGGAGGACAAAAATCGGCGTTACTATAAACCAGCAGAAATAAAGGTAATGGAATACACTAATGGAACACACAATATGCTTAGGATGTCCACTGTTCTTATATAGTTTTCTCATTTCAAGAATTTTAACTAGCTGTATAAGAGCATCTTTTAGGTTGACACTCATGAGACATAATCTGATCCTTGTGTATGTTTTTTTTCAACCAAATTCTTAAATGTTAATTTGGCAATGATAGGCTCCATAGGGTTTTCTAAAAGGAGGTTTGTTCTTACTGACAAAGCTACATTTGTCCTGCTTGTTGCACTCCATCTATAATGGATTCTTCTAGGCAACTACCATCTTTAAGTGAGTTAATAGCTTTATCATATGTCTTAATTTTTTCCAGTGATGTACCTACATGCTGAGAAATCAGGCTAATAGGACACAAAATCAGGCTTCCACGGGAGGCTAAAGAGTCCATATTACTAAGTCAGATATTTTTAAAATGTTTTCTCCCTGTAACCTTTCCATAGTGGGTACATGTGGCATATTGGGGGGGGGGGGGGTGTATGCATGTACATACAGTACATATATATGCACACTAACGGGTGAGGGTATTCTTTCATTTTATATAATATGAAAGCAACGTAGTTGGGCTATACTTTAAGGATGTTAAATATCGACTATTTGACTAATTGACTAGTCAATGCATTTTGCATTGACTATTCGATTAGTCGATAGGGTGAAAGTATCGCATGGAGCCCAGGATCAGCTAGGGAGTCCAGCTGATCCTGGGTTCCACGCAGCACTGTCACTTGGAAATGCTGCAAGGAGCCTGATACCCAGGTCCCTGCAGCGTTTCAAAGCAGCATCGCCGTGTGCAACCCAGGGTCAGTAGGGGTGTCCCCAGCTGATCACGGGCTCCGTGCAGAGCTGCCACACAAGTTTGACACGGGCTCCTCATGGAGTTTCAAAGCATTAGTGCCTCATGGAGACCAGGGTCAGTGGGAAAGCCCCCGCTGATCCAGGGCTCCACGCAGTGCTGCTGCTGCTTGGAAGTACCCTCTCTACTCTCTCCCTCCTTGCTGCCTCTTTCTGTCAGAGGCAGCAAGAGGGGGGGAAGTAACAACGGGAGGGGAAGCAACTAGTCAACTAGCGAGTTGACTGTCCGATAAGCTTATCGGACAGTCAACTAGTCCTTCACATACTACTCTACTTAGGGCTGTTATCGGCTGTTATAACGTATCTCTAGAAAAAATATAATCAAAATGCTTAAATAAATTTGTCTTTATAAGAATCTGAAAAGATCGTTATAAACTATGTCTCTCTGTCTTTAAAAAACAGAAGCAAAGTAATAATATTGTACAAATATCGATCACCATAATTTTGAATTACTTCTGGCCTTTGTGGTCTAATTCTGGTTTTACTTAAACTTTTAGGATTTATTTGATGTGGAGTCAGAACATTGTATTAGTTGTTCTAGATCATATTCTTTTCACAAGGTTGCAGTGAAAATATGAACTCCCGAGAATGAGAAAGTTTCAGTTGTTTAGCAGGAAACAAAAAACTGCAAAAACTTTGTGGTGTTAGTTTAAACAGCATTGTGCAATCCAGTAGACTGAAAATATGTTATGGTCTTTACACGTGGTGTTCTAAGAAAATGTTAAGTCAGCAGCTTAATCATTGATTGATTTATTTGGTGATAAATGTGCTTATATTTAAATTCAGTTATCAGCTGGTTTCACATAACAAATAGGCAAGTTATTTATCATTTAATTTAATTTCACAGCTGACTACAGTCTGAGACTATTAAAAACAGTTTCACTGTTTTTAAGTATTGCTGTATCAGTAAAGGTTGTCTGAATGAAAATTCAATTTTTCCTTTAAATACTTTCAGATGTGTCTTAATAAATAAAAAATATTTTGCTCAGAATATAATTTAGAGTATGTAATAGGGATGTTAAAGTGCGTTTAATTATATAATCATGTAACTGCTGAAACTGTCATGTAACTGGTTACATGTGGGGGTTGGGCATGTGGGAAGCCGGGGGGAGCCAGTGCACACAAGCTTTAAGATAGCACCCCATGAGCACTGGCTACCATCTACCCCTTCCACCTGTGCTGCTGCTGATACAGAGTGGTAGGCAGTTCCATGGAAGCTGGTACGCATGGGGAGCCAGTTTACAGGAAGTCCCCGACTTACGCGGATCCGACTTATGTCGGATCCGCACTTACGAACGGGGCTTTCTCGCCCCAGAGGTCGAGGTGGCGGATTGCTACCTGCGAGCTCCGGGGCGAGAAAGCCCCGTTCGTAAGCTGCTCCAGTGCCCCTGGTCTGCTGGAGACCGTCTCCAGCAGACCAGGGGCACCAGGCGGGTTCCCGCGCTTCTGAGGCTTTGCCAGAGCAAAGCCTCAGAAGCGCGGGGAACCGCTGCTGCTGCCGCTTCAGTCCCGGTGCCTGTGGTCTGCTGGGTACCGTCCCCAGCAGACCACAGGCACCGGGACTGAAGCGGCAGCAGCGGCGGTTCCCCGCGCCTCTGAGGCTTTGCTCTGGCAAAGCCTCAGAGGTGCAGGACCCCCTCGCGGCTGCGGCTTCAGTCCGGGTGCCTGTGGTCTGCTGGGGACCGTCCCCAGCAGACCACAGGCACCGGGACTGAAGCTGCAGCCGCGGCAGGGTCCCGCGCCTCTGAGACTTTGCCAGAGCAAAGCCTCAGAGGTGCGGCACCCCGCTGCCGCTGCGGCTCTGCTCCCCGTGTCCCTGGTCTGCTGGGGGGGGGGGGCGCGCAGCTAGTGTGCCCCCCCCCAGCAGACCAGGCTTTTGTTTTGGACCCTGGGGCAGAGCAGATGAGGTGCTGCTGGGTTGGTCCAGTAGCACCGAGGAGCGGCGCTACTGGAGCAACCCAGCAGCACCCCAGCTGCTCTGCCCCAGGCGTCCCCAAGTCAGCTTCTGCTGAAACTGACCAGCGCTGACTACAGGAAGCCCGAGGCAGAGTTGCTCTGCCCCGGGCTTCCTGGAATCAGCTGCTGATCAGTTTCAGCAGCAGCTGACTTGGGGACACCTGGGGTTCTTAAGTTGATTCTGTATGTAAGTCAGAACTGGCGGTCAGTTTCAGCAGCGGCTGAATCTGGACGCCAGTTCCGACTTACATACAGATTGAACTTAAGAACAAACGTACAGTCCCTATCTTGTACGTAACCCGGAGACTGCCTGTAAAAGCCTTAGCTTGTTGGTTAACTGTGTAAATGGTTACACTTCCACATCCCTATTATGAAAGTTTATTAATTATTGTTAAAAGCTCAATAAGCCTCATTAAATAAGAACTATGATATGTGTTTTAAAATGAAGAGCTAATATACTAAAAATATTTTGTAATATATTTTTAAACGAAGGATAAAATTATTTGAATGCATTTCTTTTAAACTAAATGTTGAATGTCTTTTTTTATTATTTTTAGCTGTTTGATGGGATTGAGTGTGAATTTCCTCTGTTTTTTATTTTCATGATGATTGATGGTAAGTTTGTCTCAACACTAGTGCTTGATAGAGATATTAGAGACTGGTTCTTAGAATACAGAAATGAAATTGTTTTCCTAGCCTACAAGAGTAAACTGTCTTTCAGTAATATAAATGTCTCATTGATAAGTTTGCTTCATGAGTCAAATGCAATGTATTATTTCATATATTGAACTGTTTCTTTGCATAAAAATCAAAGCTACAAGTAACAGTCACTTAATAATGATGCATAGTTCAAAGACACAGTACAGAACTCTAAAAATTCAGATCTGCTTCAGTCTTTAATTAAACCTGTGGGAGCTGGTTAGCCTTTCCCTCTCTAGGAGTCACCTCACTTAATCCATGTCTGAAGATGCGTCCCATTAACCTTCTTCCTTACACCTATCATCGATCATTCTTGCTTTCCATAGGCTACTAGGGATTCCACCATCACTTGTGATTCACTGTGGTGCCTGGCTATATTTGTTAGAATTTGGTACCGTGCATTTTCTCTTTTAAATTGCACCTGAGGTACACCAAACCCCAGTGTTTCCCATCAGTATTAGGTTTCAAAAGTCTCTGCTATAAAATGCAGTTAGGATGGTTGGTGTCTTCACCATCTTGTCACTCTAAAAATAAGTTCTTAATCTGCATGGAGAAAAATTGTTCTTTCCAAATTTCTTGTTTTCTGTAATATTAAATGCATGTTGTGATGAAAACAAACATGGGTTAACAATGAAAAGAGAAAGACCATGGAAGGCCAGAGTAATCTTCATCCAACTGCAACTCACGAAAATGTATATAATACCTTTTCCACTTATAAAAGAAACAAATGGAGAAAATCAATGATCAGAAAAAGCATTAGGCTGAAAGATATGGCACAAACAAGATTTTCAAATTTTAAACTTATTAAAACTTATTACACCATTTCCTGATACAGTGGTAGAAGCCATTGTGGGATAAAATATTGGTCAGAATTACCATCACCAAGAAAGTTTTACCATGTGGGAGGAAAAAAAAACTTAATCTCCTACTCCCCACACCTAAAGTTAATACAAAATTTGAAATATGTACAAAGAAACTAATAAAATTGGAAAGGTAAAATGAAATTCCTGAAGAAAGAATGAATTACCCCATCACACTGGTTCTGTGGAAGCAGTTTCTCATCACAAGATCCTCCCCTCCCCCATCTACAGAGGAAATTATTTAATTAGGAGTTCTCTGAGCTATGTGGCTTGATAGGAATACCTGTTGTGAAATGCATTCATTGTTAACAGATTCTTGCAGTCAGTTACTGATAATTTATTTTTTAAATCATATCAATGAAATTCTTCGGTGTACTTCTAAAATAAGAATGATACAGTTCCCAATAAATACACATATTGTGCACATCAACAATAATTAATTTTGGCTTAAAAAGTTTTGCTATTTATATCATGAAGTAATTCAGGTTTTTCAATATTTTACTCCTATACATGTCAGATTTTCTGTTGTGTGTCAGATGACAACTTTCTAATGTTTGAAATTGGGAGGAGTGAGATTCTGAAAATTATAGAGTCTGGAATTAGAAAATGCAAAACTATTAACATTAACAGGAGCTCTCTCTCTGATTTCCCATGTGTCACACCTCATTATTTATCCTTTAATGGATGCTATTTGGTACAAATGGCAAATGAATTTTCACATGCATCTTTGAGAGGATTTTTTTCCTAACAGTCTGGCAATAAAAATATTTTGGAAATAAATGCTGTCAAAATACAGTAAAACTCCAATTGTCTGACATCCAGTGGTCCGGCACTCCTGATAGTCCGACACCAACTGGAACCCAACAATTGGAGCTGCCCAGAGGTGGCGGCAGAGAGGGGTGAGAGGCAGGCAGCTGTTTAAGGCGGGTGGGGGAGGCGAACACTCCGCTTTGTTGCAGGGAGGTGGTGGAAGCCCCGTGCAACCGGCTTGCAAGCGGGGAAACTCAGCCGCTGACTTGTAAGTAGTGGCGGTGGAGAGGGGGCGAGAGGCAGGCAGCATTCCCCGATGAACCCCACCCATTTTAAACAGTTGCCTGCTTCTCGCCCCCTTGCCGCTGCCGCCGCTTGCAAGCCGGCTGCATGGGGCTTCCACTGCCTCCCCGCAACAAGGCAGAGGGTTCTCCCCTCCCCGCGCCGTTCCCCACTGACCCCTCCCCCCCACACAGTGCTGGTCCCGGGAGACCTGTCACAGCACCCTGCCGGAGTACCTCCTAATACTCCGGCATATCTGATAATCTGGCACCTCCTGTTTCCCAAGGGTGCCTGATTATCGGAAGTCTACTGTATTCCATTTCTTTGTCCTGACAACATAGTGTTCCAAAGTATGTTGATGAGGTCATTGTTATATACTTTCAATGTGGGTGGGATTTTTTTGCAAATTCTTTTTCCTTGTACAAATCTTCACCTGCTGAAATTTGCAGTTTTGTTTTCTATTGCATTTATTTCTTCTTAGTCATTCTTAAATATTCTATAGTGAAACCTTTGTTATCTGGCACTCTGTTAACCAGAAAACTTTGTGAACCAGCATTGCCCCCAAACACAGTACTGTCACATCTTCAGGCACACAGGCCTGGCTTGGTTTACCATGATTGGCTTAACAGTTTTTATTTAAGAAGTACTAATTATCTTTAACTCAAAATAGAAATGTGAGACCAACTGACTCACACTACAAAACTACAAATATTAAAAACTTGAGTTTTACTATTATTGTCCATTGGTTTTTCCTAGGTTGATGGGACCCTCAGATAACCAGAATTTTTAGATAACTGGAACATCCTAATCCCCGAGCGTGCCAGAGAACACAGATTTTACTATATATACTTAGGAATATTCCAAAATATATGGAAATATATTTTCTAATATATTTTCTTTCCCTTAAGAATTGTAAAATGGGGTGAAAAGGAAAAAAAAGCTTTCTTAATAGTACACTTAAAGAATATGAAGATTAAGTTTAAACTTCTGTTCCAAGTCCTGATATAATTGGAATGGCCAGTTAATTGTGTATTGGAATGCTTAAAACACACCGTGATGAAATTTTTTGAGTTCAGGAAAGTGTGAATTAATAACTTTATAATGTTTATATGTTTAATGAAAATATATTTACATTTTATCAAAGCATCTTACAATTGGATAATTGGACAAATCATAGAGTGGAGAAAGGGATTGGGCTAGACAAGCCAGTTTCATTATTGGGAATTGTCATACCTGTTTTCTGCTATTTCTCAGTTATTTTTTGAAAACAACAGAAAGCCTTCACAATGAGAGTATAAGGAGAACCCGATGGCAGAACAGAGGAGCATATATAGTATGTTATGGCAATTTGATAATTGCCTGTTAATATTCATCAAGAGAATCATCTTTAGAGCTCCAGAGTAGCACTGGAGTATATTAAAAGAGTTTAGCACATCCCTAATTCCCTCTGCTTTTTCTATCTGGTAAACTGCCTCCGAGCCCCTTCAAGACACCATTTTACCCCTTCCATGTTAAGGTTAGTTGATTCTGTGCTGGGTTTGGTCACACAGAACTCCTAGAGACTGTCATGCGACAGGCTGATTATACCACAGAGCCCACCTACCTGTCCTCTGGGGCACTCCACTACCTTGTCTTGCTGAGCCAGAACTTCTGGCTCCCATAGCAAAGGCACAAAGTTGGGGGTTACAGCCCACAGCAGAGCAACACAAGACACAGAGAGCATTTCACTTACAGCGACTTGACACAATACCCAGGTGCACATCCCGAGTGAGACCAGAATTCCACGTAAGTCCATCTTATTCTGCATAAAAATTTTATACAGAGCAAGCTCATAAGTTGTTTGCTCCCTTTATCAATGAAAAAGAGAGAGATGCATAGCTATTGTCTTTTCTTTCCCAGGTAACAGTTATTCACACTGGGTTTAATAATAAAAAAAAATATTTTATTAAATATAAAAAGTAGGATTTGAGCATGGCTACAGAGCCTTTAGATAAACAAACTGAAGTAGCCCATTAGCAACTTTCTCAAAGTGAGCCAAAGGCCTACTTTGAGAAATACTGATTTAAGTGGCTGCAAGTGATAACAGAAGGAGCAGAGTAAGTTACTAAGCAAAATAAAATAAAACATGCCAGGCTAAGCATAATACTCAAAGAAATGTGTTACATGCAGTTTCTTATTCTAATAGTAGTTCCAGTCATCTTTTTTCACAAGCTAGGCAGCCTCCTAGCTTGGGCTCAGTTCTTTCTCCAGTTCCAACAGTCATCTTGGTGTTGTGCAGGGTGGTGTCTTGGCACCTGCCAACTCCCTATTGTCTGGTTCACTGCCTATAAATAGATGTTGCCCAAGGCAGGAATCCTTTGTGTTCAGCTTCAACCCTTTCACGTCGCCATGGAAAATTACCACATCCAAAATGAGTTCCAGCATCCGGTGACCTAGCCACATATTTGGCAGAACCAATCCAAGTCCAGGCTTAACTGAAGAACAAGGCTATTCACAGAACATTGTCTTGAGCAAGGTCTCTCAAAGATGTGCAGTAACTTGGCACCACAACTGCTTAATGAGCACTGCCCAACCCGAAGCTCTGGGCTCCACCCATAGAGCTGCCTGGCTGGGGGAGGGGCAATTCTCCCTCAGCTGCAGCAGCAGCAGCAACAGCAATTGCTTCCTGCTGAGGACAGAGCAGTGAATCTCTCCCAGCCAGTAGGAACATGTCCCCTCCCCCAGGCAGCCAGGTTTACCTGTGGAGATTTGAGCCCCTGACTGGGCAGGGTTCATTAAGCAGCTGTGGGAACATGCTACCATGTAGCTTATGGGGAACCTTGGTCTTAAGTACTTTTAAGTTCCTTGTGTACTATTAATGGCCATCATTAGAACATCTAGATATGTAAACAGACTTACACTTCATATTTCTTCATATACTTCAGATACAGGAATTATACATGCACACAAATAGAATATAGACATTCAGTGGATTACAAGCTTTTCATAAAGCATTTTCAAGTTAGGAATATTCATGTTCCAAAATATATTTCCATAACACTATGGAGGTGCAACATCTCACATTCCTCCTAACTTTGCTCTTGGTATTGAAGATACTGTGCCTGTATACAATTTTTTGCATGGGATTTTCAAAGGGGAATTATAGGTTTTAGGCACTTAAGATCTATTGAAATTCAGTGGCAGTTGGGCACATAATTTTCAGGTATCAGAAAAGTCCAGTCTGAAGACCTAGAGCTTGCTCAGGAAAGATGGGATTGCTCAGAACACAATATAAAGTCTACTTCAAGAATACTTGCTCTCTAGCTTTATTATAGGTTGGACTTCCCTGGTCTGGCACCCTCAGGACCTGATGAGGGATTTTGCCGGACCAAGGAAAGTCATTTCTGCCCCCCTGTTGCTAAGCTCCTCCCTAGCCAGCCTCACTGCCAGCTTCCCAGCTGGCTTCCCGCTGCCATTGGCTCTCAACACAGGGCTCCCATACCCATTATGGCAGCCCCATCACCACAAGCACGGTCCTTCTGCCAGGCTTCTGGCCCCACGGAGCAGCCCTCTGGTAGAGTCCAGGTACACTCCTGGATGGCAGCCCGCTTGAGCTTCACCCTCATTGGGCAGACCCGCTGCCTCCCAGCTCACCAGGCACCTCTCTGCCAGATGGAAGCAGGACTGCCAGGCTCTTTGCTGTGCCACTCAGCAGCCCCACTCCTTAGTTCCTGACCCTACCACCAGGCAGCCCCGCAGTTAGGCTCCCGGCCCAACTGGGCAGTCCACTTCATCCCAGTCCCACTGCACAGGTGCGCTGCTGGGTGGCCCTGCTGCCATGTCCCTGGCCCTACCACTGGGCAACTCCACTGCCTCCCCATCTCGCTGGGCAGTTTTGCTGGTAGGCAGCAGCCCCACTGCTGGGCTCCAGCCTGCTGGGCAGCCCCACTGCCTCTTGGCCTCCCTGCACCTCCTGATGGCAGTGTTGCCACCAGGCAGCAGCCCTGTTACTGGGCTTTTGGTTTCGCTGCCACAGGGCAGCCCTTACTAGATTCCAGCCTTCTGCTGGGCTCTCACCTACCAGCACTTCATGGGACTCTCTGGTCCTAGAACAGTTAAGAGAGAGGTTTAACCTGTATTATGTTGCTCTTATGATGTTTACGTTAAATGTGTGGTTGTCTTATTCCAATTTTTAGTGGACACGTACCATTTAAAAAAAATTACATCTGGCGCTTCCAACTTCCTTCTTGGCATATATACCATAGCAACTTTAATATTATCTTCACTAGTATCTTGCTCTTAGCCCTTGTCTGTGAGGAAAAAATGGCACTCATACTGAATGGGGTGCCTATTTCTGTAGGTTATAATGATATAACTGTATTGGTTTAATTCATAACTTAGGTGGGGGAGAGGGGCCTTTTCTACATAGACAAGGCCTTAGAGTGCTCCCTTGCTCCCAAGGATTGAAACATAATGGCAGACCATCATGGGGACTCTTTCTTTGTTACTTCCCTGTGCTATATTCATTCTGCAGATAACTCATTAGAGTCCAATTATCAAGGGTGTCAGTATATACCTTTTTATCATCACCAAATCCACATGTAAAAAAGTATTTCATTAATTGAATTTTAATTGGTTACTTGTAGGAATTTTTAGAGGAAATTCTGAACAAGTAAAGGAGTATCAGCAGCTTCTGGATCCTTTGCTTCAACAGTCAGTTGAAGGTAATGTATAATAGTTTCAAGGCACTGTAGGTTCCTTTGAGTTATCTTAACTTATAAAAAGTGTACTTCTATTTTATACATTTTAGTGGAAATACTGTAGCAGATCAAAGCAGCAAGAAGCGAATATGTGAGAGGAATGTTTCACTGTAAATATTAATAGAAAACCTAATTCATTTCTTCTATAAAATCACATCTGAACAGAAAGGAGTTCAATATCTGGAAAAAGAAATGATGGTAGTTTACAATATGATTTCTAAATAAACCCCTCATTTAAATCATTTCATTCCTTAGAGATTATAGTGACTACACTTGGAAATTTTATTCACTAATATTCCCAGTATCAGAATATACCACTCTTCATACAAATATATGTAAATCTTTTAAGCATTCATTGGTTCTCAGCTTTAACAGCAGTGGGCCTTAAAAATTGTTCAGTAGTTGGATATAATACAGTTTGTATTTTTGACCTAGCCTTCTGTGAAAATAACAGTATTTTAGAATTGATTTTAATGTTATGTCTTCTAAATCACTTGTACTATAGTTTTAGTGGAACTGATGTATTATAAAGTAGACAGGTGGACTAAATTGGTGGCTCTACACAATGAATAAAGAGGCCACAGATGAAATGAGAATGACAAATAGATCCCAATAGAGTTTAAAATATTGATAGTCCAAGCCTAAAATTTTGAGTTTTGTTGAATATGTTTTGTTAATATTCAGTGGCAGTATCATAATTAATTAGGTGAATCCAAGGTGCAATTATTGCTAGTTGATAACTTTTGTTTTTGTCTATACAACTAGTAATATGCAAGAATCTTCTAGTCTTTCTTTTTAACTGAGTCATTTGCTCATGGGAATTTAAGAATTGTTGTACCACATCAGACCACAATGCAAGTCTTGTTACCTTATTGATCATCATCTTTTCCAGATCATTAATTTATATCTTGAGCAATACAATCTTAAGGGAGAATCTTATGGTGCTGAAGTGTTAACCTTTTTTCATCACCATTTATAAGATGGCAAAATTTGCAGATGATGCAAAATTATTCAAGATAGTGAAGTCACAGGCAGACCGTGAAGAGATACAGAAGAGTCTCTCAAAACTAGGTGACTGAGCAACAAAATGGCAGATGAAATTCAGTGTTGATAAATGAAAAGTAATGCACACTGGAAAACATAATTTTAACTATCCAAATAAAATGATGGTTTCTTAATCAGCTGTTACCACTCAAGAAAGACATCTTAGAGTCACTGTAGATAGTTCTTTGAAAACATCCACTCAGTGTGCAGTGGCAGTCAAAAAAACCAAATTTTGGTAATAATTAAGTAAGGGTTTGATAATAAAACAGAAAATATCATGGTGTCTCTGTATAATTACATGGTATGCCCACATCTGGAACACTGTGTGTATATGTGGTTGCTTCATCTCCAAAAAAGATGTACTGGACTGGGAAAGGTTCAGTAAAGGGCAACAAAAATGATTAGGGTTATGGAATGGCTTCTCTATGAGGAGCTGGGACTTTTCAACTTGGAAATGAGATGATTAAGGGGGAATATGATTGAGGTATATAAAATCATGACTAGCATAGAGAAAGTAGATAAGGAAGTACTATTGATCCCTTCTCATAATGTAATAATTAGGGGTCACCACATGAAATTAACAGGCAGCTGGTATAAAACAAACAAACGGAAGTATTTCTTCATACAACATACAATCTTGTGTGGAACTCTTAGCCCGATGATGTTGTGACTAATAGTTTTCCAAAAAAGAACTAGATAAATTCATCGAGGATAGGTCCATCAGTTATTAGCTAGAATGAACAGGGATATTATCCCTAACCTCAGTTTGCCAGAAGCTGGGAATGAACAACAGGGAATGGATCACTTGATGATTACCTGTTCCGTTCATTCCCTCTGGGACACCAGGTACTGATCACTGTTGGAAGACAAAATACTGGGTTAGATGGGACTTTGGTCTCACCCATTATGGTCATTCGTATACAATTTTATACAACTTAAAGCAGATTTTTTTATTAAATTTTTAACTTTTCATATATGTTCACTGCAAACTTAAAATGTACATGATTTATTATAAAACTTTTTCACATTGAAAAAATCTGCTTACCTTAATGATTTTCCCTCACAAAATTGGATCTAATTTTGAGTTTGTAAAGAAAGGCAAAAAGGCTCTTTATTTTCAAGTTACTTTGATTGTGACTACTTGGCTCACTTCTAGGCAGCATACATTTTTTTCTGCTATCTATAAATAAATGGGCTTAATAGAATATTAAACAGACAGTACATTTGTTCAGTACAGAAATCATATGAAAATGATGTTCAGTCATAAATAAAGTACTTGTTAATACCATCTTCAGTCTGTATTGATTGTTGCTTGGAAGGATAATACAATGCTGGCAACCTTTCAGTTCAAACAGATTATCAGTCCATATTTTATCCACTTTAAACTCATTTCAGTTTTATAGGGGAAATAGTGTGATTTATTTACTTCATGAATTTATTTTAAAATTATACAGGATATCCTGTTGTACCCAAATATTATTATGTGCCAGCTGACTTCGTTGAATTAGAAAAGAAAAATCCTGGTAGTCAGAAACGATTTCCTAGCAACAGTGGATGTGATGGAAAGCTTTTCTTGTGGGGACAGGCACTGTACATCATTGCAAAACTCCTAGGTGAGTAGAACTGGATAAAACTAGATTTAAACCATGTTTATCACACATCTGAATGTTAGCAATTAAACCTGTATTTCTTGTCACCATTTTTCTTAAACCAGTATACATATTCAGATTTAAGTTTTGAATGACTGGGTATTGTGTGTGTGTGTGTGTGTGTGTGTGTGTGTGTGTGTGTGTGTGTGTGTGTGTGTGTGTGTGTGTGTGTGTAAAAATAATTAAAAATCAATCACTACTCATACTTTGATAGATATGTGTAATTAAGTTCTGGAATAGCCTTTCAATGGGAGTAATAGGGACCAAAAAAAAAAAAAAACCAACCCCTTAATGGCTTCAAGACCAAGTTTGATAAGTTTATGGAGGGAATAATATGATGAGACTATCTACTACTGCAGTGTTCCTTTGTCTCATGTTACTTCATGTGTGAAACACTGTTGGCTTCAAAAGTTTCAGGCTTTCCTGTCCTCTTCAATACAGTTTCCCATCATTCAGTCATTAACCTTTGCTTTCACTCCCTTGACAGCTTTATAAAATATCCTACTCCATTAAAATTATGTTCCATACCAAGAATGCCTATAGTAAAATTTGAAGGTTGTACAATTAAGTGCTCAAGCTATGAAATGCCAGATTTAAGGCTTAATATGCCAATGCCTGGCCTAACCTCCAAACTGTTGAGGTTAGGTTACCACTGAGACTTACATAATGATTAGACTAATTAGTCATTTTCAGTAAGATTGAGAAAGTTGTCACTCCTGATAAATCGACTGGAATAAAAAGTCAAGGATCCCACAAGTGAATAAAGTGTGGTAATAAAATAAGGGAGGGTTATTTATGAAAATGAAATTCATATCAACTTTCAAATACTTTTCAGTATTGGACAGTGCATTAGTAGATATCTTCACGGAGGATTGGTCTTATGGACACATTCCCTCACAACCTACCACTTATGATCCCAGTTGATAATGCAGTATCTCTTTGACCAAAGCTGAAAAATGTATGTGATTCCTTCTAATGAAGCAATAAATCTGCTAGCCCAGATGAGACTATACTTGAACACCAGTCCACTTCCTCTCAACAAATCAGAGCTAAGCTTGCTTCCAGTTAAATAAATGTTATATGCTGTTTATTGTGTAGCATATTTGGTGTTTTAAACTAATGATGGTTATTTAGTACTGGACTTCTAGCTATGTCTAACAATTGTTCTTTCAATCACTGATCAGTTTAAATACAAATGTAAGCTAAACTGGACTTCTAGCTATGTCTAACAATTGTGCTTTCAATCACTGATCAGTTTAAATACAAATGTAAGCTAAACTGAAAGTAGCATAGAGTGACACTTTCTACATGGTTCTTGCTTTTCCAGAATCATCAAGCTAAAAGGTCATTGATTTCAGAATAGGTTAATTTATGGCTTGACAATGTCTGTAAGTGATTCTGTTCAGCATTACAAATATGAATGTACATGTTGTTAAGTGCACGTTTGCTTATCCTAGGCATCAGTAAATCAGTAGTTTTATAAGTATTTAGATATTGTGCATATCTTAACACATTGTAGATGACTATTCAGGAGTATTTTCATTTAAAAAATCAGTGTATGTTTTTTATTGCTGCTGCATTTTTTGATGTTAGCTGATATAACCAGAATATTTGTTTTCTTTTTTTAATCACTAATTAATTTCCTGATAGTCAAAATGCCATAGTGCTTTTCAAGATCCTGTACAAATTATTGGCTTATTCATGAATATATTAAAAGTAAAATATGACCCATCTGTAGCATACACCTAAGGAAGATTTGTTTCATAATGTAGACTGCTTCACATGTAAATTGAAATTATAAATGCTGACCTAAATAAGTGCTACAAATGCCTTAACTATTTTAACTAAATAGATTACTCTTGTTTTCTTTCTATAGAACTAATGCATATTTCTTCCTATAGGATTGATGCTTAGCAATAGCTGGCATTAAAATCATTTTTATTTTTACATTTTGAGTATTATTTTCTTTTCAGTTCCTACATCATTTAATTCAAGACAAGTATTTGCAGTTTGTACTCGAAGTGACTGGCGCGTGCGCTCTTTCTTTCACTCACTCGCTCACTATCTCTCTCTCACAGAGACTCTCTCTCTCTCTCTCTCTCTCTCTCTCTCTCTCTCTCTCTCTCTCTCTCTCTCTCTCTCTCTCTCTCTCTCAACACATTAATGTAGACATATAAACAATGAGACCTCCACATTTACCTATATGGCGATGTGTGTAACACAACTTTATTAACCAATGGAGAACCATTTCACAAACTACTATTAAGGCTGTACCAGTGCAGATTTCAGTTGGTCACCAGTGGCCCTAGGATCTACAAACTTTAGGACAGGTTTGAAGGCAGTGTCCTCCCTGCACCTTTCAGGCCTGTCCAGTGACCATGGCTAGAAACTATAGTCCAAACCCTTGCTTCTACTTCAACAAAGGGAGCAGAGCTTGAAATGGCTTTTTGCAGTTGTGAAACAAGCAGCAGCAGCAACTTGCAACCGTCTGTAGGTGAGAAATGATCAGCTGTCCCATCATGACCCTTTTCTGTCCAATGGAGCAGGAACAGATGGGGCAGATTCCCAGAGGGCATCCCATAGCACAGGAAATGTTGGAGAAGTAGAAACAAGAGAAAAGCAGCACGCTCCCCCTCTCCCTGGCGCACACAGTGCAGCCATCAGAAAAGGAGAAGAGGAGGACAGGGATATGTATGATAGTGCCCGAGCAGCTTCTGGATGAGATGTCCTTGGGGATAAGGGTGTCTCCCTTTGTCCCAGGGCCATCAAAGACACACTCCAGCTAATGTGGTGAGCACTAATTTGCATGTTCTGTTTCCTGTACTCGCCAGAAGTTCACCTGGTTATTTTTTGCTTTTAACTTTTCACATCTTTGTTCATAAATCTATACTTAGCAGTGATCAGCAGTGTAGTAACATCAGTTGATTAGGGCAAGAGTTCTCAAACTTTGTGATACTGCAACCCCCCTCTAAGCTGATTATGACCCCTCTCTAAGTTGATCACGACCCCCCGGGGGGTCGGGACCCACAGTTAGAGAAACAAGGTATTAGGGCATAATTGGTGGGTAGTAGGTTTTTTTTAATAGGGATTGAGTAATTATAACATGATCTACATTCCTGGAGAATGATAAAAAACATTTCCATGTCAATTCTTCTCAAGTAGGTAAAGAATATATGAATAACTAATTGAGAATACTTATAAAACTCAATACTGGAAATATAATACTATAAAACCAAACTAGAATAATTAAAGAAAACAAACTTCCTTAAATATTTCTAACAACAAAGCTATTTCCTGTAAGTTGTCTGTACATAGCTTTTAATTGAGTTTCCCCCATTAATTTCTTCCAAGTTACTTATAATCAAAATAAATAAGATACAAGGGAATGTAGATGGATACAGCTCTTGATAGTGTTGAAACCTATGCAAGATCTACTTACTTACATAGCCAATCTACATAATTCCTCCTACAACACACTGATGAAATAAGGAAAAGAACCCAGAACTGCATTCCATATTGGCCTACATTTATTTTCGTCTTCATTTGGGAGACACAGCATTTCAGAATATACATTGCTTTTAAATGTCCTATTTCTAAGAAAAATAAAGTAGTATGCTTTGCAGTATCAGATGTTGTGGCACACATTTGGTTATCTGGGCAGAGAATTTACTGGTTGAGACCAATGTTTCTATAGTCAAAAGTTTTTGACATGGACTGGATTTGAGAAATATGACTATACTGTAATTGTAACCATATATTCTTTTATCTATCTTTGCTACCCATTCCACTTTTCCATTGGTGGATTGGAAGTACCATTAGTTGTTGTTATAGTTATGTATATATTTTCAGTCATTCATATTTTATCTTACCTACTTGAGAACAAGTGACATGCAAATATAATATATATTATTCACCTTTAGCGTGACTCCTGTTATGATTACTCAGTTTGTGTACTGATTTTAATTTAAACAAATATAAAATTGTTGTAAATTTTAGTGTTTTTTCATTCTTCAAATATAAAAGCAGTGAGAAATGCAGGCTTACATTTTCAATGTTAATGTTATTTTTAAACTTTATCTTGAGCATTCAATACATGTCTAATTATAATGAAAATTAATGTTCTTCGAGTGATGTCCCCATGCATGCTCTACTGTAGGTGCTGGGCTCGTTCCCGGCGCCGCAGATCGGAGACTTTTCCATAGCGGTATTCAGCTGGACTGTACATGTGTAAAGGGCATCTTGCAGTGTTCGCGCTCTTTTGCATAGGCGTGCGGTCCAGCTGCTGCCAGTTCCTCTCAACCACCTCAGGCTGCAGACAGAATGATCTGGTCACTCCACCCCTTTCCTCATTCGTGAGAGTATCAAACTTGTTCATTGTTATTGACTGTTTTATTTATATATTTGTGTGTGTGTGTGTGTGTGTGTGTGTGTGTGTGTGTGTAGAGAGAGTTTGTAGTTACTTATTCAGTTTTAAACCTTTTGTTGGTTCAAAAAAAAAACTCTTTGTTCTTCTGATGTATATAGTTTTTATAACATCTTCATAATTAGATAGAAAATACCTTAACCATTTCCCAAAATTGAGAACTTTGTTTAAAAAAGAAAAGCCTTAAAATGCCCAGCTCCCCGGGTTTCAAGAGGTGCAAGACATGTTGCGAGGCCATACCCACTTCTGACAGGCACTCTGCCTGTATTCGCTGGCAAGGCGCACATCCTACAGAAGTGCCCTCACTGTAGTAAATTAATAGTGAGGGTCCACTGAGATAGGGAAATGAGACTCCAGATGATACTCTTCGATAAGGCTCTCCAGCCTGCTGAATCAGATTCCTCAGCCCCTTCAGATCAACTGGCTCAGAAACGTAGGGCCTCATCTCCCACTGCCGTTCCACCCAGGAAAGTCAGGGCTCTGCCTGCAAGATCTCTGCCTGCTACATCGCAGAGCAGATTGAGCACTGGGGATAAGCCTGGCACGTTTGGCACTGTTGTCTCCCTCTATAAGGCACTTTTGACTTCTAAAACTAAAAAGTCGACAACTACGGTGCTGGTGCCACGCACACCGATGGAACCAAGACCAACCTAGGCTCCGTTAGACCTGACAAACAAATCTCCAGCACCAATAAACAAGTCAGTGCTGCATTCCTCATCAGCACTGCTGGCTCCGGGCTTGCAACCGCCTGCACCAAGTTCACAGGCAGACAGTGCGGCACCGAGGAAATTGTTATAAAAAACACCTCGGCACGGAAGCCCTATGCCCCATTCACTGTCGCCAACTTTTTCTCCGTCACCATCGCTGGCACCGAGATTGCCAACACTTGAATCTCACCCTGCAGAGCATCAGAGATCTCCTCACTCCGCGCACCGGAGACTACCATCTCCATTCCTTAGGGCACCGAGGAATCATGCCCATTCCTCTCACCACTGCTTCTCTGTCCCCTCATCGCCTTATTCCAGGATCTCATGCACCCGATCTTACTCAACACAATAACCGCGGGCAGCGCACTGGGAAGACTATAATCATGCCCATCTGGAAAGACGTTTGCCCCTCCACAGGGCATACTATCACCATGACTATTACCGGCATTACTCACCTCACCGTTATTCCTATCATTATAGATCTAGGTCTAGGGGAAGGTCTTTATGTGAGTGTGAATCCTCTAGACAGTCACCTGCCCAAGCAGCCTACCCCTGAGTTCAGCAAACTGTATTTCCACAGCTGCAATGGTTGGAGCCAGAAGAGAAGCAAGATTTGCATACGGAAAAACAGCCACCCGACATCTCTCCAACTGACCAATCCTCCTCTTCATCTGATGAGGCTGTTATTCCAAGAAACATCTCCCCTCCTGATGACCTCAGACAATTTCAAGAGCTCTTCTAGAGGGTGGCAGGAAGTCAGGATGTGCAGTTGGCAGCAATACAGGAGAATCAACATTGTCTCCTCAAGAATCTCCAACCAACACACAGCGCTAAGATTGCCATCCCACTGAATGAAGCCATACTTGAGGTCACAGACAAAATATGGCAAATACTTGCCTCTGCTCCACCCACTAGTAAAAAGGCGGATAAGAAGTACTTCGTGTCACCTTAAAGGGGTGTAATTTTTATTTACCCACCCCCAGCCCAACTCCCTAGTTATCGACGCAGCACAACAGAGATCAAAAACACCACAATCCAAAAACCAGATAGCTGATAGGGACAGCAAGAAGTTGGATTTATTTGGCAGGAAAGTATACACATCTGCTAAGCTAACTATGCTGCGCACTTGTCAAACCACAATTTTGATAATTATATGAAATTGACATCACTCATGGACCATCTCCCTCAGTCAAAGAGGCCCATTTTGCAATCTGTTGTCTAAGAAGGATATACCTCCGCCAGAGCAGGATTGCAAATAGGGATGGACGTGACAGATACAGCAGCCCGTTCTACTGTTACTGCAGTGGTGATGAGATGGACCTCTTACCTCCAAGCAGCAGGAGTCCCCAGAGACCTGCAGAATCAAGTGGAGGACTTACCATTTGATAAAAACAAACTATTTGCTGAGAAGACAGACACTGTGGTACACTCCAGCAAGGATTCGTGTACTACCTTGCACACTTTGAGGATGTACACTCCCCGTATAGAAGACAGCTTTATACCCCTTACCAAAGACGTTATGATTACGGTTTGTTACCAGATTTGCCCAATACTCTGGGGTATGCTCATTTATCAGGGTTACCCTTATGGGACTGGGGGAAGGTTAACAGTTCTATCAGTGTGCTGTTGGTGCTTACTTGGGCTCTCATATGGAGCTGAATTCTCCCTGCTGCCAATTCCCCCTCCCACTGGAGCTCTCCTGCAGGAACTAGGTTCCTCAGGATGGGGTTCTTACCACCTTGGCAACACACACAGACACTCACACCCACTAACAGAGCACGTCTGAGAGGACTGGGTACTCAGCACTCACAAGCTGACCCCTTCATATGTCCCTGGACTCAGCTGGCTGGGTTTCACAGCTATGTCACACTGCACCCTCATGTGCCTTTGGACTCCGTGGGCTGGATTAAACAGCACTTTAAGCTGCCATCCTCATAAGCCCCCAGGTTCAGCACCCCCTATCCCCACTTTCACACCACAGTCATTCACTGGTAAACCACACGATGAGCAAACCCCACAGGATTTTAGGCACTACAGGGATCTTTTGCTTGGGTACAAGAAGCGTTGCTGCAGAGCGAATGGGGAAGCCAAAACAACACCCCTTAAGGAAGAGTGAGCAAAAGAGAAAGAAAGAGAGAGAAGCAACCAGCTTAACAATGAAAGTGATTTATTTCTGAGTAGTGAATAGATATCAAACAGTTACAATATTAAATCTAACAATTACAATATTAAATCTAAATTGAAACTGATTACAAAAGTTAGGTAACCATATAACAGTTTATACAGGGCAGGGTCAGGAGTCTATGCTTAGAGAGATAGTTGAGAGAAAGAGAGAGAGAGAGAGAGAGACCTCACCACTCCACGGAGCTTGCACTGATCGGGGTTCCCAGATGATGATGGTAGCCGGGGGTCCAGAGGGCAGGAGAAAAGCAGGACAGAGCCCCCAGCACGATCAGACAGGAGATGAAGAAGTCTCAATGGAACTGATGCAGTTTAAGTCCAGGTATCAGAACAGTTTTCTTGGGGCAAGGATAGGAGTTTTATAGAGATAGTTCAAAGAGAAAGAGGAGAGACAATAGAGACTGATCACACCTGGTTATGGGTGATGTTCCTTGAACGAGCTCACAATGCAACTTGGCAGTTTCAGTATTTTAGATGTCAATAGGATCGTTACTAGAATTGGTCTGATAATGACTAATTTGGGTGTGAGCAAGCTTAGGTTCATTAGCATCTGGAGCAGGGATTTCCCATCAGGCAGTGCTTCTCTGCTTTCGGTGTCCCATAGTTCAGTGCGGTTCCTGCCTTGGAAGAGCTGCTCTCCATTCTGTATGCTAATGAGATGTCCCTCTGTTCCATCTTTAATGCAAATGAGGCTGGGGTGTTTCCTTAATTGTATCACCCTTGTCTGAAGCAGTTTAGGTGTGTCTTCCCCGGCCTTTACATTGCTTTCTCTTTGATTCTAGCAGAGGCCTGAGGGAGGGGGATGGTTTTCCATGAATGTCACTCCCTGACTCTCCAAGAGCACAAGGCTGACAGGCGACCATGTTCTGGTTCCCCAAGAATCACAGAGCTGGTGGGTAACAGGTTATAACAGACAACATTGGCAAAACCCAACAATGGGGCTTTGATTAGTCCCACACCCGAAAGAGACCTCAGACATGCCGTAATCAGAATAACCGCGCGCAATCCCAGCCTGCCATCAAGCAGCAGGTTTAACTCCTCAGTCAAGAGCATCCAAACCATTGCACACAGTGAGCAGGATCACCGTACCACCCACATATTTCACCATCGTCTCCAACCCTTTTACCATCAATGGATCGTCATCACTACTGACAAATGGGTTGTAGAGATAATTCAGTCCAGCTACACAATACTTTTTCTCTCCATCCCCCACCACGACCCCACCCACTCCATCCCTCTTCAGGGACCCTTCTCATGAAAACTTGCTGCGCATCGAGGTCAACAATCTACTCTCCATAGGTGCAGTAGAAAGAGTTCCAGACGAGTTCAAAGGGAGAGGGTTTTACTCCTTCTATTTCCTCACACGAAAAAAGATGGGTGGGTGAAGACCAATACTGTATCTCAGGAAGCTAAACAGATATCTCCAGAAACAATTATTCAAAGTGGTGACTCTTTCCTCTATAATACTTGCACTAGATCACAACGACTGGTTTGCTGCTCTCGATTTTAAGACGCATATTTTCATATTACAATTCATCCCGCACACAGGCGGTTCCTTCGGTTTACGGTTGGCATAGACTGTTTCCAGTACCGAGATTTACCCTTCGGTCTATTCACTGCCTCCAGCATATTCTCAAAAACTCTGGCAGTAGTTGTGGTGCACCTGAGTCGACAGGGAGTAATTATATTTCCCTACCTCAACGATTGTTTGCTGAAGGGCTGTTCAGTGGCTGAGACATCTGGCATGGTGGTTATCACCAGACTCACTTTCGATTTTCTGGGGTTATTAGTCAACGAATACAACTCAACTTTCCAACCTACTCGGGAGCTGAAATTTATTGGCGCCCGATTAGACGCCACTACAGCAAGGGCATATCTGCCCCTTCAAAGAGTTCAAGCCATTCAAAACTTGATAAATGTTATATGATACACCCCTACTATGCAGGTAATCACTTGTCTAAAACTCATGGGCCATATGGTGGCTACAACATATGTAGTCCGACACACCAGACTGCATTTCCGCAGCCTACAACACTGGCTAGCATCTGTATACAGCCACACAAAGCACTATGTGATACCTCCGACTTCGGTCCTGCACTCCCTCAAGTGGTGGACAGAGCACAAAAATCTTCTCACTCATGTCCCCTTTTGTCAACAACAGCACTCATGCTATATCACCACAGAAGCCTCCCTCATAGGTTGTGGAGTGCACATGGATGCCATGTTGGTCCAGGGCCTGTGGTCGCCTCAGGAAACTTTGTTCCATATAAATCTTCTAGAACTCAGAGAGGTCTTCAACACATGCTGGCACTTCCACAACCATATTTGCAATATGTCAGTCAAGATTCTCACAGACAACATCGCAACAATGTACTACATCAATCATCGGGGCAGAGCACATTCTCGCTCCCTATGTGTAGAAGCAATCCGACTTCGGAATTGGTGCATTCAAAACAACATCACACTTGTGGCATCTTACTTACCTGGAGTCAGCAACCTTACCGCGGATTTCCTGAGCAGGCACTTCACACTGGATCACAAATGGGAGTTCCATGATGGAGTCCTTCATCTCCTCTTCCGTTGTTGGGGGACGCCCCTCATAGACCTTTTTGCGACCTATCACAACAAAAAGTGCCATTATTACTGCTCCAGAGATCCCTTCACGGTACATTTCTACTCAGTTGGAATGGGCCTCTTCTGTACACCTTTCCTCCCACGGTCCTTATCCCCAAAGTCCCAGAGAAGGTCAAAGTGGGCAAGGCCACCATGATATTAGTGACACCCACGTGGGCACGCCAACCTTGGTTTCCCTTCTTCCAGCGACTGTCACCATGCAGTCCTTACCCCCTTCCGATTATCCCAGACCTCCTCACCCAGAACCGGAGGTCCTTGCTTCTTCCCCAAGTGCACACCCTACAACTCACAGCATGGCTCCTAGTTGGCTAAGTGCATCCAAAGACCTCTGCTCCACACAGGTCAAGGACATACTGATCCACAGTAGAAGACAGAACACCCAAAATACTTACCTTTCCAAATGGCATAGGTTCGCCTCCTGGTGCTCCATAGATGATATAGACCCTCATTCAACTTCTCTCCATTTCATCCTTGACTATATCCTGCACCTGAAACAGACAGGTTTGGCTTTATCTTCTCTAAAAGTGCATCTCACTGCAATCGCTGCCTTCAGACTACCCATTGATCACACCTCAGTGTTTGCCCATCCCATGACCAAGAGATTCATCAGAGGCCTTACAAATCTAAACTCTCCTAGAAAACCTGTCCCCTCACCATGGAACCTAGACATAGTACTTGAGGCTTTAACCGTACCACCTTTTGAACTACTGGCTACAGTTTCCTAACAAATAAGGTCTTTCTTCTTGCCATCACATGGGCCTGCAGATTCAGCGAAATATCAGCTCTCATGGCAGTGCCTCCATATGCGATCTTTAATAAGGATGGGGTAGTTTTGAGACACCATCCAGCCTTCATTCCCAAAATCTGCTCAGAATTCCATGTCAATGAGCCAATTATCTTTTTACCCTAAACCACACACCTCACGGCATGAAGCATTGCTCCACACCCTGGATGTCCATAGGGCACTTGCTTTTTATACAGAACGGACTAAACCATTTAGAAAAAAGGGCCAAGTGATAGTCTCACTTGTTGAGTGATCTAAGGGTGAGCCAATATCATCTCAACGTGTGTTCAAAATCATAACTTCGTACATAGCCAAATGTTACTTTGTGCGACGTGTACCTCTCTCAGCGCAACCTAGAGCTCTCTCTACCAGAGCTATGGCAACCTCAACAGCCTTCCTCCAGGCGTCTCCTTTAGGGACATCTGCAGAGGAACCACCTGGTCATCCCATGACACGTTTGTTAAATACTACGAGATCCAGCATTGGTAGCTTTCAGATGCTTCAGTAGCATCTGCAGTACTCTCAACAACCAAATAGGGACTCTTGAGTCCTGCCTTCCTGTAAGTTAAGGGTACTGCTATTCAGTCACCTACAGTGGAGCACCAATTGGGACATCACTTGAAAAGAAAGTGAATTTACTCACCTTGGTGCAGTAACTGTTGTTCTTCAAGATGTGTGGTCTCCGTGGGTGCTCCACTACCCGCCCTCCTCCCCGCATCGGAGTCTCTTCTTATATCTTCAAATTGTGAGGCAGATTTGAGGAACTGGTGGGAGCTGGACCACGCACCTGTGCAAAAGAGCGCGAATGCCGTGATATGCCCTCCGCCCATGTACGGTCCGTCTGAATACCGCTATGGAAAAGTCTCCGATCTGCAGTGCCGGGGCCAGCACCTACAGTGGAGTACCCATGGGGGGATACATCTCGAAGAATGACAGTTATTGCACTAAGGTGAGTAACTTCTCTTTTTATTATTTTCCAGTCCAAGGTGGCATGCTTAGAATAACACAACTTTTTAAAATATGCAGAAGGTTTTCTGGGAAGGAAGAATGATGTGGGTGGCATAAGAGCAAGGAGCTTGGGAAAGGAAGATCTTGAGAAGTTTGTATTAGCTCAAAACTCTAGCAGATATACAAGCCTTTAAAAATTGAATATCATTATTAGTATTGCACTGAATTTCCATTCTTGTATTCTGCCTCTCTTATAGCAGTTGCTGTCTTGCCTATTCAATCAAGATTCCCAGTCCCTGAGAAGGCAATAGGGAGAGAAGCACTATCAAAGCTGCTGTTTTGTTCTTGAAAACGTTATCCATTTTATCATCAGATTGAACCTCTGTAATCCGGCACTCCCTGGTTTGGCAACATCCGTGGTCCAGCATTATTTTAGTTATCAGATGTCCACATATCATGGGTGTGGTCAAGTTTCTCATAACCCCAGAAAGTTTGTTTACATCCACTAATCCTGACTCTGTGTTCTGTGCTGTTATTTAGCTCTCATAAACCCCTAAATGTCTTCTAAAGCAGTGTTTCTCAACCTTTTTTTTTTATAAACTGCCCCTTTAAAATATGTATAAGTACCCCAGGTACCTACAATTTTCAGACACACACAATTTTTTTCTACCATTGCAACACATTTGTTTAAACAACTTAATCGTAGGCAGGTGGGTGATGAAATTTTTGGGTGTAAAAAGTACAAAAATAATAAAGTGCTATAAAACACAAGACAAAAATTCAGTTTTCTCCAAATTTCAGTTGTGTTGATGAATCCCCCAGACTTCTCTCGAGTACCCCAAAGCTACTCATACCACTGGTTGTTTTAAAGAGCCCCGTAAACAGTGGAAGTGGTGGAAATTCTGCTAGACCATATTTATTTCCCATGGTTCAACAAATTCTGTGTTTTGGCATCAGCCAGGTCCCGAGGTTGCCAGACTAGAAAGGTTCTACCTGAGCTTTACAATAACACCTATGTAACATCTGTAAAATATTGCATCATAAAATCATAGTGTTCTGATTGGTTTTTAGGCAAAGATCTGAAAATCAAACTTTTCTTCAGCTTTCTGAGAACTCTTGCTTCTGTCTTGTACAGGATGTTCCGCAGGGCTACTCAACATGCGGCTCGTTTCTTTGCCTCCCACAGTGCAGTTTGGGTTTACGTGGGGCTTAACACGCAGCACCGGGTGGGATCCTTTGAACATGGCCTCCACTGGGAACATGCTCCACAATGGCGGGTCAATATACTGGTCTTCTGTTGATACGCATTTTAGTAGTTAAATTCCTGGACTGTCATTGCTCATTAAAAGTGCTGTCATATGGGTGGAAATTGGGTAAATATTTCATTTTATTGATATCAGCAGAACTGACTTAAATGGGGACTGCATGTTGTGTAGTCTTGCCTTAATCTTTGTACTGATGTCCATCAGTGTGAAAGAAACTATCTGCATGTATTTACGTATATATTTGTATGTATATGCAACTACGCTTACGTTGCGCCCCTCAGCATGTCCTGTGAGTATCATTGAGGCCCCCAGTGCTTCCAACGTTGAGTAGGCCTGATGTACTGGGTCAGATCCCTGTGCCTGATGGGCCCCCATTGCGTGCAGGGAGGAACTGCTTAGCTGCAGGGATCCATGATAACAGAATTCTTAGGTCAGCTCAAGGCTTCTCATTGAAGAATAACAGTGTATGCATAGGGTGTTCATTCTTTCCCTTTTCTAATTCAGATTTGTTACTTTATACATCTCTCCTTAGTTGGTGCCATGATTGAATATGAGTAGCATTCAGATTCAGTTTTATGTGGTTAATTGACTTGAAGGGCATTAAAGATGAAGTAGACTAGGGATGTTAACTATTGTTTATTTGTGTAAATGTGTAACCACTGGAAATTTTAGTGGGGGCAGGCAACTCCATGGGAGCCAGCTTTCAGCTTCTGCCTCCCCAGAATTTCCCTTCCCCAACCCTCTGCCCCCTCTCCACATACCCAAATCCTCTGCCCTCCTCCTGTACCCATATCCCCTCCCAGATCCGGCACCCCAGTCTCCTGCCCCAGATCACAGTTCCTCCCGCTCTAGCTCACAACCCTAACCTCTGCATCCCTCCAATTCCCTGCTGTAGGTCACAATCCAGTCTCCTGCATCCAGTCCAGTGCTCCAGGTCACAACTGTTTTTCACCCAAACTCCCTCCCTTAACCCCAACCTCTCTTCTGCACCCAACCTCCATCCCAGACCCCCCACCTCCTCCATTAATATAATGGAAGAGTGTTGCCCTCGACCACTTTCCAAATTCTTAGAGTGTCTTCCCATTAAAAATTATTGGCTACCGATGTGTAATATGATGGATTGATCACTAACAATTATATGCAAGTGTTCAGCGTGAATCGTCTCTGTTTGATTGGGCAGATGAGTAACATAATATTGGATGAATGCGAATATTTTTGCACAGATATCTTACCTGAAAGCATATTTGATTTCAACTTCTCTACTCATAGTTTTGAAGCTCACTGATTTATGTCATGTCTTTCTTTTCCTGTGAGTTAATAAAAGGTTCAGCTCCAAGAAATGAGAGCATAATCCCCACTTACCATTAATAAAATTACTTTGCACCCTTCCTCTCCTTTATTGTGTATTGACATTCAGGTCCATGTTGATATCAGTTGTATACATCTGTTTTTCTAAACATTGTTATGTGGTTGGTTAAACGTGTGTGTGTTTTTGGTCACAATTTTAATTATGAAAGGAGCCCCAAATGGTATTGGTACTTTATGGCTTGTCACTTACCTCAAACATAAGGATAGACTCAGGAACAAATACAGCTGTAGGATGCTTTGGGGGATTTAAGACATGGGAAGAGATTTTTGTTATTGAGAGAGGATTTAAGGTAATGCTTGGTCACTTTGCATAAGGAAAGAGTTGATTTCAGTTGGTAGTTGATCACCTTTTTTTAAAGAGATTTTCAAAATAGGGCGCAAAGCTATTATTTCTATGCTATGTTTCTATATTTATGTATGTATATTAATGGTTTGCATATATTGGAAATATAATATGTTATCTTGAACATGCTCAGACTCTTTAACAGTGTTTCATGTGGTTTACTTTCAGTTGATGGGTTAGTAAATCCCAAAGAGATTGACCCAGTAGGGCGTTACATACCTCCACAAGATCAGCGAAATGTTAGCATGAGATACTCAAATCAGGTAAGCACATGTTTATTTTAATTTGTTAGGTGACATAAGAACAAAAATTAATTTAAAATATTTTCTTTAAAAACAACCTTGTTATGTCAAAATTCAGGTAATTTTCAAAATTAAATGCATATTTTGGAGTCTTATATTTATTTTTAAAGCAATTTCCAGTAAAAATCCTTCTGAGTAGTGGATTATTGATTTTCTTTCAGATTTTATATGTCTGCTCTTGGACAGAAACTGAGACTAACTAGCCATATAAAATGTAAACCTGATGAAATCTTGCTTTGGATGAGAAGTATGTTCTATGTGAACTCTTAGGTGTGGTAGTATGATTTGGTAGTGTGGACAGGAATTATGATTGTCATATGCAATATCTATTTCTGGACCTAAGTTATGATATAAGCAAGAAGCCCATGACGTAGAAAGCACATTAGACCTAAATTGTGTGGTAATCAAAGATGTCCACGGTCTTGCACGCTATGAGAGGTGCACAGGGAGGTAGAGAAAGACCTGTTCTTCCCTACTGCCAGATGAACTTTGGCTGTAAGAGTATAAAAGATTTTCTATATTGAATTCCTAAGATATGCAGGCATTCAGTTCTCTTTGATACATATAGGCATGACTAGTCTAGACTGGCTTGATTTTCCGCAAATGCTTTTAACGGAAAAGTTTTCTGTTAAAAGCATTTGCGGAAAAGAGCATCTAGATTGGCACAGATGCTTTTCCGCTAAAGCACTTTTTGCGGAAAAGCGTCTGTGACAATCTAGATTCGCTTTTCCGCAAAAAAGCCCCGATCGCCATTTTCGCGATCGGGGCTTTTTTTACGCAAAACAAATCTGAGCTGTCTACACTGGCCCTTTTGCACAAAAGCTTTGCGCAAAAGGACTTTTTCCCGAACGGGAGCAGCGTAGCATTTCCACAAGAAGCACTGATTTCAGACAGTAGGAAGTCAGTGTTCTTGTGGAAATTCGAGCGGACAGTGTAGACAGCTGGCAAGTTTTTCCGCAAAAGCACTTGCTTTTGCGGAAAATCTTGCCAGTCTAGACACAGCCATAGACTGTATATCTGCTATATACACATTCCTCTGCCAGGCACATAGACCTCCTTAGATTTACAAAAGATAACCCTGACTCTGGAGGACCTTGGGAGCAAGGCTTAGTGTGGCACACTGTTAAATAATGGGCCTTGGTATCTGATAGGGAAGGAGCAGCCAACTAATTTTTTGCTGTGTTCTGCATGTTTTGTTTGTTGCATCTTACTGTTTTTTCAAAGGTCTTGATCCACGTATGAAAAAAGTAAGATACCTAATACAGTAAACTTCCGATAATCAGGCACCCTTAGGACCCAGGGGGTGCCGGATTATCAGATATGCCGGACTATCGGAAGGGGGGGCTATGAGGGGTCTGGCCGAGACCCCTCATAGCCCCCCCTTCCAATAGTCCGGCTCTGCCCCGGGCGTCCCTGATTCAGCTGCTGCTGGTCAGTTTCAGCAGCAGCTGAATCGGTGACGCCTGCAGCAGAGCAGCTGGAGTGCTGCCAGGTTCGTCCAACCTTGGTACTGCGAGACCTACCCGGCAGCACCCCAGTTGCTCTGCCTCAGGTGTACCCAAGTTAGCTGCTGCTATAACTGACCAGTAGCTGATTCCATGAAGCCCGGGGCAGAGCAGCTCTGCCTCGGGCTTCCTGGAGTCAGCCGCTGATCAGTTTCAGCAGCGGCTGAATCGGGGACAGCTGGGGTGCTGCCGGGTTGGTCCCGCAGCGGCGAGGGGTAGCACTACAGGAGCTACCCAGCAACACTCCAGCTGCTCTGCCCCCGACTTTCCCGATTCAGCCGCTGGTCAGTTTTAGCAGCAGCTGAATCGGGGAAGCTGGGGGCAGAGCAGCTCCAATGGTCTGGCTGCCCGGAGCACTTCTGGGTTCCTAATGGTGCCGGATCATCAGGAGTACTGGACCATCAGATGCCTGACCATTGGAGTTTTACTGTACTTTGTTATTAGTATTTAAATCAGTATCAGTATTTAAATCCTTGTTTGGCTGCTAGGATGATTGTAAGGAGTGAGGGTATGTCTGCAATACCAAGTTTTGACAACAAGTTTTGTACAACCAAAAGTCAATAAAACAACAATCACTAGTGGGTGTTCACCCTTGGCTCTTTGTCACCAGATCATGCCCATATTGGGGGCACCATCATCAACAGTATATGCAGTGCACTGTGCGTATGTATCCCAAAGTGCCTTGTTGTGGGAAGGCAAAGCTGATCCCTGTGCTTCTTGGGATTCCCTTCCCACTGGATTTTTGTTAACCATAAAAGGAGAGGAAAAGAAAAAAGCCTCTCATGGGGGTAAAAGCATTTTGTTACCAACAGAAGTCACATTGCAGTGTGAATGCTCTTACTGTTTTGTTGCCAAAAGGCAGTTTTTGGTGACAAAATTTGGTAGTGTTGTGGCTTCTGGGAAAAGATGGAATAATATGGGTATTTCTCTTTCTCTCTCCATGCATATCTATATAATACATAGAGACACAGGATGTAAAATCCTGTTTAATTGATTAACTGGTTAAATGGAATATTTACATTTGGGGTCCTGGGATGCCCAAGCAGCCCCTACCTGTAGTTTGTTTTCTCTCTCTCTCTCTCTCTCTCTCTCTCTCTCTCTCTCTCTCTCTCTCTCTTCCCCCCCCCTCCCCACATTCTTTAAAAATTACTTATTCTAGAAATATAAAATTGCTCCTGCTTCATGTAGTTTTACTGCTCCTTGTTTTTCTTTTAGTTTGTTTAATGTCAACTTCAGGTTAACTAAATAGCATATACATTGATGGGGTTTTTTTTACTATAATAATACACAATTTTCCCTGGTTCTCCAATTAAAATAATGTAGATAGTTCTGTCACAGAATTAGCTTGACGTAACGCATCTTATATCAAGCTAGCTTTATAAGCATCTACATTATAGCATTAGTTGTGACAAAGTGGGGGTTGTTAACTTCACCTGCACTAGAGACCTAGCACTTAGGTCAAATGATGTTAGAGTGACATAGTGTGTTGCATCGCCTCTCAGCTCCTCATAGAACAACAGGCCAGGCTGTCAATGTCTGGCAGTTGGTGCAAATGCTACTGGAGAGGACGCACATCATTAGCAGAAGTAGTATAGTATGGACATGGAAAACTCTCATTAGTTATTGTGATGAATATATATTGGGCTAACATAGGCTGACTTAAATCTGTAGTACAGGTAAGGATGTAGGTCAAGCAGCAATTAATTCAGGAAAGTTCTATGGCCTGTGGTATATAGGAGAATAGACGTAGATTATTGCAATTGTCTGTTTTGACCTTTCTGTAGAAGTAGAAAACATTTCTGAAATTGATCCAACAGATATTTTTTTAGAATTTTGATGCAACCTTTTAAATATTATTTTTCCAGCTTGGACAATATTTGTCATATTTGAATAAACAATGTAGGATTAAGACTTACATAAACATATTTCTTTCCTCAAAGGCAGTTCATAGTTTTCACATGCGTTTCTTATAATTGAGTGCTGATATTTTTAGACAAAATGCTGTAAAGACTTTTTAAAATCTTTTTTTTTAATTAAGCGTCATAAATTTGAAATGTTCAATAAATGGAACAAAATCAACCCTTCCCATGTGAGTTGATAAAAGGAATATTTAATGTCTGTCTATTGTATAATGTAAAATATGTTTATGGTTTTCAAAATGGGGTGCCTCAGCTTTGGAAGTCTAAATTTCATCCTTTCAGCCTGACAGAAGCCAGAAGGTTGCATATAATTTGAATATAAATTTATTTTTCCTTAAAAACAAGTGAAGACAACTGTAATATTTGGGTGTATTTGTCCCTTGCATGTTAGCAAATATTTCATGATTTCACAGTAATATAAACATGTTACATAAGTTGATCAGCTTAGTTCCATTCCTCTAGTTGCAGATCCTTGCAACCATGTATTAGCCAAATACGAGAGCAAAATTAATTTCCTTTTGTAATTTCCTGTAGTGTAAATGTAGGTTCTAAAACATCAGTATATTTAAAATAATAAAAAGCACACAATCTAAGCTAGATTCACTACAAAAGTGATTACAAACAATAATTTCTCACCCTGAATATCATTCAGATAGATATTTGGCCTTTCCAAAGACTTTTAGCCTGGGTTCAGTAGTTTTTACCCTTGCCAGTTAAATTTCTTTTGTTTAGAGGTGTTTTCAAGTATCTCTTTAGGGTGGAGAGGCAACAGTGAAGCAAGCTGAAGGCCATCATTGTTTTCCTCCTCCATCTTACATAGAATTTCCATAAGACAGGAAACCTTTGTTTAATTCCCCTCATCTCATTGTGGAAGAATTCAGCAGTCCAGAATACAGGTCAGTATCAGATGACCAGATCACCTATATCTGTCGTTCATGAGTCAGTAATATTATGAAAGATCGGCAGGAAGACTAAAATTTTTTCATTGACTCATAAATAGCTATTCCTTCCCTCCTTCCCCCTCATCCCACCTTCTGTACTAAATCTGATTTGTCAGTTTAATAATGTGTTCACTTTTTTTCATTGTATTCTTTTGGTATATATGGTTATGCCAGTTCTCTTTCAGAATATGATCTGAGGAAGTTGGTCTGGCCCACGAAAGCTCATCACCTATTAAACCATCAATTTAAGAACATAGGGCAGACACTGCCATTGTAGATATTTTTAGGGCTAATCTACACTTAAAAGTATAGCTATACCAGCAAAATTCTTCTGATGCTCAGAGACCACTTACTCCAATACAAATGTGCTTTTGATTGTATAGCTTACACTGGTTCAGCATTTTTTGTGCCAGCTAGTTATGTCTAAACTGGGGCTTTTGCCAGCCTGGAAATGTCACTGCCCCACCCAAGTCCGCATTCTTATACCAGCAAAAGTTTCCACTGTAGATGTATCTTATTTCAGTTTAGGATTCATATGTTTGAGTAGAACTTATACCTAATGTTAGTTCACTTCAGCTATACCAAAGAAACTCTTAAATCAAAATGAGCTCCCCACAGGGCAGTGTACTGGTTAAATAACATCAGTTTAAATACACATTTTAGGTGAAAGCAGTGCAACATTTTCCTCTACAAATCTACTGGATATTTTAAAGAGTTTGTCTGTATGTCTGTTCAAGAACTCCTCCTAAACTATAAGAGCTAAGATTACCAAATTGGGTATACAGCTTCATCTTATAATAACGTATAGCAACATAAGAGTTTAGTTGTGCCAGGAAAATTTGGGATGTGACTGCTTCTCAAAAAACCGAACAGGGCTCTGCTACAGGCTGCTACACTAAGCACCAAACAGTCAGGAAGGTGAATGGGGCTGGCTAGGGTCACTCCTTTCCCCCCATCTGGGACTTCTCCAACCCTGAGCCTCCCACCTCCCAAATGCCTTTCAGGGACAGCTGGGGGGGGGGGGGGGGCTAAAGCTTGCTGTTCCCCTTCTTCGTTATCAGGGAGCGAACGTGCAGTTTGCTACATTCTTTTCCCTCTAGCTGGGGAGGGTGGGGGGCAGATGATATGTGCACTTTACTCTCACTCCTTGAACAACAAGCAGCTTCATTCCTTGTCACACAGATGCCATACACATACACCGCTGCTTTTTTCCTTATTTTTTGAAAAGTACAGTTGTTTAAATAAAGCATGAACATTTTCATTTTATTTAAAAAAAATGAGTTGTCAAGTAACACTGGGTATATCTGTTAGTAGAGTATAAATTTGTGAATGTGTTACACACACACACACACACACACACACACACACACACACACACACACACACACACACACACACACACACACACACACACACACACACACACACACACACACCCCCTGCTGTTTGACCTAAATTATGTAGGGAAATGTTTGTATTGTAATGTAAGTCTTCTACAGTGTGTTGCTATGAAGACAGGCTAAACAGATATAATCAGATCTGAGATTGTATACAGAAATGTTGCATTGTTTAAATGTCAGTTACACAGAGATGGCTGAGAAACCATATTGTAGTACAATTATTAAGTTTTCAGAAACATTTTTCATCCAGCTTCGGGATGAAACACGGTTTTTTAGAAATTTTCACAGAACTAAAAACCTATTTTTCCCTGAAACACCTAATTGTAGTACTCCCAAAACAAATTGTGCTACCCAAAGCCTCAGCTGCCTAGCAGGTGGGCTGCAGCAGAGCCAGGAACCCTAGAAAGCCCTGGCTGCTGTGAACTGAAATTGACATAATTCCTATTAGTTGCATGACTGCTATTCAGTAGTGGGTAAAAGAATGAAAAGAATTAAGAATTATATCAGTTTCAGTCTGAAGCTCTATGGCAGCTAGCCTGGTAGTCCGTCAGGGAGACTCAAAGGTCTGGGAGAACTGGCTGTCAAGTTCCAGGGCTTCTGACATGACCTGGCAGGAAGACAGGCAAGTTTCCAGCAGTAAAGTGTCAAAAGTAAACTGTTTCTGCAAAAAAAATTAGATTTTGACAAATGGAAAAATTCAGATGGAAAATTGTTTATTTCAATGTTTTCCTACTATCTGTATCTATGCTAGGTATGTTACTGGTTAACTGGCAGCCCATCCAGACTGGAACATCCCTCTGCCTGATGCAGGCAGGGAGCTGCTCCATCCCAGCCAGGCCCACCATGGTTCAGGCTGGGGACTCATCAACCCAGCCAGATTCACCATGCTGTGGCAAGGGCTAGGGGCACTCCAGTCCAGCCAGGCTGGAACATCATCCTGCCTGCCCATGGCATGGATTGGCCTGGCCCACCCGGAGCAGCCCCCTGCCAGTGACATGGTGTGGTGGGCCCTGCCCAGATGGAGGAGGTCCCCATGCATTGGGACAGGCTGGAGCAGCCTGCAGCGTGAATGGGGGACAACTCCAGCCCAGCAGGGTCCACCATGTAGGTGGCAGGGAGCTGTGGAAGTGCCCCCCTCAGCCCATGGGATCCTGTTTAAACTGTTAACTGATTAAATGGGATTCTAAATCAGTAATCTGTGCAATTGTATGTAAATGAGCTCTTTTTAATGAAGACAAGAGCATGTAAAGTATGAAGCAGGTGATAAAAAACACATTCTGAAGCTTACATTTTTGCAGAGACATTCCCTTAATCCAGAGTAACTTTTATTTTCTTATTGTGCGTTGTGTTTTGCAGAAGAAATTGTAAACCATTTATTAGATATTGACATAAACTATTATGTGGAGATAAAGGCTAATGGGTGCCTTGTGCAAATGAATGAGTATCTTGCTTGCAAAGCATTCCTTTTATTGGTTTATCCAATACAGTAGACTTCTGATAATCCGGCACCTTTGGGACCTAGGTGGTGCAGGATTATCGGATATGCCGGAATATCGGGAGGTACTCCGGCAGGGGGCTGTGACGAGTCTGCTGGGACCCGGACTGCATCTGGGAGGTGGGCGGGGAAAGGCACAGCCACAGGCGAACCCTCCGCCGTTTTGCAGGAAAGCGAGGGAAGCCCCGCGCAGCTGCCAGCGTCAGGCCAGCTGGGGAAACCCAGCCACTGGCTTGCAAGCAGCAGCAGAAGAGAGGGGGTGAGAGCTAAGTCCCTGAACTTGCCCCATTCCGGCTGCGCTCAGCTCCGCGATGCCACCGGGAGTTTCCGGGAGGGGAGCAGGCTCCCCACCCCCGTGACTGCAGTAGTTATCGCCGAGCAGGGGAGTGAGGGGCAGCGCTGCGGGACCAACCCGGCAGCATCCCAGCTGCTCTGCTCCACCGCTTCCCCAAGTCCACCGCTCGTCAGTTTTGGCAGCGGCAGCAGGGGACTTGGGGAAGCAGCAGAGCAGAGCAACTGGGGTGCTGCTGGGTTGGTCCTGCAGCGCCGCCCCTTCCCTCCCCCCTGCAAAACGGTGGAGAGTTCACCCCTTGCTGCGCCGTTCCCCACCCACCCCCTGGCTGGACACAGTACACATCCCGGCAGACCCGTCACAGGGGTATAATCCCCTACTCCTCTTCTTCCCTTCCCTTTCTCAGCCACGAGCGCCCATAGGACTCACAGCAGCGCCAATTGTCCGGCTGGCCGGAGCACTTCCGGGTTCCAGTTGGTGCCGGGCTATCGGGAGTGCCAGATCACTGGATGCTGGACAATTGGAGTTTTACTGTACTATTTACAACCACCCAGTATCCTTATCATTTCCTGTAGCCTAGGCAGTCTCAATGCCTGGATGCTAGCTGATTATCCATGAATGTAACTTCCATTGTTCACATTTCAGCATTCATGCTATGTTAATGAAAGATAATGGAAGCTCAGAGACTTCATTTATTTCCAGCATCAGCTGTTGTTCATACTTGATGATGTTCTTTTAGAAAAACTGTAAACTGCTAATGGTATGTATGGAGTTGTCAGGTGTTTTACTGGGCACCCTAACTCCTGCTACCAGGAGTTACATTCTACAGTGAATTGTGCAGCACTAAAGTTGGGTTCATTTAGTTAGCATAAGAATTGCCTCTTGCTTTACAGCCATTGTTAATTTGCATAAATTCTTCACTACCTTGATTCTCCCTTATGTTCTTTTTTATAGCTGTTCTTTTGTCATCTCCCTTGTAAACTACTTCTTTCTGGAGCCAGTATTTTCTGATGGTCATAGATGAACAGTATTGAAAATCTAGAAAGGATTTGTTCTACAAACCAGTGGAACATATTTCATGACTCAGCAAAAAAAATCTCTGTTAATTTTTCAAGTGCAGGGAGAACCACTGACTGGGATTAGGAAGAAATGTTCTCATTTCCAAGTTGTTCCATTACACAATTTTTTTCTCCTCATTTGGAGCATCTGGTATTATAAACAATTAGAGATGAGATGACCAAACTAAGTGGACCATTCTTCTGTTCCCTTATAGTAATTCTTGTGTTCCCATGCAGTCCTCAAGAATTTCTCATAGCGACTAGCGGTATTGTAATTGACATTGTGCCTAGTGCAAGCAAGCTAGTAGTGACACCTGTCGTTACGATTGCCTGATGTTTCTCAGAATAATACTGTTTGCAGTTGTTTATCACTGTGGCGAACTTGAACTATTGGGCTGAAAGTTTTCATGCCCGGTGTCTCCCTCAAGATGTATTTGTTTTAGAAAATCTCATCAAAAACAGTTCAATTGTTTCTGAGAACAAAATTAGGGATTAGTATATTTGAAGCAGATGAATGAAATTTGGCATGGTGTGGCCTTTGTATCAGGAATGTGCCTTTTGCTGTTCGTGATAATCTGTCTAAATTTGGCCACATTAAAAACCTTTGAAATTTGCAGTTTTCACATGCTCAGAAGATACTCAATAGAGATAGACTCTTCAGTGAAATCAGCTAAAAGTATGTACCAGCTTGGGTCAGAACAGGTATAACCTGCAATTGCAGTTCTGGGCTGCTATGTAATGTGCCTGATCCAGGCACCTGAATATGAGAGCAGGTAGGCTGCTTCTCCTGTGCTGGGTCCAGGTCCAGGCAGGGTGAAGGAGGAAACTGACTCAAATGCAGAGAGATCAAGAGCAGGCTTACACTTAAAATGTTGCAGGTTTACACTTAAAATGTTGCAGCTGCACTGCTCCAGACCTTCAGAGGAGACTCTGGTTATTGCGATGGCAAGGCTACTTCTATCATCCTAAGTTTGCCACTTCCCCAAGGAGAAGTAGCTGTGCTGGTAGGAGAAGCCATCCCATCAGTATAGCATGCATAGTTTACATTGGGAATGAGATCACTATAACTATGTCACTCAAGAGTGTGAATTTCTTACATTCCTGAGCAATGTAGCTACACCAACCTAATTTCTTAATGTAAAACAGGCCTTGAGGGATGAATTGGGACTGGAGGCTAGAGGAAACGGAAATTTGGACTGGGAGTTGGGTGAGAAGGAGATTAACACTGACTGGCTGGAAGAGGAGATTGGGTCTTGGGCGCTGGAAGGGGTGGACTCTAACAAGCTGGGCAGGGAGATTGGGATCTGGAGAAGGAAATGGGGATGGATTTGAGAGTTGCTAGGTTGTAGGGAGAGAGACTGAGCAAGGAAACGAGGAACAAAAAGCTTTTGGCCATGTAGGAGGAGATGAGGGAAGATGCATGTGATAGAGGCAGGTTGTGGGGAACACTGGCATTAGCTGGCAAGAGACTGAGATAAGGAACGGGATGGGATCAGATACAGAAATTGGAGGATGAGTTTGGGAAAGAATATGGGAAGATGGAGTCAGTTGAGAAAATTAATGTGGATTGAAGTTCGGGAAAGGAGTGGGAAAGGTGAATCATTTGAGGAGAGGTAGTTTGAGCCTTGTCTACACTACAGGGTTTTGTTGAACAAGTCACACTGAGTCTCAGAACCCAGTACAATTCCATAGTTTGTGGATGGTCACACAGTGATTCAGTCAGTGAAATATGTCCCCAGTATGTGATATTGACAATGAGAGCAGTGCACTGTGGGTAGTTATCCCACTGTGTTACTCATCACCTTCTGGAGTTCTGAGAAGGTGAAGTGGATCGCTCTACCCAACTGGTACATGAAGGATCACACTGCAGGGTCATGCAGTGCGAAAGATACCATTTTGAGAGCAAAAGGTGCCTGAAGGCTGTTCCAACTCCACTGTACCTCTGATGAAGGGACAGAGAGGAGACTGGGCAATGAGACTAAAGCTGGGAATGAGAAAGAGAGATGGGTACTGTGGAAGGGGAATCTGAAGAAGATGAAGATGTGCTGGGTAAAGAGAATGACTGGGATCAGAGGACTGGGGAGTGGCACCTGGGATTGGCTTAGGGTATGAGGAGAACGGGATTGGGACCAGGAGTCAGGTTAGAGGGAAGAGGGCAGAAATGGGTCATTCACAAGCAAGGAGAAATGTCAGAATGAATACATTTTGAGTGCTTGGACTTTGTTGGCTTAATAATGTTCTTTTAGCAGTTTTTTTGTGTGAGATTCTGAAGGTAAACCTTGCATATAAATGAGTTTCTAAGGCATTCTCAGTTTAGCTAGAGAATATTAAATAACCGTGTTTCCATATCTGGTGCTAATGCATATATTTCACAAACTACAAGGCTGGAGAGCATTTGTCTCTGGTGAGACTTGTACCAGCCCTTGTCCCTGGGAGACTCATAGCACCAATGCCTCCCTAAAGCTCCTATGTCCTCGTGGACACTTCAGCAGGGGGAGAGGTGCAGGCAATAGAGAAGTAAGTGACTAGTCAACTGTCCAGTAAGTATATGCTTATCAGATAGTCAATTAATGACTCAACTAGTGGCTTTCCCCTTCTCCTTGCTGCCGCTGTCTTAAAAGCCAGCTCCCTATCCCAGCACCATCTTCATGGGGGGGCAGAGGCATAGTGGGGGGATCAAGCGCAAGCTGGGAATTCCATTGACTTGTTGATTCGCTGATTAAATTTCATTTAACATCCCTCACAGGCAATGCCCCTGTCTCCAGCTGAGTAGAGGGACTCTGCTCCAAACACCTTCCCCAGCGACCCCTGACTTTGTGCCTGGCCTGGGGCTGCTATACTCTGCCCAACAGTTACCTGTGATGCGGAATGAGTGTCTCTGTCCTTCTCCCTTGGCACCTCCCTCCACATCTCCAGCATGTTTCAGGCTTACTTGGCTGCTCTCCCCAGCAGGCCAGGAGTGGAGGGAGTAGGATGGAGACACTTCTCATGTTAGGTGTGGGTGACCATTCAGAATTGCTGCCCCTTTGCAGACCAGTGGCTGTCTGCAAGAAAGCCCGGCTGGGGGAAGTGGCAGTAGCTGCTCCCTCTCAATCCCAACTGCCAGGGACAAGGGCTGAACGAGCCATAGCCCCCCAGTCCTCCACACATGCTTGTCTCCTTTGCCTAGAAACCAGTTCTGGACTGTCACTGCCTCCCCACCCAGGCTCACTTGCAGAAAGTGACCCTGAGCAGAATCGGTGTGAGAAGCTACTCTGTACTGTCTCTTCAGCTTCCCTCTCCCCCGCTGCTGGGGGAGGAGCTGAGCAAGATGGAAGTGCTGGGGTGGGGTGGAAGAACTCAGCAGGACAGGCCCTCCCTCTCCTGCCAGCAGGCAGAGAAGAAATCTGGGATGGGGGGTGGCAGTTAACACCACATACCTCGTCCCCCTCTTTGTGTGTCTCTGTCAGTTGTTGGTCTTTTTTGTTGTTGTTTTTTTGTTGGCTTTTCTGTTCAGTATTTCACATCTGCTCAGACAGTTATTCTGAATATTTGATTATGCCATTTTTATCTAATGTAGCTCAATTTATGCAAAATCAGCATGCAACTATTTAGTGCTCACTTTGTGGTAAAAATGAATAAAAATGGAATATGAAACTAGAATATAACACATTTCACTTAATTATGTCATCAAAATCAAAAAGCAGGTTATTTCCTTATCATGTCTTGTTCCTTTTCCCCACAACTAAAGAAAATGCATGAAGTAATTTCATTTTCTTTAAAAAAAATATTTCAGAACATTAGGCAACTTATACTGATCGATTTTCTTTGAATCCAAATTCAGTTTTAAAAAAGAGTAGTTTTATTCATTATTATTCCATTATCAATAAAACAACTTAATTAGACCTAAGTCTTGTTCCACAAAGATTTAGATAAGAGACCATTGTAATTGCTATATATACAAACCTGCTTTGTGTTCAGTATCTCAGAAACAGATTTCTTGAGAGAGGATACTTTATAACTGTAGATCAAATAAAGTGGTCTAAATACAGGAAACTAATGAATTGTCTCTAATACAATTTTGTGGTACCTGTGGATAAATGCTAATGTTTCAGTGGGGATCACTATATATTGCCTCTGCAGAGGATCACTGGTGGAAATGGCGATTATCTGTGTGCAACTCTGCAACCATCCAGAAAGCAGTGACCATGTAGTTCATGAAAGTACCTTAAATTTTTTACAGGTACTGTTGTCTCAGCGCAGAGGGTTGGGAGGGTGCAATATAACAGTACCTGTAAGAAATTTAAGTATGGGGCAGAGTGAAGGGGGCTCATAGCAGGAGGTTGGGGGGAGTATTGGGAGGAGGTTGAGTGTGTGGCAGATGCTGGATTCAGAGTTCGGGTTGTGAGGAAGGCCCAGGGAAGAGAGTCGGGGAGCTGGGTGTGTATAGAAGAGTGCAGTAGTCAAGGTTGGGGGATATAAGGAGTAAATCAAGGTAGAGGGTTGGGGTGTGGTAGGGTGCAGGAATCAGAGGTGGGGAATCATGAGGAGGAGCTCATGGCAGAGGATTGAGCTGGAGGAATGAGGAGGAGCTCATGGCAGGAGGCTTGGGGTGGTTTATGAGTTGGGGTTGAATGGAGCTCCAGGCAGAGGGTTAGGGTTGGGGTGGAGTGGTGTAGGAATTGGAACAGGGGGTTGGGTTGTGTGAGAGGAATGCGAGGGGGATAACAGAGGGAAGCCCACAGCATGGGCCCCTCTACCCTTCCCCACACCAGCCAGGAGAGAGCGGAATGTATGCAGGCTATGAGCTTTCCTCTCTCTCACTGACAATGACTGAAGGAGAGCAGGAAGCAACAATCAGCATCTGTAAGAATCCCGGAGCTTCATCCTTCTCTGCCCCCATTAAATGATCCCGGGGGGAGCATTTGGAACTAGGTGAATCTTGGACTGGTGTGGCGTATACCCCCTTTTATCTGTCTGCTGCTTAGTGCATCAGACTGTGGGAAAGTCCCGGGAGCCTGGCTGGAAATGTGGCTGCCTATGGTGGAGTGCCCAGCTAGCTCTTGCTGGAGCAATGCACTGTGGTGTACTGCTTTACTTTCACCTCTACTCTGATGAATACAGACTTTCAGTGAAAGGCTATACAAAAGACCGCAGACCCAATTTTTTCTCTTTGAATTATCGGTGAAGGACCAGGGGGACGGGGAGCAAAGCAGAGCAAAGCCGCGGAGCCCGAGGGCAGCAAGACAGCCACAGCACGTCTGGGCTGTCCCACTGCCCCCGTGCTCCATGGCTTTGCTCCGGACGCCTGTGGTACAGCAGCTGGGGCGCTGCCGGTTGGTCCCGTAGCGCTGCTCTGGGCGCTACTGGACCAACCCAGCAGCACCCCAGCTGCTCTGCCCCAGGCGTCCTGATTCAGCCACTGCTGGTCAGTTTCAGCAGCGGCTGAATCAGGACTACCTGGGGCAGAGCAGTTTGGGTGCTGCTGGGTTGGTCCAGCGGCGGCGCTACTGGACCAACCCAGCAGCACCCCAGCTGCTCTGCTCCAGGCGTCCCCAAGTCAGCCGCTGCTGAAACTGACCAGTGGCTGACTACAGGAAGCCCCTGCCCCGGGCTTCTTGGAATCAGCCGCTGATCAGTTTCAGCAGCAGCTGACTTGGGGATGCCTGGGGTTCTTAAGTTGAATCTGTATGTAAGTCAGAACGGGCGTCCATATTCAGCCACTGTTGAAACTGATCGGTTTCAGCAGCGGCTGAATCTGGATGCCAGTTCCGACTTACATACAGATTCAACTTAAGAACAAACCTACAGTCCCTATCTTGTACGTAACCCGGGGACTGCCTGTATGTTAGTTTGTGTTACTGTGACTAACTCCAAGTAAAAAAAACTAAAGAAAAAATCCTATGAAAGCAAAAGAGTTTAAGAAATTAATTTTAATTATCCAGTATAGCATGTCTTGAAAGGCTTTCTATTAGTTTATTTTTTCTTCAGTATTAAAATTAAGGATGTGTTAGTAAACATATTTAACCTTCATAGTTACATGCAAGGCTCGCCCCTCCCCCTCCCACAATGTTGCCTCTGTATCAGAGGCAGCAGTGAAGGGGGGGAAAGAGGAGCAAGAGGGAACTGGTGCTTGTGGGGATCCCACTTTTAAGCAAGCTCACCATGAGTGCTGGCTCTCCTGGAGCCCCCTGCCCTGTGCTGCTGCCTCTATATTGGAGCCAGCAGAGGGGGTAGGGAAGGAGACGACTTTTAAGATGGCTCTCTGTGCATACAGGCTCTCACAGACCTGCCTGCCCCCGTGTATGCCTTTCAGCATTAAAAAAAAAAAACCCAACAACACTTTTTAACACCCCAAATTAAAATCACAAATTAATAAATTAATAAGATATATTCAGTTTTTTTCTTTCCAGGATGTCTGGGAATCCCTTGGATACACATCTTACACTTTAATAGATGCCTGATATTTTGGAGTTATTTGTGTCTAGCCCACATGCTATCTGTGTGTTTGAATCCTTTGCTTGATGAAGAATTATAAAGAAATTCATGGGCAATGTACTGAAGGAGCTCTTCCTTCCAGTTTACTAGGGTAATGAAGTTGATGCATAGTTCAGTGCTCTATGCCGTGTGTTTCACATGCAATATATGAACTTCTTTTCTAATTTCTTTTTTGAAAACTTTTAAAATTTGTTTAGAATTCATCATGCCTATATAGTAGCTTACATTAAGTATGATATTCTTTTTAAAGGAGCTCTACTGTAGTGAAACATTGACTGTCCTTTAGCTAGCAGGATTTACAAATGAAGCCTAATGACCACAAATTACTGTTACTTGAGGAATTGAAAGCAAAATGTTATTAAATCCTCAACATACACTTTTCCCTTAGGTTCCAAGCATTAGCGTTGCATTGCAGATAAACTGTATTTTATGATAACTTATTTTAAATTGTGGCATGAAAATTTAGTCTCTGAAGATTCTAAGACCGACAGTATGTTATATAGTATATGAAAATATGGTCTGGTTAAGTGTTTTATAAATGATTGCTTTGTGATCTAGATTGCAGACGTTAGTTGTCATTATAGCTAAATCTAACTCACTCTTCTTAAAGCCTACTGAATCTGTTAGAACAAAACAACAGTCTTGTATGTTACAGAATGCGTGTGGAGCATAATGAGCAATTATAGTAACGGTTGTGTTAAAAGTGCTTTGCTACAAAAATATAACACTAATATATTCCCATAGTGTATATAGCAAAAAAGTACAGTAGTAGTTTGATCTCCTAATTAATCCCTAAACATTTTATTTTTTTTATATTGCAGCAAAATGTCTATTTGTATAACATAATGTGAAATCACCAACAAAGAGTTAGTCCACTTCACAAATGAGGATTTTTACTTTGTGTTCCAAGTTAGAAACAAGAATGACATAGCAACCAGGGTAGTTATGGTTAGTGCTAATATTTTCATGCATACCCCCTATTTTGCTTTATAGTGACATGGTCATTATTTCATGTTCTCTGTTGGACCTCATTTCCCATTCGAGAACTTAATTGTACATTTTTATCATGTGTACTGTACTTTTTCATAGGTATAATGTAGGACATTCACATGCATTGTCAATAACTGTTCTGAAGTAATTTTTTTCAAAAGCTTGTTTAGTCCCCTTTTGTGCCTACTGTACCAAATTTGATGCAGCCGAGTGTTGATTATTATGTTTCATTTTTGGAATGAGATGGACCAAATTCTGGTGATCAGATATATTAATGATCTGTCATATCAAGATTTTCCCTTTGCAGTATATGAAAGCTGATATTTTCCTGCTTTGTTTATACCATGCAGCTGTAAAAATCAAGCGTAATTATACCGATCTACTGTGAACAATTAAGCTACTGATCAAGAGTGCCTGCAAAACTTTAATTACAGAGGTTCTCTAATCTGAACAATCACAGCGAGAATACTCTTTTTGATTTGGGGTGTTGGTATTTTGATTGGAGACTCATGCTGCCATTACTAATATTCAGCAGAAGGTATTAAAAATGCCACTTCTTGCTTGAATCACTTGGTAATTTTATTTTCAAGACTGCATATAATTCTCGATAAAGAATCAGCACAGATTACACTAATGATAGATAGACAAGGATTTCTAAAATAAATAAAATCTGGATTATGATCATGTTTGTGTATACCACTTAACTTTTATGGCATTAGAAGAATTCTCTACTATGCTAATCAGATCAAGAGAAGTGTTGGAAAAAGTGAACAAATAAAAAATTTTAAATCTAATTCATCAGTGGTATAACTCGATTGACTAGACCATGTAGGTATTTGAGAGTTAGGGAAGAGATTTTGTTTTGGTTTTTAATTATGTAAACCATTTTAGGATATGGTCTATCTAATTTGATATGTTAAAAGATAAGTATCAATATTAGACATTACTTTCAGGATTCTATCTAAATTAGTAGTTAATCTTTGTAGAGAGATGCTCAGAACACTGAGTATTTATTTTGTAATAGCATACATTAAAATTTCACAGAAGTCTTGGTGTGAAGTTCTCTGGATATCTTAATTAATTAAAACAATTAGCTTTTACAAGGTAAGTGAAACTTAAGTAATGATTTAAAAAAATTCTACCTCTAATAAATGTACAAACAGCATTCTTTTGCCTTTGTGGATAATTTGTCCTTCGTCCAGGAAATGCTACATACAGTATCTGTCACAGAACATCTGGCTATTGTATTTAAGATGTGATCTGTACTCCAAAACCAAATACTCTTAACTTCCTTCATTTTTTGGGCCTGCCTCTATTGTAAATGTTTGCTCTAGTGCAGGTTTTACATAAACCTTTATCATAGCTAAATATCTTGAATACAGAAGCAAAATTTGACTTCTTTAAATCTTTTCTTGCTCTGACTCTAATTTGGGGAATCTTGTAATTTTAGGCACGTTCCTGTTTCCATTTAGCTATACTGTTTGTTCAGAATACTCAGTGCTGTAGTGAAAACATGAAATATTACATATTTTTGAGTTTGAGACACTTCTGAAAGCATGAACCAGCAAAATTCTGAAAGTGATACATAATTTATGCCCAGTACTATCTGAGTACTCGATATTCTGGGATGCAGCTCAGACTACGGATGTAATAGTGTAGTTGATTAACCGATAAGCAAAAGCTCATAGGTTAATGCTATAGACTGCACACATTTCCCTCCTCCTGCCAGTAAATTTTTTAGCAGGCTGGCCAGAAGCCCAGCTCAGTCCTGGCTTGCAGTGGGTCCAGGACCTATCCCTGCTGCAGCTCTGCATTTAAAGCGTATTAGGAGCTGGACAGGCAGGTGGCCCAGCTCAGTTCCAACTCACACTGGGTCCAGGAGCATACCTCCAGGAGCAGACCTCCCCACCTCAGACAAGGGCTGCTGCCTCCCTGCACTGCTGCCTCTTTATCAGAGGCAACAGCACAGGGCGACAGGCAGCCAGTCCGCGAGGGGAGCTGGTTTTTAAATCGTCTCCCTTCGCAGACCAGCTTCTGCCTGGCACCCTGCTGATACAGAGGCAGCAACACAGAATGGCAAGGGGCTCCTTGGGAGTGAGGCACACTAGCTGCTGGCCCTGCCACTGGGGACTATAGAATAGTTGAGTAACCGATAAGAATTCACGAGGTTACTCGACTATCCAGTTAACCAATATTTAACATCCCTAGTTCAGACCAGGAGGAGGCTATGTTACCTGTGCAATAGGTAGTTGGGTTCCTCATAATGATTTATTACTGTAGCTCTGTAACAGAGTTGAGATGGATTGTCATAGCAGCATCTCCTGGTGGAATTAGCTAGAGGAATTAGCTCCAACCCTCACAAGATACCCTCTTTTAGCTGGTATCTCACCCGTTGTTGCTATTTGCTCTGTGCATCATTTCTACTGTCTGGTGCTGGATCAGTGTCATTACCTAGATTGTAGTGTCCTCTTAGGACATTGCCTTCCAGCAGTGCCCACTGCTTTGGTCTTTTGCCCCCTTCTAGGGATGGGTCAGCAGTCCTCAGTCTTTACACCTACCACTGTGGCCAACTGCAGCCCCAAAGTTTAACCCCTTGCCTCAGGGGCAAGACACAGTCTAGAGAGGTCATGCTCCTTGGTGGCATAATGGTGCAAGGGGAAAACCCAGACCTGCCCAGGATTCTCTAGTCCAGCCCTTCTTCACTCCTCCTTTGCCTCTCTCTCTTGTTCCTGGGTCATTCTCTCTAAGTTATTCTCTATGGGCATGTCTACACTATAGAGTAATTTCAAAATAATGTGAGTATTTTGAAATAACAAGGCAAGCGTCCACACAGCAAGCACGTTATTTTGAAATAACAGGCTTGCTATAGCAAAATAATATCTCATTCTACAAGGAATAATACCTATTTCAAAATTGCTATTTCAAAATAGGGTGAGTGTGGATGCTTATCTGTGCTCATTTTGAAATAATTGCCCTCCAGAGCTTCTGACCGCTTCTCCGGTGGCCACTCTGTTTAAATCTCTCAAAACTCTATAGCGTCCTTTCTTCTGCAGAGTTTAAAGCTGCAGGCAGAAGGGAAAGGGTTTGTGGCATGATATGAGCCCTACTAGCACTGTGCCATACATCACCACCCTGCTCTGCATTCCCTGCTGCCATGAGTGACCCCAGCACTCCCTCCAAGCCCCCCATGGCTGCAAGCACACCGGCAGCCAGCTTGGATGCTCCCGGCCACGGGCAAAAAAGGGTACCATCCTGGACTGGTGTGGAGACCCTGGATCTCTCAGAGGTCTGGGGCGAGGTGCAGAGATCCTGCAGGTTTGACTCCAGGCACAGGAATTCAGATGTCTACAGCCAGATGGCCGCCAAACTAGCCCAGAAGAGGCACACCCGCATGCTGGACCAGGTGCAGATGAAAATTAAGGAATTGTGGCAGGCCTACATCAAGGCCAGGGAACAAAGTTCATGCTCTGAAGTGGCCCCTCAGACCTGCCACTATTATGAACAGCTAGATAGGAACGTGGAAGGGGTTGCTGGTTCCTGAACACACGAGCATCATGCGCCTTCCCTGACCACCTAAAGTAAATGTCTGTGAACCATCCCCGATAGTCCACGAGGGCCTGCGGCACCATTGAAAAGTACCCCTTCCTATTGCTGAAGTCCGAGGCACAGTGGTTAGGGGCCAGGATGGGGATGTGCGTGCTGTCAGTGGTTCCCATACAACTGGAGAAGCCTATGGCAGCAAAGCTAGTGATGATGGCCTCCCCATCTCCCAGGATGATGACCCAGCACAGCAGGATGGCATCAATGGCCTTCACCGCCTATAGAATTATAGAAACCTAAAATTACAGGGTTGCCAGAGCCCTTGGGAATTCCCTGAGTCCAACCCCCTTCCCACACCTGCAGCAACTCCAACTACCCCATCCCTACTAGGGCTTTGTCATGCCGGGACTGCAAAACCTTTAAGTATGGAGATTTCACCCTCCTTGCTAGGGAACCCCATTGCAGTGCTTCACCACCTCATAGGACAATAGTAAGATAGTCAAACCTGCATGAGCACATCCCCAACAGTCATTCTCCCCAGGCCAAACTGATTCCCAATGGAGCGGTAGCTATCCAGAGTGGTGAGCATTCAGTGGGCAATGGCAACACATTTCTGAAGGGGGTTGGTGGGTTTCATCTGGGTGTCCCATCTTCAGGGCAAGCCACTTGTAGAGTTCCCAAGAAGGTGTGAGCAAGACACAAGAAGTCATTCTTCCACTTTACTCTGCACTGACTAGACCTCAGCTGGAGCTTTGTGTCCAGTTCTGGGCACCACATTTCAAGAAAGATATGGTGTAATTGGAGAAGGTCCAGAAAAGAGCAACAAAAATGATTAAAGGTCTAGAAAACATGACCTATGAGGGAAGGCTGAAGAAACTGGGCTTTTTTAGTTTGGAAAAGAGAAGATTGAGAGGGGGCATGATGGCAGTTTTCAGGTCACAGAGAGGAGAGGGAAAAATTGTTCTCGTTGGCCTCTGATGATCGCACAAGAAGCAATGAGCTTAAACTGCAGCAAAGGAGGTTTAGGTTGGATATTAGGAAAAACTTCCTAACTGTCAGCATGGTTAAACACTGGAATAAATTGTGTAGACAGGTTGTGGAATGTCCATCACTGGAGATAATCAGGGTCCTACTGTGAAGGCAGGCTACTGGACTTGATGATCTCTCGAGGTCCCTTCCATTTCTAGTATTATATGATTCTATCCAGAAGTTCTGGAGCCACTGCAGGTCATCCCAGTGCTCCATGATGATGTGATCCCACCAGTTGGAACTGGTCTCCCAGCACCAGAAGCCGTGGTGTACATTGTGCAGGAGAGGATGGATGGGTATGTGGTCCAGGAGGAGCACCCAGGCCTGGATGAGGAGGACTCCCATACCAGGCTGGTCATTGTCCTCCTGCAGCAGGTCCAGCTCCATGTTGGAAGTGCTATAGCATCTGCAAGGGCAACCAGAGCATGTGGTGTGAATTTTCTGTCCCTCAAGGAGGTAGGCAATGAAGAAGAGTCTGAGACACGGCTGTGGAAAAGAGCCCTTTTAAGCGCAAGCCTCAGGAAGCAACTACAGGAAGTCACTGCTGTCCAATGCCCTGCCCAGAGTGTTTCCAGGGAGCTTTAAATCTGATTCAGGTTCCAATCACTGTGGACACTCTATTTCAATAGAAATCTGTACTGTTTTGGTAGGGTTTTGTAGTATGGACGTTCTATTTAGAAACAATTATTTATAGAGTGGTGGTTGTTTCAAAATAAGAGTGTAGTGTAGACATAACCTAAAATCCTCACCCTTGTATCAAGGCCCCCAGTCAGGTAGGCATCCAGCTATGGTGTATCTCCCGTTCCCCTGAGCCTACCCACCATTGCTTTCTTGAAGTGCTTCTCCCTTGCTGGGAACCAGTCCTGGTCAGGATCCAACTGCCCTCTGCTCTGCTGAGCAGCTCTTTATAACAGGCTGTTGCAGCAAACCACCCTCTGATTGGCTTCTTATAAGCCCTTTCATTATTGGGCATGGCTTTGCACAAGATTCCTCCAGTGTGCTTTAAGCCTTTCCCTGCAGGAGTGGGGCAGCTGCCCCATAAAGATCCCACCTGGACAGCTCATAAAAACAGCCTTCCAGCTTGCAGATAACAGCCTGGGTATCTGTGTATAGCTACCAGCCATACATCAGTCACATTCTGTCTTCTACCAGCTTTAGTTACTATGTGCTGGGTGTCATGGCCATGAGGGGTTGGCCAGCAGCCTGGGGACTAAGGGGTTAACTATGTCTCCTGTATGTAGCCAGGTAGTGGTCAGCCAACAGAAATGCAGGTAGAGATTTCAAATTGAGACAAAGGAATTTTGGGGGTATTCCTGTTCTTTGTCTCTGAGCCAGTTTTGCTCTCTAGATACTGAGGGAGACAGAAGAAATTTTTCTCTCCAAGAAAAAGATTCTTCATAATATTTAAGTAGGATAAAGTCTAGATAAATCCATCAGGTTTTATTGTTGTCTGGTTTGGGCATTTGGGTCTGATGTCTGTGGGGTTAGAAATGGTTTTTCCTCTCTTTTGCAACTAAGTCTTGGCCCATGAGGGAATCCTCCATGAGTATATTAATTGGTGGCTCTTGCCATCTAGTCGTTCCAACTATACTTGTAACTGGGGTATTGTTTTGATAATTTAAGTTCTTTCTTTTTTTATTTAACCTGGTATTGATGAATTTTTATGTCCTGGTTTTACTTGAAGGCTGAGATTTCCCAAGTGGTCTCTTCCCTGGTTTTCTTACCGTTACTTGGGTGGTGGCAGCGGGTTTTTTTATGGTTTTTATTTCCCAAAATCCAGGTGTTAGGATTTTGGGAGATGTTTTTGTACCAAAGTCTGTAGAGATCAGGTTTGGGATTGCTTTTGCGGGTCCCCACTTCTGCATTCATCATGCCAGAGTGGGGAACAGCCTTGATATGGGTGATCCCAACACTCTCCAAGTCCTAGATTTTTTTCCAAAATGTGTTTTCTGTACTGCACAGCCTTCTTCTGAATACACCAGTTATGTTAGGTCTCTTGCTCCGTAAGGGGATCAGTATATAGCAGTTTGCTACCCTAAATGGAATTACCCACACCATTCTCAACACTGGAATAGTTTGAAATTAATGAAAGAATAAAAGAAATTAATTTAGCTACAAGAAGATAGATTTTAAGTGAGTACAAGTATAAGGCATTAGTCATAAATGGTTACTAGAGAAATTAAGATAAAATGGTTCCTAATATTAAAACTTAGCAAACTATACTTGGTTCAAGGTGAAACCCTTACTACATGTTTCCAGTAAGATTACTGATAAAATTCTCCAGCTGTGATACACTCCCAAAGTCCAAGTGCTGTTTTTTTTTGTCTATTTATGTAAAAAAGAGAGAGATGCATAGAGAGGGGTAACTTTGGGTGGTTTTCCTCTCATTTTTATAGTTGTCACTCTTTTATATGCATTTTTCCTGAGGATTAGCCCTAGATAAAGTTCATTCCTACTATGAGGACTAGGGATGTTAAATTTTGATTAATTGACTAATCGAATAGTCAGTGCAATTTGCATTGACAATTCATTTAGTCAATAAGGGGCCCTCCACCTTTGAAATGTAGCAGCAGCCCCAGGGCTGTTGCTACACTTCAAAGGCAAAAGCACTGAGGAGAGCACAGGGCTAATGGGGGAGTCTCCCACAAGCCCAGTGATCTATGCAGCATTTCAAAGCAGCAGTGCCGTGGGGAGCCTGGGGTCAGCTGGGACTCCCCCGCTGACCGTGGGCTCCCTGCAGCGCTTCCACTTTGAAGCACCACAGCGAGCCCGGTGTCAGGCTCTTTGTGGCATTTCGAAGCGGCAGTGCCCCACGGAGCCCCAGACCAACTGGGGATTCCCCCATTGACCCTGGACTCGAAGTGGCACTGCTATAGCCACTTTGAAACACTCCTGGGAGCTTAGTGCCAGGCTCCTTGTGGCATTTCAAAGCGGCAGTGCCCTGTGGAGCCCAGGATCAGCTGGGGACTCCCACCACTGACCCTGGGTTCCATGCGGCGCTATCTCTTTGAAATGCCATGGGGAACCCAGCATCAGGTTCCCCATGGCGTTTCAAAGTGGCAGCACTGCACGGAGCCGGGGGACAACAGGGGAGTCCCTGGATGATCCCAGGCTCCACATGGTGCTGCTGCTTTGATGGTTCCTCCCTCCCCCCGCTGCCTGTTTCTGATAGAGACAGCGGGGGAGGGGGAGGAACAACTAGTCGACTACTGTGTTGACTATCTGATAAGCATTTGCTTATCAGATAGTTGACTACTCAACTAGTCATTCACATCCCTAATTTGGACAGAGACAAGGAACATGATAGTAAAAGAGATTCCATGCTGTTATTGTTTGCTAAAATGCAGATCTGTTTGTTCCTGTCTCTCTTGCTTGTCAAATAGTGGCCACTTGATAGGTGATTGTCCACTGACTTGGATTACAGCTGTCTAGAGGCATCAGGTTGTGTCTTTGCCTTTAAGGAACTGATTTACTGGTTCATTAAGCACATTTCAGACCTAATTTTAGCTTATGTTCATAACTTTACATATTTTGCACCATGGTATTATTGAGCAGCAAGTTACTAGTTTTCAAATAATATCTCACAAGATATATTTTGTGCAAAAATTATTACAGTGGAGTGTAGGGTATGAATATAGGGGCATGCTGACATTCACATTATTCAGCTTTGAGTATGAGTAGTTAATGCTACAGTGCCCAACAGTTTTTGAGGAGGATTGATAAATGGCTTTATTTCATTAATGTTTTACCTGAATATTCTGTTTACAGTATGGTGTGGCACACTCTAGATCTATAACTTTATATGTTCTTCCAGGCTTTGGCACATTAAAAAGAAAAGGCATTTATTTCCTTTCTTTTTAATATATAGTGTTGTGTGAGTAATGCACTCTATTGAGTTTCTCACCTTATTTTATGAAAATCTATGTAAGTTTCACACAACCAGGTCCTCTAAAATAAAAATGACTGAAGCAGTAAGTCACTTAGAAAAAGATTGCAGCACATACTTTTTGATAAAGTACTTCATCAGGTGCAGTAATCCATGAAAATCCTGCGTAACAGTATAGATTAACATGAGAAATGGGGGGGTCTGCAGTTTATTTTTAATCAACTCCCTTTTTTGTCCTAGACATTATTTTTTAGAGTTTTGTACTAACATTTTATAGCTGTTTCTTTGAGTGTCATCAATCTGATTATTCAGCCAACTCATACGCACTGTCATTTGGAAATAGAGAATTCTAGTTAGAACCTGCTTTCTTCCGTCTTTCATTTCAGCTAGTCTCAGTCTCTGTGATCAAACAACCTCAATCTCTTACATGATATTGATAGAAGTAGAGAGCAAAGCAACTCCATAAAACAAGATCATAAGTTTACAGAGGCCTGTTATACTATCTTCTCTTCTAAGAAAGAGCTTTTTTTCCCTGGTTTTAATAGCTTTACTAACAGTATTTAGTCAATAGGAACTCCCAGACTAGGACACTGTTTTGTTATTAAGGTGTTACGTTATTTAAATTTCCAACAGGTTATCCTGGCTCCCATAGTGCATATTGTAAAACTCACATTGGAAAAAACCCATAATTGTTTTGCGTGCTTAAAAATTTTATGTTATAGTGCTTCTACAGCTTCTAGTAGAATTATTCATGCACATTTTAGGGCAAATACACCAGGATTTACTTTTGTGAATAAAACAAATATGACTTGATTTGAAGGAGTCTTAAATGCTTGACCAGTGTTTGGGTTTTTTGTTTGTTTTACTTTAAAAACTTAAAATCAGAAGTAATTATAGTACATTTTGGATGTAGGAAATTTTTCAAGTTAATGTAATTTTTACTTAATTTTTGCTATGCCAATTCTATTTCATTTACCTTCAAATTGTTAACATTTAAATTCCAAGTGAGGGTTTTTTATACAAGTAAAACTTCTGTTACAGCGGTCCATCTTGTAAATAGCACTATATTTGCTTCTGCTAAATGCATCACAGCACATCTCCTATTCTTTCCTCCATTTCCCTGTCTCTTCCCCCCCCCAAAATTAGAAGGTATATATGTAGAGTACATTGAATGCTATCACAGAAATGATTGAGAATAACACAGACATCTTATATCTTAGCCAGTGAAGTATGTTGCCACTTAGAAAAAAGTATGAAATCCTATTCCCAGTCACTGATTTTACTGGAATCAGAATTTTTCCCAAACTGTTTAATTGAATACAATTTGCATCTTTTTTTCTTACTAAAATATTGTCATTCCTTTTGTTTGTAATAATCTAATTAATTAAAATATTATAAATATTGCCATCCTTTTGAAATGTGCATTATATCTTTCATACAATAATACAGGTAGCGTAGCAACTGTCTAGTCAAAAATATTTCAGATTAAAATATTTAAATTATCAGCTTGCATGTGATTGGGTTGGGTGCTCACACGTGTATTGTGATTCGTTCTGAACAAGTCTATACAGTATATCAAAATAATACTCTGATATAGTAGGCATAAGGGGGAAAATATCAAAAGCATCAAAAGTATAGCCTTTATTTTTTCTGGGATACATACTTAAATATTTTTTACTACATATAGAAATTTTTAAATAAATCTCATAGATGGTTTTCTTTACAAAAATATAAATGGTGACAAAAGAAGAATCTGTTCAATATGCATCATTCAAAATATCATTGACAGTACAGCCTCTAACTTAGTTGTGAGATTTATGACTTTTAGGTCTGTGGTGACCATGTTTCATTACTATGTCTACACAGTCAAATTGATTAGCAGGCAGTGGAAAGCAAGGAGCAGCAAGGCACTGAGTTGATTCCGATCTTGTCTATGAACAGTTTAAATACTGTTAATGTCCTTGTTCCTGTTGAGATGACAAACTCTTCTCAGTTAGCAATGCTAATAAAAGTTTGTTTCCTCTTATTGATTTTAGGGGCCGTTAGAAAATGATTTGGTAGTCCATGTGGCACTGATAGCAGAAAGTCAGCGGTAAGACATTTAATTTTATTAAAAATTTCTGTTTTAAGAAAGAATTAAATGTGACTTTGATCTAGAGTTTGGTACAGGTTTTTAAAGATGTATGAATGAGAATATGAATTCAGATTTAAATTGGTATGATATTGATGTTATTGCTTCATCATTGATTGCTACCCAAGACCATTAGAAAAATCAGACTGTATTTATGCTGTGATTAAATCCCTGCATTTATTTTGTTTAGTCTGCAGGTTTTTCTGAACACGTATGGAATCCAGACTCAGACTCCACAGCAGGTGGAACCTATTCAGATATGGGCTCAACAGGAACTTGTCAAAGTAAGATAATATGCATTGAAGACTTACCTATGCATTGTTTCTTTTTTATTATTTTAAAAATCAATTTCTTATTAGCTGACAACCAGACTTACGCTTACTTATGTTGCAATTTGATTGGGAGGATAGAGGGTGCCACTGCAGGAGCTCAGACTACAAAGGCTTCTACTGTCCCCTTCTCCTATAGTCATAAAGTTGAACAGTGAATACCTGGATCCCATTTACCTCGGGGAACTGGCCATTTTAGTTATTATCTACACTGGAAACTCGCTATTTGGGGTGCCAGAAATTAGAATGGTCACGGCCACCCACACTGATTGGCACAGACTTGCCGAGCACCCGGACAAGGTATGGGGGCCTCCATGCTCCCACAAGGGGCTGAGGTGGGGGCGGCCAGCACAGCCCAGACTGCACCACACGAGACTCTGGCATCTAGATTCAAGCCTTCAAATCATGAAGATATTGCCATCCCCTGCAATTTGTCCATCATCCATATAACTTATGCCCAGTGTATTGGACGTCACTATGTGTGATCATTGAGCCCCTGCCTCCATGATTATCTTGGCAGTCTTGGTTCACATTAGGGATATAATAGTGTTGTCAATTAACTGGTAAGCAGAAGCTTATAGGTTAATGCTATAAGAGGACACACATTTTCCCCCCTTTCCCCTTGCCACTAAATTTTTTAGCAGGCTGGCGAGCAGCCCGGCTCAGTCCTGTCTTGCACTGAGTCTGGGATCTACCCCTGCTGCAGCTCTGCATTTAAAATATATTAGGAGCCAGGCGGATAGGCAGCCCTGCTCAATTCTAGCTTGTGTCAGGTCCAGGAGCTCAGCCCCCACTTTGGACAGGGCTGCTGTCACCCTGTGCTGCTGCCTCCATATCAGAGGCAGCAACATGTCATGCAGGATGATAGGCAGCCGGTCCATGAGGGGAACTGGTTTTTAAACTGGCTCCCCTCATGGACCAGTTCCCACCTGGCACCTTGCCCTTCTGCCTCTATTATACTGGCTGCCGGCCCCACTCTAGGGATTATAGAATAGTCAAGTAACTGATAAGAATTCATGAAGTTAATTGACTATTCAATTAACTGATATTTGAAATCGCTAGTTAACATTTTTATGGGCTTTGTCATCACAGGCTGGTTTGACAGGTCCATGCCATTTGTCTAGTGAGCCTCTCTGACCAAACCAGTTTCATGCATAGTCATTACTCCATAATCAATTCCAAATCCCTCTGAATCCTAACTCTCAAATTTTGTCTATTGCTAGCCTCAAGATCACTTTTATAACAGATTAACACAGCTATCCTTCTGAAATTTTTTATCACAATAAATAACCAGTGGATGCAGGGGAGCCGTAAGCTGATTCCACAACATGGCTATTCTGCCCTACCACTGAAGGCAGACGGTTTTAGCCTTGAGTCTTGGTTGCGTTACATCTTCTGACCTCATTGTTGTTTTGTGTGCCCCATTCACAATGGAGTTCCTGAAGACCCAGAGATTAACCCTCCTCACAATTTCTCCTGCAGTTACAGCTAACAAAGTTAATTCAGAACCACGATGTGCCCCAGCAACCTATTGGTAGGGTGAACATATGTCCTGTAACAATCTGATTTCCAATGCTTGATTGCTTGGACCGTCCAGAAGTTGAAATCCTCTGATCCAGTACATGTCATTGCCCCAAAACTAATTTGCCAAAATTTGCCAAACTGAGATATAAGTAAGCTAATGCCGCCTTTATGTCCACAGCAAACTGATACCTGCTCAGGTAGCAGCCATCCCCGGGAATGCATAATGGATCTGTTTTCTGGTCCTGTATATTTTAAAAGGCTTTGATGGCATTCACAGGTTTACCTATTCATCTGCATATTCCTTATCTCTACCGTGGCCCTTTTTCCTGCTTGATTGGTTTTTTGATACTTCAGTCAGTTTCAGTGACATTGCTCCTGCGTAAATTGCACATCTAGTAATTCTAATTCAAAGCTAGAGCAGTAAAAGAACCCCCAAAAAGGCCATAACAAATGCTACTTTAAATAGAACTGCTTACACCCTATAGTTGCATACTCGAATAAAGCTTCCTATCAGTATGGTTATGTGGATCCTGTCTTCCTCCCTGAACCATCATCTTTGGAACATCCTTCTAAAATTGTCCTTATAAAAATAAAAATCACCTTCATACTCCAGCAAGTGCTGCTAGCCTCCAGCAAAACTTGATGCCAGCAAGGTGATCCTATATTGTGGGTGAAAGCTAGCAAATGGTGCACTAAAGGCACTGCATTACTTACCACCTACAACTTCAAGACAGACCCAAAAGAGAAAATAACAGAACCCCTCTTGTTATTACCTATAGTCCACAACTCAGACCCCTCCAACACATTATACATAATCTACAACCCATCTTGGAAAATGATTCCTCATTCTCAGAGGCCTTGGGACAAAAGCCTATTCTTGCTTTCAGACAACCCCCTAACCTGAAACGAATCCTTCCGGGTAACCATACCATACAACCACATCATAAGCCTCCAGGAACCCAGCCCTGCAACCAAAAACAATGTCAACTTTGCCCACATATCTGTACTAGTGAATTCATCATTGGAGCCAACAACATAAGCCACCAAATCAAAAGGTCATTTGACTGCACATCCAGTAATTTGATCTATGCCATCAAATGCCAGCAGTGTCCCACTACTATATATATATTGGACAAACTGGACAGGCTCTGCGGGAAAGAATCAATGGACACAAATCAGATATACGTAAAGGAAACATACAGAAATCTATTGGGGAGCACGTCAGTCTTCCACATCACACTTTAAAAGACCTCCAAATAGCTGTCTTGTCATAAACCAGTTCTACAAGCCAGATCCCACAGGGAAGCATTGGAATTAGAGTTCATCCGGAAATTCAATTCACATACTAATGGACTCAATCCTGATGAAAGTTGGTTGGGACACTACCAATTTAACAGCCATTGAAGGTGCAAACAACTTTTTGTGTAGTATCTTTCCTGACTTGGGTCTGTCCATTGACTTCGATTCTTATCTGCTTCAGTTTAACTACCCAATCTTCAGATACTTACTGATTCTCTCTGTCTCCCCCACTCCTTTCTCTTCCCTCCTCCCTCTCCTTCCCCTCTCCTATTTATTTTGGGTGTACACATCCTAAACTCATAACTCCAGTCATCTGAAGAAGTAGGCTGTGCCCACGAAAGCTCATAATACCATCTACATGTTTTATAGTAATAGAGATGTAGCCGTGTTAGTCTGGTCTTGCTGAAGCAAAAGACAGGACTATGCAGCACTTGAAAGAGTAACAAGATGGTTTATTAGGTGATGAGCTTTCGTGGGCCAGACCCACTTCCTCAGATCAAATGTTTTGTAAGTCTATAAAGTGCTACCAGACCTTTTTTTTTTTTTTTTTTTTTTTAAACTACCTGCAGTTCAGGGATGGAGCAGAAACAATGGAATCCTTCCCTAAATCAAAAGTCAGATCCCTCCTGCCTGCTCCAGGCTGTCCTGGGACTTGCAGCTAACATCGATATGGGAGACTGTCTCGTCTGTAGGATGGTTGGGGCAGCTGCTGCAGTCCCCCCTCCCACTCCCCGAGCATGGGGCCTAAAGAGGCCACCCTGAACCATCCTATGGATGGATCGACTCAGGCTACAGCATATGACTTATGAGAAGCTGACAGAACTGAGCTTATTTGGTTTGAAGAAGAAACAAGTGGGGGGAATTTGATAGCAGCCTTCAACTACTTGTGGGGGTGTTCCTAAGATGATGGAGTCATGCTGTTCTGAATGGTGACAGATGATAGAACAAGAAGCAATGATCTCAAGATGTAGTGGGGGAGGTCTAGGTTGAATTTGGAAAAATTATTTGACCAAGAAGGTGGCGAAGCACATAATGGGTTGCCTAGGGAAGTAGTAAAATCTCCATCATTAGAGATTTTTTTTAAGGCCAGCCTTGACAAAGCCCTGGCTAGGATGATTTATCTGGGATTGACCCTGCTTGGAGTAGGAAGTTGGACTATATCTGTGGTGTCCAACACGCTCGCCATTAGTTACATGTAGCTATTTGGCCAGTTGAGTGTGGCTATTTGGCTTGAACAATGTGGCTGTTTGGTTGGTCGAATCTGGCTAGTTCGCTATAGCAATAGCCACTATAATGGCTACTGCTTCAGAACTGGTTGGACACCACAAGACTAGATGATCTGAGGTCTCTTGCATCCCGAATTGTCTGTGGTTCTATGAATTAATTCTTCCCTTTTGAAACCTGTTGAATGGGAGTCACCTACTCACTATCTGTTGCCAGAATCCTGGTTCTGCCATCAGTAGACATCGTCTCTCCTGGCTGTAGTGGTTGTTTCTTGCTTCTGCTCCTTGATCCTTCCCATGGCTCAGAAGGCTCCCCCACACCTGTGCCCAGCCAGCACTCTATTCCAATGGAAAGGTCTCTGCCAGCTTCTGCTAGCTTGCAGATATGCAAATTCTGTTACTTAGGGTATGTCTACACTAGCCATTTTTAAATTCTCCGTAGTTCGAACTACCTGCCCGCAGCTACCCGCAGCACGGGCTAGGTAGTTCGAATTAAAGCTCCTAATTCAAACTACCATCTAGATGCAGTTCTTTCAGGAAAAAAAAAAAACCTTTTTCAGTAGATCCTGTACTCCTCATTTTTTTGAGGAGTACAGGATCTTTCAAAAAAGGTTTTTTTCCCTGAAAGAACCTCGTCTAGACAGCAGTTTCACTTTCGAAATACCCTTTTTCAAAAGACCGCTGTGACGCGATTATGGAAATGAAGCATGGGATATTTAAATCCTTGCTTCATTTGCACTTTCAATTTGCCTAATTTACATCCGTCTTTCAACAGAGGGATGTACAGGCAGTCCCCGGGTTATGTACAAGATAGGGACTATAGGTTTGTTCTTAAGTTGAATTTGTATGTAAGTCGGAACTGGCTCCAGATTCAGCCGCTGCTGCTGAAACTGACCAGCGGCTGACTACAGGAAGCTGGAGGCAGAATTGCTCTGCCCCCAGCTTCCTGGAATCAGCCACTGATCAGTTTCAACAGCGACTGAATCTCGAGCCTGGGACAGAACAGCTGGGCTGCCAGGTAGGTCCCTGAAGGACCAACCCGGCAGCACCCCAGCTGCTCTACCCCAGGGTCCACAACAAAAGCCTGGTCTGCTGGGGGAGGGGGGGCATTAGCTGCTGGCAAAGCCTCAGAGGCGTGGAAGGCCTCTGCTGCGGCTTTGCTCCCAGTGTCCCTGGTCTGCTGGAGACGGTCCCCAGCAGACCAGGGACACCCGGAGCAAAGCCGGGGAGGCGGAGGGGTCCTGCGCCTCCCCAGCTTTGCCAGAGCCTGCGAGCTCCGGGGCAACATAAGTCGGATCCGCGTAACTCGGGGACTGCCTGTAGTTTAGACATACCCCTCAGAACTGTGGAATTTTGTCTTTCTTCTTTTTTTTCTCTTCTAATAATGTCTTTTCTCTTATGTTTTCTTATCTTTCTCCCTTCTTGCCTTCATTTTCTTTTCCTTCTTCTTTCAGCATACTTGCTGAATATTTTGATACATGATAATGTATAAATTATTTACCACTTTAAATGCAATTTAAATTAATGCATTTTATATTATAATGGACTTTTTATTGTTTTTGAAAATGTTCTGCTAAAAACAATCATAAATGGTAATTTAAAGTCATTTTCTCAATTCCACTATAACTGTCTTTATTTTTCAGATAGTTCAATTTGATTATTAACATTATTCAAAATAGTCAATTACAGAATTATAAACTAGCCTAGCCACCAGTGATAACATATTAAAGCTAAAGATTCTAAACTGTGGGGCTGTGTCCCAAGAAAGAGTATTTATGAAAGGATAAAGTGAAGAGGAGATATGAAAATAGAAATGTAAGAAGTGTGTAAGGAGGGGCAGAAAGACAATAGTAACAAGCATATAAGAGGAAGATGAGGTAGATAGTAGGAATGCTGAGGATGGAGAAATTCAGACAAGTAGAATTAGAAAACAGATGGTACAAGAGAGCAGCAGGAGAGGAGAATAGACTAAGTGATAGCAAAATCAAAGAATACAAAAACAGATGGCAGAGGAGTCCACTTCAGCTTTTTATAAAGGACTCTAGAATCTGGATATCCATTATCACTCCAGGTTTTTACAGAAATATTCCACTATCGTTAACTCTTGCTGCACTGCATTGATCCAACCTGTTAGGGAAGTTAACTTGAAAAAACTTCCTTTAGTGAATTGGACTTGAAATATTTATTGGAAATGAGCCAGTGTTCTGATGTTTTGAGCTAGGAGTGTATGGTTGGTAGATAAAATGTTGGCTAGCTTGTTTCCAAAAATAAATTAACAAGACTAAATCTGAATTGATTAATTTTGTGGACTATTTTTGTTTCTTTGTCTGAACTGTAGTGGATGAAGCAGGAGATGTATTAGTGGAAGATAGAGGATAATAACATATTACTACAGTTTAAAAACAGAATCTTCAAAGAAATATGAGGTATTATAAGATTATTAGCATTCTGTTTTTATTAGTAGGAACAGTTCTTTTATAAGTAAAATATTATAGTGTTCTAGGGCAGTAGAGCTCCATCTAGTGTTACATTATAATGTGTTTTGTTCTTGTCATTCATATGGTCACGGTACTATATAACAATAAGCTGATTAACATGAATGGCAGCTTTTGATTTATGTTATGTGCAGATACAGTATTACATTTATTGATATTTTTTTACATTAAATGTCATTTCCGGTCTTTTCCGACTTCAATATATTCAGATTGGATTGGATACTAATGGTGATAGGGGACAGTTTGTTCATGTCATTGTAGCAGTGTGATTGACAATTGAGTATCACTGTGTACAGCTTTGTAATGAGTAAAAATAGCCTTTGTGCTACACACACAATTTTAAAAAAATGCTAAAGTCAAACTGACTTCAAGGCCAACTCACATTATACCTAATGTGTAGAAAATGGATGCACAGGTCAAGGAAGTGGGATGTTTTTTCTTAGTAAAAAAGAAAAACTCTTCCCATCAGTTTGATAAATAGCTAGAGCCCCATGCCTATTACCTTGTCTCCCATCAGCCTCATTGATTTCATTAGACGAATAGGGTAGCCCTCAGCAGGTTCTAATCCAGTAGTCATCAACCAGTAGATTGGGATCTAGTGGTAGATCTTGAAGCCTCTAACAGGTGATCCTGACTGGTTTGTCCCCATGGCTATCAAGTGCTGGCACTTCAGCTGCCCTTTCCCCCCTGGTGCTCATCTCTTGCCCCTTTGCCTTGGAGATGTCCCATGGAGCCTCCTGCTTTCTGTGCAGGGCAGGGGAGGAAGGGAGGGACACTGATGTCAAGATGTCCCCTCTTCCACTCTCTATCCTTTGTCCACAAAGCAGAGAGGGGGCACAACAGGACTTGGGATGGAGTTTGCTGGCTGCTTTAGGGAGTGGGCCAGGGCAAGGGGGAGCCTGCCTTAGCCCCACTGCACTACCAACCAGGAGCTACCAGCAGTGCCCAGCTGGAAGCCACATCCCAAACTCCTACCCTAGTCATGAACCCTCCTGCTCTCCAAACCCTCCTAGCCCCGAACACCCCTGCATCAAAACGCCATCTCGGAGCCTGCATCTAGAACCCCTTCCTACATCCCAACTGCCTGCCCCAAGAGCAGCTCAGAGCCCCCCTCACACGCCAGATCCCTTAATCCAAGACCAGAGCCTGCACCCCAACGTTCTGCCCCAGCCTGGTGAAAGTGAGTGAGGATGGGCAAGAGAGGGAGGATGGAGTGAGCAGGAACGGGGCCTTGGAGAAAGGGGTAATGGTATTTATATTTGAGGTAGATCTTGGATTGCATCTAAATTCAAAAAGTGATCTTGTGCTCAAAAAGGTTGGAGACCACTGTTCTAGTCCATGACTTTCTTTCCCTAGTTATTAGCACTCCTTTTCTCACTTGATAGTTGTACAGTTTTTGGGTGGAATTTTTAGTTTGTTACTTTTTGCAGCAAGTTGCCTTTTTTATGTGCTGTACAACCAGTAAACATAGGGTTCTGCAGTCTTGTGAGGTTCAAAAAGCAGTGGATGATTTGGTCTAGATAGAATTGTTTGTGTTAATGAGACTTCATTGTTTTAGAACAGAATGAGGCAAATTACAGCCTGATGCTTTTATTGTATTCTACATGGTTAGTCAGTGAAAATATTATTAAAGGTTAAGATTTAAATAATCTATATGTATCCTTTTAATAATTTTTTTGCCTTCTTACTTATCAAAACACTGGGCTAAAGTCAAATCCTTGAGCTGCACATTTAGTCAAGTTTTATCTGGGTTTTTTATTTCAGTTTTTCCTGAGTCCATCACTGTGATATGGATGTACATCTAAAAAAAATAGGAACAATTGTAAAGGTTTTATATTTATGTTCTCCTCCAAAAAAAAAGAAAAAAAAAAGAAATGTTTCTGGGGATGTTTATTACTGGAGGTAAAAACAAAAAGACCTGGACTTTGTATAATTAGTTGGCTTTACAATGTCACAATTGCTATTTTTTCAGGCTTACTTTCATTTGGGGATTAATGACAAAGTGGGATTATCTGGACGGCCTGACAGACCTATTGGATGCCTTGGAACATCAAAGGTCATTGCAAGAAGTGAATGATTTGTATTATTTTTATTAGCATATACATTAGACAAATTTGGGATTATTCTGTGAAGACAGAATACAATTTAAATTGTTGATTTTACTGAATGTTGTAATCTTATTTTCTGCATGTAAATCTTCTTATTGGTTATTATAAAATGTTTTGTATACTTTATAAATCTGTTAAGGACAAAGAATGAGCTATGTCACTGTTAAATTATTTCACACTTTACCTAAGCACCTAATTACAGTAATACTCACCCAAGATAAGATTGATCATGATAGGGTTGAATTACTGTGATTAAAAAAGAATGTGGATTTGCTCAATTATAAGAACAAGAATTTTTAAAATCAGATTTTTTAGTTACAAATATTTTTTACAGATCATTATTACGTTGACACTGCAATATTGAATCTGTGGTTTCATTTTCTAACCTATGTCAATACTAGAAGACTTACCAGAGTAATCAGGGTGTAAGGCTAGGGCTGGAGGGGTGCAGGAGTCAGGGAAGGAGCTTGGAGATGTGGAGGATGCAGGAGTCAGAGTTAGGGAGTGAGGAGGATCTCAGAGCAGGGGATTGGAAAATGTTGGGGGCTCAGGGTAGGGGCTGTAGCCCACAGCCGCAACATAGCCTGCCCAGCAGCTGCAGCCCAGGGCCAGCCTAGCCAATGGCTGCTCTCCAGGGATGGGCGGGGGGGTGGCGCATGGCCCAGCAGGAGGCTGGGGCTGCCCCACTGTGATCATTCTGGGGTATAACTGTCCTTGCTACCACACCTCTTCCTTTTTGATAAGAAACAGTTGCATTCCACACATATCTCATTGTCCTGGCACAACCAAATCCTGACCTTGCTTTAAGTTATGATAAGAAGAAACTGCCTACCAAATTTGATGGCCTTAGCTCTTACCATGTAGGAAGAGTTTTGAATGAACAAAGTCTCATAGACGGACCAACACAGACAGGCACACAAATATATAGTAGATGAGTTCCGTATATTTTTAAGAAATGGGTAATGTTAGCTTTTTCGCCCTACAGATTTATCGAATACTAGGAAAGACTGTTGTTTGCTACCCAATCATTTTTGATCTAAGTGACTTTTACATGTCTCAGGATGTTATGCTGTTGATTGATGACATTAAGGTATTTATCTGTGTTTTTCTTTCACAACCTGATTAAATAAATCCCATATAAAAATAAATGGAGTGGGTCTAAAGATTTGATGAAATGTAGGATTGAGCAGGGGAGATGAAAAGTATATAGTCAATGTACCTTACTATATAAAGTAAATAAACTAAGTTATGGTGGGAAGAACGATGCAAATGTTAGCATTAATATACTATTAGATCAGCACAGAGCCTATGCTGTGGCAGAAAGCCAACTATAAGAGAGGGTGAGAATGTAATGGCACAATATATGCTGTGCAACCCCCTCTTTTCCCAAGCAACTGGCAAAGTGCAGACCCCAAGGCAAACACATGACTGGGGTAAGGGATGTGGCCAGTTCACTTAAGGGCTGCTTTGTTTGAAAGCCTCATCTGGTGGCACTTCTTTGGAGCCCTGTCCACAAACTAAATTCGCCTTCCTTGGGTGAATACCAATTAAAGGCAGCAGTGCAGATTAGATCTATGTGACTAACTGATTGTGCAGTTTGCAGCAAGGACCGGACTCTGGCTGTGTCCTCTCCCAAATCGGTGTGCTAGGCATCAGCCATTAGGGTCATTTGTCTCTCTGGTCTGTTGAATAGTTAATAATTTATGTAAAGTGGAACTGCATCAACAGGAGAAACCCTAGAACATTGGTTCCCAAATTTTTTTATTCTGGGGACCAGTGTTCCCTCTAAGCTGTGCAGCAGCACAGCTTCACAGGTGATTAATCAGCCCCACCCAGTCTGAGGCTCAGGGCTGCCACACAACTTAGAAGGAACACTGCTGGGCATCAGCAAAACCATTCACAAACTTTTGGCAGACTGGGAACATTGTATTTGCATATTCATTATGAAAATAAAATGTTACCGTTCTGCCAAAAGCCCCAGCCCCAAGAGCTCCTCAGTGCCAGCCCTAACCCCTAGAGCCCCCCAGCCCTCCACTGTCCCCCAACACCAGCCACTGACCCCAGAGTCCCCTGCACCCAACCCCCCCCCCAAGTGCCAGCCTCCCATCCGCAGAGCCTCTCAGCAGAGCCTCCCACCCCCAGAACTCCCTGTGCCTGCCCGCCTCCCTCACCTAGCTCTGCACTGCCTCCCAGACACCACCTGAGCACTGCTGCCTGGGTCACGGATGCTCTATGGCTGCCATGCTGAGCTCCGTGTGGCTTTTCTGCCACGCAGCAAAGTGCTCTTCCATGTCTGGGAAGAGACCCCGCCCTCTGCCCAGCACTGGTTGGCTGAGAGGTGGGGCAGGACACGCCTCTCCCAACAGCTGGGGCTGGAGCCATGTACCCCAGCAGGTTGTGGACCGGTGGTTGGGAGCCACTGCCCTAGAATACCTTATAGCCCTATTGGCGGGGCCTTCATCTGTGAGTTCAAGACAGGCAGAGTAGGGGTTGAATCTAGGTCTTCCACATCCCAGGTGAGTGCTCTAACCATGGAGCTATCAGGTATCCGGCCACCGTTACCCTTTCATCAGTTTTGAAAATGGCATCTAATACCCATCATAAATCTATCCTGAAATGTTTTTCGTGAGCCTAATCAGTGAGTTTATGTCAAGGAGGTGAATAGTTTCAGTGGATCTGAAACCACATTTTTTTACAAATATTCTATTTGAAAAAAAATTTCAACCAGTCCTAGTGCTCACACCACTTGCCCTACTCCCCCAGCTTCAGAGTGAAATGACCTGGGTTGCAGCACCTACTTCTGGAATATGAAAGGTGCCAATTATCTCCTCTGTGCTTTCACTCCTGATTCATTTCCGAATCCTTTTTATACATATCAGTAGATCTAATCCAATATTTCATTCTGCTCAGACTGGTGACATGGTTAGTTTGTGGCTACCTATAATGAGAGCAATGTTATCATAAAGGTGTGGCTATGAAGCATCTGAAAATTGTTTACATTCTACATAATGCTTACATTCTGTGGAATTGATTAATGGTTTGAGATTTGTAATCTGTTGGATTTAAAGTAGTACCTTTTATTTTAGGTTGTTTGTTATTGTTACAAAGTATTGTACTTTTATCTTTCCTGGCATAATCTCATATACCTTTATGTCTGTCTAGAATGCATTGCAGTTCATTAAACAATATTGGAAAATGCATGGTCGTCCCCTGTTCCTCGTGCTTATCCGTGAGGATAACATAAGGTATGGAATACATATGAAGATCATTATTTGTAATGAGATTTTTCATATTTTTAATATTCATGTTTGTTTTTAAAATTATAGGGGAAGCAGATTCAATCCAATATTAGATATGCTGGCAGCCTTTAAAAAGGGAGTTGTTGGAGGAGTCAAGGTTCATGTTGATAGAGTGCAGGTATTTTTTTTTCTAAATGTTACATTCATACTCTGGCAGTAGTCTGTGTTAGTCCATGAATTGTTATTTCTATAGACATTTTATTATATCAAAATTCTTTAGTTCTCATGTGACTTTTCAATATCTCACTGAGTGTAATAAAATTAAACATGAGATAAAGTCATGAGTTCTGCTTCTTTTTAAAGCCCTTTGTTCACTTTCAGGACAGTATAAATCATGCTTTCTCTAAGCAGAAGCTCAAGGCTTTGATATTTACCACAAAAGGCCTTTGAATATGGCTGGGAGTCTTTTATTTTTTACTCCCAGCCATCTGTCTTATGGGATTTATCACCAAAGGGGGCAAGCCCTTGATATCAAGAGTTAGGGGCTCTATTTGGGGCAGGGAAAGGTATGTTTCATTTGTTAACTAAAGTTAAAATTCTAGTTAGTTTTAATACATTGGCTGTTCAAAACAAACCTTAATGGGAAGACTTAAGTTTTACCTCAACAAGCGAACATGTTAAAATTACAAAAGGAGCTTTTCTAGCTCTAACAGTAAAATAAATGCTTTCAATTATGATTTAAATAAACTTTTTTTAAATTTCAGCTGTCAAACCTAGTTCACATAATCTCTGACTATTGTAAATTAGGGTTCCTGATGCAAATGTCATTGCCATCCATTCGAAGAGCTACCTACAGGCTCCAGGGGACTTTTGATACTTACCTGTAATGCCTCCTTTTTATTATTTTGTATTTTATTAAATTGATATATTATTACAAGAAACATTTATCAAAAATTATCTACACAGCTTGCTTTTAGATTATTTTACATATTGTACTATTTCAAAGACCTCAGCAAGTCATTGTTCCCATCCACATCCCATTTCTTTCCACGAAGAGTCTTTAAATAATTAAGAATCATTTTAGAACTGTTTTCTGTACTTGGCAATCACTGCTGCTGCTGTTGTCTTGCCTTACTCACGAAGAGTGCAAAAACATTTCAGTAACCCTTTTTGCTGCTTTGGCTTGAGGATGGTTTCATCAAGATTGTGTTGTTCTATATCTTGGTAGAAGGGGTCTTCCCCTTATTCATCATTTTGCATACCCATTGCTCACTTGTTTCAATTCATGTCACTTCCTATGTGCATATCTATCATTTGCAACTTACGCCTTTCACATTTGTCACTTTTCTGTGCATCAACTGGCAGCCTGACCACCAGCAGCCCTATGATCCCACTGATCAACTCTTCCTCCTCCCTCCCAGCACCTCCTGCATGCCGCAGAGCAGCTGTTCAATAGAATGCAGCTGGTGTTTAGGGGTAAAATTAACAATTGCTGATTAAAAGTCTAACAAATAATTTAAGCCTCCCAAGCCTACAAATAATTTAAAGTTTCTTCCATTGTTCTTAATAATTTTTACTTTCATTGTCTGTAACGGCTTTGTCATCAGCTGCTTTCCAGAGGATTATATATGTCAAAAAGTGATAGGAAGACATCAGTAATGCAAACTAAAAAAAATGCTTGATTTTGTTAAGCATTTTCATAGTCAACTCTTACTGTCGTATTTGATCATAAATTTTAAAATGAAAACTGAGTTTACAAGTTCATGGGACACAAATCCATGGGTTTTTTCTCCTATTGACAACTATCAATACAAAATGCTTTTTAAGAAACGCTCTTAAAACTACTTTATTAGAACAGATTTCCTCTGCAACTATATACATGTGAAATTCATATGAATATTCAATGAATTATTTGCAATCAGTAAAAAAGTATACTGAAATATTAGTGACAGAAGCTTAACATTTGTTATAAGAAAGACAGAGAGCACATATTTGTGTGTAGTATAACCCTGGGGCTTCCCCTCCCTTGGCACAGGCTGCTGGGACAAAACTGCTTCCCTACCCCATGCATCTCTGAAGCTGTTAGGGAAGAAAAGCCTCAAGTGATTTCTGGAACTGGGAAGCTTGGTCCCTAGCTGTCTGGGCTGGGGCTGGCTGCCACAAGGAAAAAAAATCCTTGCTTTTAAGTTGTTTCGCTATAAGTCCAAGTTTTTTGGAACGTATCTTGAATTTATAGTGAGGACGGCCTATATATCAAAATACAGTAGTTGATCAATTCCTGTTCAGTAATCAGCAGTTTATATTGATCTTAGAATTGATATGTGTAGTGTACAGACTAATACCATCTTGCTGAGTGCTTTTTGTTTTTTTTCTCCCCCCAGACATTAATATCTGGAGCAGTCGTTGAACAACTTGACTTTCTAAGAATTGGTGAATCAGAAGAGTAAGGATATGAGGGAGATTTAATTATAGTGTTTTTCACAATTAAAATATCTTCTGAGCTGTGGACAATTAAAGAATTATTTTTTTAGGGCTCCCGAATTCAAGGGTTTTGAGGAGCTGGAACTTCCAAAACATTCGAAAGTCAAGAGACAAACTAGTACACCAAATGCCTCAGAACTTGAACAGCAACCAGATGTGAATATTAATGACTGGAAAAACAAATCAACTTATGAGATTCTTCAGAAACTGAATGTAAGAAAATTGGATAAATAGTTGTATAATTATACCGTACCAAATTCATGCCCATGAAAAATGTGTCGCAGACCATGAAAATGGTCTCTCCTTGTGAAATCTGTTGTTTATACTTTTATCCTATACTATACAGATTTCACAGCGGAGACCAGTGTTTCTCAAGCTGGGGGGTCCTAATCCAAAAGATAATTGCAAGTGGATCACAAGGTTATTTTAGAAGGTTCATGATATTGTCACCCTTACTTCTGCTCTGCCTTCAGAGCTGGGTGACTAGAAAGGGGCAGCTGTTGACCAAGAGCTGAACTCTGAAGGCAGCACCACTCTTAGCAGTGCAGGTAAAGGTGTGATATCCTATCATGCCCCCGTGCTCCTGCACTGCTTCCTTCAGAACTAGGCCACCGGAGAGTAGCAGCTGCTGACTGAGGGACCACCTCTGCATGAGGGCAATATTTACTAGCAATTTTCCATCCTTCCTTTTCTAAAATTCATATTATTTTTTGGCAGTACCTGAAATGTTCTAACAAGGGAGAGATGTTGTGTTTCTTATAAATAAATATCTCAAATCTAGACTGTAGCTCCAAAAACATTTGAATGATTGAAATTCTCTAAGACTGTTGAACTTTTAGTGACTTTTGATTGTAAGATAAAATATCAAAGTTTCAATTGGGCATTTTTCCTGTGCCAAAAACCAACAATGAATGAGTATTTCACCTTTCAACATTCTGTCTCAAGCTACGTCTAGACTGCCACTTTTTTTTGGAAAAAGGTATGCAGATTGCGGAGTGCAATTTACATACCTTTTTCCAATTGTTTTTTCAGAAGAGGCTTTTCTGAAATTTGGCCTGTCTTCACTGGGCCAAATTTTGGAAAAACCTCCTCTTTCAGAAGAGCCCTTTTTCCTGGTGAAACAAGGAGTACAGGGCTTCTGAAAGAGTGCATCTGCTCTCCCACAAAAAATGTTGGAAGAACAAACACGTTCCCTGGATGTGGCAGAGTTTTTCCGGGTTACCTCTTGGGTATCCCAGAAAAACTCCATAGTCTAGACATAGCCTCAGTGGGGACTTGAAAAGCTTATCTTGTCAATTAGTCATCTCATTACAAGCATTGGTTTGCAAATGGCACAGACCAAGGACATAAGACTGGAATGATCTTTTTGAACCGAAGGTTGCAACTTTATTGAACCTTGATATATCTCCTAAAAGCAGTCATTCTAAAGTAGCAGTAAAAAGAGCGTTAACAAACTCTATGCCACTGTTTCCTTGGAAGAGATAGAAAATAAAGATAGAGATGATGATATAACTGGGTATCAGAAGGGTCCAGATCTGGTAAGGTCCTGAGAGCCCTCAACTCCCACTGACAACCTAATACTAACTATTTGGTTATTATTATAGGGGGGGCAAATTAAGATTTGGAGTTTGGAGGGCAGACTTTCTCCCTGAAAGTTGTGGTGCTGCATAGTACTGCTCAAACAACTGTCTTCTGGTTTTGTGTGAAAGTTGCAATAACAGTGATGCCTTTTGCTAATGATCTAAATCTGAAAATTGTTCTTTTTAGGACTGCAATTGCCTAGCAAGTCAAGCAATTCTTTTGAGTATTTTGCTCAAACGGGAAGGACCGAATTTCATTACCAAGGAAGGTAGGTTATCCTTTCATGTGACTATTCTAAATACTGAATTAGAAGAGGCAGTGTTCTGTATAGTTCTAATGAATATGAATAATGGACATGCATACAAAATGTCATGTAGCTATTTTCTTCTCTATTAAAGCAGTTTCTGTTTTAAATGGAAAATGCACACTAATATATCATACAGTAGAATGAGCTGTTAAATCTATTAACTCTTCTAAATTGTTTGCATGCAGCATTTTGCCTATTCATAATTCTGGGCAAATAATTTTTGTCAGAAATGATTTGATTTTTGCATAAGAAAATGAAGCTGAAGACAGGTTGTGCGTGCCTGTGTCTCTTAGCCTGAAACATATCAGGAATCTTACATTGATGGTTTTGTTTTATTTTACGTATTTTGTGAAATGAGATTTTATTTCAAAATATTATGTATAGAAATTATTCTACTTGAGTTTTACATCAGAATTTTGTATTAAAATACAGGCATGAAATACACATAAGACATTACAAAAATAAGCTAATAATAATCCAGTACTGCTAACCTAGATAGTGCTATATTGGGACCAGTTCTGCTTCCTTAAGGAAGCAAATAGATAGAGGAAATAGGGGTTGGGAAGTGATTCTATCTATAGCACTATACGGCCCATGGTGTGAGCTTTATGTACCATGCAGACTGCTTTTTATCCCTGAACCATATACATGCATCCCAGAGAAAGAGGAGATGGAATCAGGCCTACACCATACGTTCAGTATTGCTGTATAAAAAATATTCTGGAAAGTTCTAAAAAAACACAAGATGCTTCATTATGTTTTATTTTTTAAACTTTGTTATTTTTATATAAAATATAAACAAATAACAAAACAAAGTACAGTAAAATTCCGATAGTCCGGCATCCAACTGTTCAGCACTCCCGATACTCCGGCATCAAAATGCCAAGCGCTCCTGACAGTCTGATTTAAAAAAGCCTGCCGCTCAGCACATGTATTGGCTGTAACCAGATGGAGCATGGGGGAGGGAGATCATGTTACAGTATGGAGAAGAACGTTTTGCTTCAGCAAAGGGGAAACGGGAGGGGTGGGAGAGGAGGATCAAGTTACAGCACGGAGGAGAGAGACTGAAGAGGAAAGGGGAGGAGAGAGGGAGGGAGATTGTGTCCTGGCCAGCTGTTAAGCCGTGCACCTGTACCGGACCACCTGATTCTCCGGCAAATCTGATAATCCAGCACCACCTAGGTCCAAAAGGTGCCAGATTATCGGAAGTCTACTGTACATAGTCTTGTGTCCTAGAAATATCAAAGCTAACAAAAATCAATGTTTGTTATTTATAAAGTCTGGAAAAACAAAAGCAAGCATGCAAACAAGAACCCTTAACCCACAGAGGTCATGCAGGGCATTAGTTTCTAAAATAACTAAATAGATAAATAAGTGAGAACATAACTTTTTAGCATGAGAGACTAATGTATACTAAGCCTTAAAAGTATGCAGGAGTTTCACGTGTGATCAGACACTCTCATATTTCTTACATCTAATAGAATCATTGGGAATCATTTTTTCCTTTAGTGAAGTAGAGATGTCAATAAGCTAGTCAGTGTATGAGAAAGGAATTGCAGATGTCCATTTTCTCAAAATAACACTTTTGGCCACTAAAATAATTACTGCAGACAATTTCTTAAAGTTAACTGGCAATACCAACTCATCCAGAACCCCTAAAATATACAACCTTGAAGCATCAAAAAGAACAACTCTTAAAAGTTTTTGAGAAAGTATTAAACGCGGTATTGATTAGTATAAAAGATGTGTGGAGGATTGATTAATTGTATTATAAAAACCTGTTTCAATGTAATACTAGGATTTTGTGAATCCACTGTATCCAGACACCTGGTCTACTTCTGAATATCAGGGAAGCATGCTCCCACCACTCCAAATAGCCTGGAAAGTACTTTGTTGTTGGTTAGACACTTCAGTAGCTTTCTGTAGTCATTACTTTGAATATACAGTACTGTGCTCTAATGAAAAATGTTCTTAAGGAATCTCCCACATTCAAAATTGGACCAAAAACAACAACCTCACTTTCTTGATCCTCCAGTTCATAATTAACCAAGCACCCATCTGGGGATGTCTGAGCTTAATGAAATTTCTGCATTGCCCTCTTATCAAATAGTACTATGATGTGCAAATCAGAGGTCTCATCCAATATGAAGTAGTAGATGATTTTAACTTTATTAACTGCTGATCTTGCATTAAACAGTATGAATAATTGACAAGAGTCCCTGCCAGTCAATTTTTACACCATGCCATACGAGCAGTGAGACTGACCTTAAACACTGACTGTTCATTCTACATAATAAATGTTTTCTTCCTGATTAACTTCAACTTCCTACCACATAATGATTTGAAGGACTTAAGTACTTCCACTTGATAGGCCCAGTGCTTTCAGATTAGGAATGTGACCAGGTAGCCAGTTTAACTGGTGTCCAGGAGCAGCCCCACCACCTGTGGTGTGCTGAGAGCCCTGTGGGGGAGCAGAGGTAGCCAAGACTGGGAGCCCTGCCAGCTGGAGGCCATTCCAGTCCTCCACCTGGGATCCTGCTTAATTGGTTAACCAGATACATGTTTGTTTATCATAATTTTTAACTGGTTAACTGATTAATCAGGGTGGGGGGGGGGGGGAGATAGCTCAGTGGTTTGAGCATTGGCCTGCTAAACCCAGGGCTGTGAATTCAATCCTTGAGGGGGCCATTTAGGGATCTGGGGCAAATCTGACAGGGATGATACTTGGTCCTACCATAAGGGCAGGGGACTGGACTCGATGACCTCTCAAGGTCCCTTCCAGTTCTATGAGATAGGTATATCTCCAGATATTTACATCTTTTCTTCAGATCTACATATCTCTAAACTATAATCTTGCAGTTTGACTCTCTCATGCACCCCCCATATTCCCTTTTGAAGTGATGTTGCTGCTATACCTGGGGTGTACAAATAAGTGTATCCCACCTATGAATTTTAAATATAATGGATACAATAATTACCCATTTAACACATGCCCGCTTAACACATTTTCGCAATAGCACGATTTTTTTTAGGGAACTTTTTTGAATAACACGACCATCCCCAAAATAACACGAAAATAATCAAGTGGTGGACTACTTTGTGCAGTGGCATAAGTTGATGAAAACAGTGTTAATACACATGAGCAGATGAACACATATGGTCACAGCACTCCTCCACTCGCTCGTGTTTATCTTCGTGTTTTAACAAACCGCGGCGACTTGGGTCGCTAGATATCTAATGTTGATGTTGATGACCGACAACCAACAAAAAATTGACTTTGCTACCACCACCTAAAACGCAACCCCCACATTTTCCATTATTTTTAATGGGAAAATTGACCCCGCATAGCACGTTTTCACTTAGCACTAACATTTTCAGAAATGCATCTATAGTATTAAATGAGGAATTACTGTATTTCAAGCTCAAGGGATTGAATGGTTATCAGTATTCACTGTGATTTCACATCCTGTGGTCCCTCAGTATAACTCTCGGTTCTCAATCCTTTGCCACTGAGGCTAAATTTGTGCAGCAGAGCCTGTGATACTGGAGAAATATGACATAGGAAACTAAGAAGTGCAATACTGTATAATAATGCATACTTAATTATTACAACTGCTTCTGCACTCCTTGTGTATTTGACAAACTTCACTGTCTGGAAGTTTTTACCAATGCCTATTTTTTTCTGTTTAATCTTAGGAGATCCTTTAAAGTAATCACCCAAAAAGAAAGTCATTGCAAAATAAGCCAATGATTCACATTTAGGAAAAGTTACTATTCACTTAGCAACAGAAAAGAAACCCACTGTTTATTTTTTATATTACATTTAATTGTAACTGACTGTTCATATAAGCATTATAAAACATTTGATTTATTGAGTTTTCTTACGGTCTCCCAACAGGTTTGACTAAAATTAGTCAGTCACCCGAGTGGTATCACAGGACACAGATGGTGATTAGGTGGCATGTTAAATTTAAATTCTAAAGTTAAACATGTATTTAAGTGCTTTACTGAATCTGGTCCAAAATGAACTAATGTCGTTATCAAACTTACTTTATTGTTGCTGAATAAAAGTCACTGCATCTTTTTTTCATGTGCTTAGGTACTGTTTCTGACCATATTGAAAGAATCTATAGGCGAGCGGGCAGCAAAAAACTCTGGTTTGTATTTCATATGTTCATTTTTGTTTTTAAATGTTGCATTTCAGCCTGTTTAAAAAGCATAAAAGGTCAGATTGTTAGATAATATAAAAAAGCATAGCTCACCTGACTTCAGTTCAGCTATACCAGCTGAAAATCCACCTCATATTTCTTAACATAGAGAAGCAAATGGAATTTATTAATATGTGATGTATTTGTTCCTGTCACAAGTATATCGCAAAGCAAATGGCTCAGTGGCCAGTGTGGTAAACATGCTTCTTTACAAATGGGTTTGTAGCCATCTGAAGGACACATTAATATAAATTGTGATTGTCAACATTGTCTCTTTAAATCTGGGTGATCAACATTACTTATAAATACAAATAAAATTAAATAGAATTAGTAATGTAATTGACATGATCATATTTTCGAGAGTATGTTACAATGCTATAAAATTATGGCTTTCAGTAGCAAAGTTCAAAAATTAAATTAATAACAAAATTAGATACAGTTAGACAGTTTACTGCCTGTTGTTTCTGAAGTCATTTAGGTTAAAGATGGCTTTGCTTTCCCAGCCCTTTTAAAATTATTTTGGTAAAGTGTAATATTTACATGTAGTTTGGGTAATTGCTGTAAGACTATTCTAACTGAATTACTAGATTTCTATTCAGTTTTCTATATATAAAACAAGATTTGAGCTTAAGATGAAACCCATTCTCAGCTTGTTAATATTATTTATCAATAAGGTGTTTAGATATTAACCACATAAATTGATTTCAATTTTTTAGTTTTAGCCTGTTAATAAAGTGAAATAAACCTCTGGCTACTTATATGCTAAATTTTGTTGTTGATATTTTGAATACTTGTAAAACTAAAATATATAAAGTCTTATTTCTCATTTCTCTCTTATGATTGTCATATGACATACCTAGGTTGATGGTACGCTACAGTGCTGCATTTACACAGAAATTTGCTTCCTCTATAGCCCCACATATTACTACTTTGCTGGTACATGGGAAACAGGTAAAGTGCACAGAGGTCTTAAATGGTGCTGCTTGAGATTTGTTGCCTTAATTGCATTTTGATGGATCAGCTAATGCAGTTTTAAAATGCTTTGCTCTTGATCTTTGGAGTGCACAACTGAAGTCAGTGTCAATTTGGTTGATGGATTTGTACTAACTTTATTGAATATTATAACTTGTTCATTAACTCCCTTGATAAATTATTATTTGCAGCTATAAACCTCACGCAAGAAAATCTTAAACGTAGCTTATACAGTTTTCATTTTGGCATGAAATTACGATATATAAAATTAAACATTCACTTTTTTAATAGTTATAGCACCATGTCCATCTAGTTATTTTTAAAATTTGCAGCCAGTTTTAAACCTAGCACTTTACATGATTCTCTTTTTTCATTGCTTGCATATAAAAATATAGCCTGTAGGCAAAAATTATCAAAAATGTTAATTCAATGTGTGTTGCATGTGCTGTACTTACTCTCACAACAAAAATCTTTGCCTACTCCTTCAGTATAACTTTCTGAATTAAATGCTTTATTTCCTTTGCAAAGATTAAATACTGTATGCTTGAAAATTTCTAAATCTTTCCAGAATAAACTAAAATGTCTATCAAAGAGAAATTTTCCACTAATTACGAATTGGTGGCAAACAAAAACAGATATTCCTTTATAGAACAAATAATTATAACATGGTGTTTTCTTAACATGTTGTGAGAGAAAAGAAAGCCAGTTTATTATTTGCAGTTCCTAGTTTAATGAATTCTAACTGTTCCCAACACAGCCATTATTCTAAACTTTATTGATTAATAAAAATCCAGGATTTATCTAAAAAAAACCTTATGAAGTGACATTTCAAAAACAAATGTATGTATTTTCGTAGTTAATCATTTGGGATTTATCAAATGTGATGACAATTCAAACACATTATAGAATTCATTAAACCAGCATTTGATATCCAGTGGGATTGCTCTGTTTTCTACCCTCAGGTCTGTTGTGCGCTTCGCAGCAAGCCTTTTAGGTAAACTAGTGGACAGCCTTGCACCATCTATTACTAATGTTTTAGTTCAGGGTAAACAGGTAAGTCTGCATTTTTCAGAATTGCATTCAATGATAATCAAGAGAAAAATCTGTATAGGCTCTTTCATTTTGTAGGTCTCATATACTTTAAAAAGTACAAGACTAAAAAATACTTGTTAAATAATTAAAGAACTGAGTAAAATAAAAATTGCTAAATTTCATGTACTGCATATACTTGTGCTAAGACGTATGCATAACTAATGAAGTTGAGAGTAACATCGAGTAGATAGTTGAACAGCCAGAGCTAGATGGGAAAGAAATGAGAGAGATGCTGCAATTAAAGGTAAGGGGGAATGTATGAGAAGATATTTGTATACAAAAGGGCATTGAAGCAAGTAGTAAAACATTATTTAAAGAAAGTATATAGAGAACTTAATAAGCTAAAAGGGTAGTTAGTACATTTTGCACTGAGAGTAGCCACTCAATAGGGAATTTTTCACCATTTATGTTTTTCTCTCTGTATGCCTCTGCCCTAGTCCTAGGCCCTAATTTGTTCTATTGTTTGCCCTCCTGGCACAAAAGTAATTACAGTATGATTATAAAAAGTTTCTTTTGATTAGAAAAAAATACATATTGGAGACTTATGGCAGTTTTAATATCCAAACATTCCAAACAAGAAGGGCTGGAAGCATGCTTCTGGTGCTGTGTAGAAAAGTCAATGTGCATGCTGAATGGTTTGCAGTTGCTTATTTTCACTTTTTCGATTAACCAGGCTTGATCAAAACTTTTATAATGTAACATTTTTAAACGTCAGGAATGATGTTGTGTGTTGCTCTGTTTTACTTACAGTAGATGAGAAATGTAAAAATTTATTCATTAAATGGTTTTTTCTTTTGGCTAATTAGTCTAATAGCTTAATTATTCTAGCTTTTAAAATTCTAATTCAGTTTTGTACACATGAAAAAAAGAACATGGTAACAAGAATCATGTTTCCTAATTTTAAGGAAAGCTTTCTAGAAAGCTTTGACAAGGGAAAGGAAAGAACTATCTAGAAAATTATCAATCATGCATTCATGTTATCTAAACTGTGCCAAAATAAAGTGATGGCCAAGGAAGGTCACCTTAAAGTAGTGGACCAGTTACTCTTAGTAGTTAGTTGACACCATAATATATTTTGCCATGAATTCAGTTTTAATACTACCAGAGAAACCTTAGAATATAAAATCTAACTTTTATAATTATCATTTATTTTTCCTATTTCCCCCCCCTCACACACACACATTGTTGCTAATATATTCTTAGGTGACTCTTGGAGCTTTTGGCCATGAAGAAGAAGTTATTTCTAATCCCTTGTCTCCAGGAGAGATTAAGAACATCATCTACGACAAATGTAATTTGCAGGATGAGAGGGAAGCTGTAATTCAGCAAGAACTTGTCATTCACATTGGCTGGATCATCTCAAACTCACCTGAACTATTCAGTGGCATGTTAAAAATACGAGTTGGGTCAGTAACATATCTGATTCTGATATTATTATTATTATTATTATTATTATTGTAGCTATGAGATGCTGTAGCGAAAATCAGGGCCTTGATATGCTAGTGATTTTTATAAGCAAATACACTGAAGGGTTTATTTATTCATTATATTTTGCATTTAGTTTTCATTTATTTTATACTTCATTTAATGTAACATGCATTCTGCTGTACTAATATTTCCAGCAAAATTGGAATTACTAGTCTCATAAATATCATATACAAGTTCTTTTCCAGAAAATAGATTTGTCTTTTCAGCCTAATCCTCAGTTCATTCAACAGGATGTAGTTCTGCTGTATCAACTATATTAAAACATTTTCTATCACATAAGTTTTGTAAGATTCACATTACTACGCCAAGCAGTATACACTGAGCAGTATAATGAATATTATTTCTATACAGTGTTACATGATGGAGTCCCTTCATTAGATGTAAGCAAAGCTTTTGAAGTGAAGGCTGTTTTCCAAGATTTTATGTTGCTGTTTTCTATCTTTAGTAGTTTCTGCTTGACTGCTGATTTACCTTTTTTAGCTGTAATTTATATTCTTTTTGTTGGACAACATCTTCATCCTCAGAATTACTAATTTTGTCCTGAAGCTTCTTAGATTTCATGAAAAAAAAATCCAAGAACAATGCAACAATGAATAGTGTGCAGCACCTTAGAGACTACCAAAAAATGTAGGTGGTATCATGAGCTTTTGGGAGCATAACCCACTTCTTCACATGAAAGCTCATGATACCACCTACATTTTTTGGTAGTCTCTAAGGTGCTGCAGGACTATTCGTTATTTAAAAAAAAAATCAGTTACAGACTAACATGGCTACCCCTTTGAAACTTAGATTTCATGTGAACTATCTACTTAATATATTCTAAAAATAGGTCCTCTTATGTTTTATTTCTGCTGTTCTGCATTCAGTGAATACTTTGGATGAGAAGCATTACTTCTTTTCTTTACTCTGTCAGTAAGGATAAAATATAACCCTAGTATCATGTAAAATTATATTTACGTGCAGTAGAAGAGCATTGTCGTGGGGGAAAAAAAGCTTCAGCCTTCTTATTTCTTCAAATGATTGCACATGTAATTCCACTCTTTGGGTTGGTGCATCCAGCACACAACAGGCAGTTAGAAACTGCCTTAGTGGGATCTGTTGGGCAACTTGGGTTCATTCTGCTGCCCCATTCTGGCAAGGGAAGGGTTAAAAGGCTGGAGAGAGCCTGCATGAACCTAGGCAATTAGCTGCCTTGTAAGATGGGAAAATGGAGTTCTGCGCACTGCTGAAGGGCAGCTGCCACAGACCAAAGGGCAGCACACTCCATAAACTGAGCTAATTACCAGCAGGGAATGCTGTAGAGGTGAGAGAACTTGCTCGGGGTGAGAAAAGACCTCCCAAGTTCTCTCTTACAACTTGAAAGGGTCATTGGAACTCTGTTTTATTCAAAACTATTTGACTCAGCTTTTATGAACTCTGTGCATGTGTGCACCAGCGAGCAGCAGCAACAGTTAGTAGAATAGATTCTAACATCACCCTACTCCCCATTTGCAACTTCTACTTCATCCTCTCCAGACAAAACAATTTCATGCAGCACAGCTGCATCTCTTGATGATTTTAAGGTTTATCAGAAGTTGTTAAAGAAAGTGGCTCTAGGCTTACGTCTATTAGTCCTCATTTTGCCTGGATGACATTTTATCATTAGCGGGTCCCTCAGTACTCTAGCGGGAACTAGAACTCATGTGAGTGCTTTATGGCATACTCTGTGCTCTTTGCCCCTGAAAAGGGTAGAAAGCCTTTTGGCTAAGATCATATTTTGTACTGGCCTAAAAGTTTGAGTAACATTTTATTCACCCACCTCTGGGTTCATTAGTCATCACAGGACCTAAAAAGAGACGGTGGTTACCCCCCCAACCAAAAGATGCTAAGAGGCTAGACCTGTTTGACAGTAGATTTGCAGCTACATGTTGCTAACGAATAGGCCCTTTTGAGTTGATACAATTTTAATTTGTGGGTCTCCATGGAAAAGTTCGAAGAGCTACTTCTGGAGAATCCAAGTGAGGAGTTCTCTTCCCAGTTCAATGGGAAAAGATGTTATAAGAATTTCACTGCATGCAAGACTGGATGCAGCTAAAACCAGGGCCTACAGAAGCCATGAGCAGATCATCCTGGCTGAAATCTTCTGGTCTTTCTTATGAAACCCAGAGTTGACTCTAGAATGTTCCAGGGATCTTTTCTGTTCTCCGACAAGATGTACAACAAGCTCCATGGACTGACGGACACCTGCTCCTATTAGGATGTACTTACCAGCCAGAGCAGACACCTTTTCCTCAGCAGGACCTATCAAAAAAAGATTTACAAGTCCGGACTAACTGCCCGCGTCTACATGCTGCAGGGACCTGGTAGTTTGAAATAAAGCCCTAGTTCGAACTAGCTGTTATTCCTCCTGGAATGAGGTTTAACAGGTAGTTCGAACTAGGGCTTTATTTTGAACTACTGGGTCCCTGCCACATGTAGACGCGGGCAGTTAGTCTGGACTTGTAAATTTCAAAAAATGGCAACCGGCCAGGAAGATGCAAATCAAGCGCGGGATATTTAAATCCCGGGCTTGATTTGCAAATTCAAATGCCTACGTTAGCCTCCCTAGTTGGAACTAGGGGGCTAGTGTAGACATACCCTTAGATAGTTGGCTTGTCAAACGCCACTCCAAACAACAGGCACAGAACAATGTTCCCCTGATCCAGTCAGCATTTAATAGACTACTTATTATATCAGGAACACCATGGAATAGTAGATAATTCAACATTTAATGTGTCAGTACTGTTGTACAACAAAGAAAATTTTTCTTCTCCCCAGTATAGAAGATAGAGTTTGTAGGGGCTGTAATGGCCTCATCTCTAGCCATCACCTTTTCCACATTCAAGGTTCCAGGCAATTTGATCAGTGATTATGGATTTGAAGGCTCACTTGGTCACAACAGCACAAAACTATTTGAGGCTTCTGGATAACAGGGCCTCTTGCACCCATGTGGTTCAACATGCCAAACTGCAACTCAGCAGGCTATCATCAGTCTCCAGGATAGATTCCATAACCAATGCCTATTTACTGATATGATCAGTCAGGTTCCTAGATTTTTTTTTCTACCAGTCCCACTCATTTACAAGGTATTATTAAAGATAAGACAGGACCAGGCCAGAGTCATACCAGTACCTTCAGCATGGGTCTGTCAGCACTGTTCTCCACTCAGCTGGTGCTTTTGGTGAAGGCTGCAATTTCACTTTCACGAGAATCAACCCTAATATCCTGCCATTATGGTCAGCTGCCCCATCTACGCCTACAATCCCTTCATTTAATTGCAGGATAGGAGAAGAATAGAGAATAGGCTTGCTAAAAAGATGTTCAAGAGGTCTTGCCAAAGGTGAAAAGCCTACAAGAGCTACTCTACCTTGCTAAATGGAGATATTTTCCCATCTGGTCTCAATCGTATGGGATATCAGTGACCAGTTCTTCAGGTCAACATATTCTGACTACTTATTATATCAGAAATGGCAAGTCTTGGCAAAATAATTCCACTGCAGTACGTTTGGCTACTATTTCAGCATCCATCCTTAAATGGATGATTTTTCTATTTTCTCCAATAACATGTTCATAAGGTGCCAAGATCCTGTTCCCTGTGGGTTCTAAACTTAATAAGACTTGTGAGTCCCTGTTTGAATCATTGGCTACTTGATTGTTGCTGCATCTGTCAATGAAGGTGGCATTTTTTGGTAGTCATTACTTTGGCCAGAAGAGTAGGGGACTTGGAAGCATTAAGGTAAGCATGTACAGTCTTTGGTTTACCTACATCCTCATCTGAATTTCATCCGAAAGGTGCTTTTCTCTTTCCACATCACCCAGCAGATTTATTCTACCCAAAACTACATATGACCAAAGAGAGAGAATGTTTGCATATCCTGGATATCAGAAGAGCCTTGGCATTTTACCTGGACAGAACCAGTAAGGTTCAGCCAGGACAGATGAAGAGGTTGGTCTCCATGAAAGAATCTTCTAGGATTCCATCTTGCATGTTCATGTGTTGTGACTTGGCTAATGTCACTCGACACCATCACAGCTCATTGAAGGTCAGAATCTGTTACAGTGGCTTTTCTAGCAGAATTTCTAATTGCAGACATGTACAGAGCAGCAATCTGATCCTTGGTCCACATGTTTGCCGCCCGTTAAACTGTGGATCTAAACTGCAGAGACAATGCTAGAGTGGGTTAAGTTGTTCTGCAGTCTTTATTTAAATTAGACTCTGATCCTGCCTCCTTTCTAGCAGTTTGTGAATCTGCTGGAGTGGAATTCATGTCTACAATCATTCATTCAAAGAAAAAAACAGTTACTAACTTGTTACATAACTGTTCTTCAAGATGTACTATTGCACATGTCCATTTCATGACCTATTCCTGTACCCCTCTTTATTGGAGTCATGGCAATGAAGAACTGATGGGACTTGGGATGGGTCTGATATTTATACTATGCTGAGGCTGAGGGTAGCAGGGGGGACCTCAAGCAGTCCAACAGGTACTGCTGATGAAAGAAGTTTCCAATAACCGTGCACTGGACACATGAACACCAAATGTGAGAATGGACATGTGCAATACATCTTGAAAAACAACAGTTATGGAACAGGTTAGGAACTTTTTTCCAAAATGTATTTTAGAATTTCATGTTGTCAGATCTTTCTTATTATCTGGACAGAACAAAGCTGTTCAGAAACTCTCCTGGGCTATGTCTAGACTGCAAGCCTCTTTCGAAAGAGGCTCTTTCGAAAGATACTTTCGAAAGAGCGCGTCTAGACTGCACGCGGAATTTTGAAAAAGCAAGCCGCTTTTTCGAAAGAAAGCACCCAGTGAGTCTGGATGCTCTCTTTCTAAAAAGCCTGTTTGCTGTCAAGAACGCCTTCTTTCGAAAGAGCACTTTCGAAAGAAGGCGTTCTTCCTCGTGGAATTAGGTTTACCACCTTCGAAAGAAAAGCCGCATTCTTTCGATTTAATTTCGAAAGAACGCGGCCGCAGTCTAGACGCAGGTGAAGTTTTTTCGAAAAAAGGCTACTTTTTTCGAAAAAAACCCTGAGTCTGGACACAGCCCTAGATTGTTCATAGCATTTGTTGATATAATGATATGCCAAACAATATTCACTCAAAGATTGTCAAAATGGGTCTCTGATTATGCAAAGATATGCTACATGATGGCCTACTATCAAGACTGTTTAGGACTTATTCCAATAGAGCCTAGCTGCCTTTGCTGCCTCATTGTAGGAGATCCCTATTTTGGAGATTTGAAAAGCAACTATCTGGAGTATAATTCACTCCTTCACTCCTTATTATTCCTTGGTATAGGGCTCCAGATATGATGCCCACTTTAGCACAGCTGTCCTGCAGTCACTGTTTCAATAGGCTTTGAGTACCCATTTCCATGATGAGTTACTGTTTGTGAGTCACCCAAAGAGGAATGGAAAACCTGTCTTATGAAAGGAGACTCAAGGAACTTGGCTTGTTTACCTTAACCAAAAGAAAGCTGAGGGGAGAAATGATTGCTCTCTTTAAATATATTAGAGGGATAAATGCCAGGGAGAGAGAGGAATTATTTAAACTCAATACCAATGTGGACACAAGAGCAAATGGATATAAGCTGGCTATTAGGAAGTTTAGACTCGAAATTAGGCGAAGGTTTCTAACCATCAGAAGAGTGATGTTCTGGAACAAAATACAGGACTATGTAGCACTTTAAAGACTAACAAGATGGTTTATTAGATGATGAGCTTTCGTGGGCCAGACCCACTTCCTCAGATCAAATAATGGAAGAAAATAGTCACAACCATATATACCAAAGGATACAATTTTAAAAAAATGAACACACATGAAAAGGACAAATCACATTACAGAACAGAAGGGGGACGTGGGGGTGGGGGGAAGGAAGGTGAATGCCTGTGAGTTAATGATATTAGAGGTGGGGAAGGGGAAATGTCTGTGAGTTAATAGTATTAGAGGTGATAATTGAGGAAGCTATCTTTGTAATGGGTGAGATAATTGGAGTCTTTGTTAATTCCCCTGCGGAGAGTGTCGAATTTTAGCATGCATGCCAGTTCAGAGGATTCCCTTTCAAGTGCAGATTTGAATGTCTTCTGCAATGTGATTTGTCCTTTTCATATTTGTTCATTTTTTTTAATTGTATCCTTTGGTATATATGGTTGTGACTACTTTCTTCCACTATTTGATCTGAGGAAGTGGGTCTGGCCCACGAAAGCTCATCATCTAATAAACCATCTTGTTAGTCTTTAAAGTGCTACATTGTCCTGCATTTTGCTTCAACTACCCCAGACTAACACGGCTACATTTCTATCACTATTCTGAAGTAGGATGCAGGTTAGCAGGTCATTCAGACAGTGTCCTTTCTGGTTGAAATGACAAGCAACTGTTTTTTCTTTGTGATCCTGTCTAATGTCTGTTTTGTGGGCATTGATTCTTTGGCGAAGTGTCTGAGACGTTTGTCCAATGTACATAGCAGACGGACACTTTCGGCACATGATAGCATAGATTATATTTCTGGAGGCGCAGGAATATGTGTTCTTGATCTTATAACTCAGCCTTCCAAGGGAAGTAGTGGGGGTAAAATACCTATCTGGCTTCAAGATTAAGCTAAATGGGTTTATGAAGGGGATGGTTTGATGAGGTAACATAATCTTGGCAATTAATTGACCTTTCACTATCAGTGGTAAATAGGCCAATGGTGGGAAGATAGGACTTGCTATAGAGAACTTTTTTCTGGGTGTCTGGCTCATGAGTCTTGCCCACATGCTCAGGGTTCAGCTGATTGCCATATTTGGGGTTGGGAAGGAATTTTCCTCCACGGTAGATTGGCAGAGGCCCTGGAGGTTTTTTGCCTTCCTCTGTAGCATGGGGCATGGGTCACTAGCGGGAGGATTCTCTGCATCTTGGGGTCTTTGAACCATCGTTTCAAGGACTTCTATATCTGAGATATAGGTGAGAAGATTATTCTAGCAGTGGGTGGGTGAGATTCTGTGGCCTGCATTGTGCAGGGGGTCAGACTAGATGATCAAAATGGTCCCTTCTGACCTTAAAGTCTATGAGTCTATATGTAGACACTCATTCAAAGAAGAAAGAGTGGTTTGTTACCCTGCAATAATTATGGTTCTTTGAGATGTTTGTACATGTGTATTCTACAACACAGCCTCTTTCCCCACTATGATGGAGTTTCTAGCAATCTACATTCTGTTTTAGTGAAAGAACTGGATAACAACTGCAGATGCCCTGCCTTTTCTGACCTCAGCCACAGAGCACCAGAGGGTGTGCCAGGGTGCAGATTACTGAAAAGGTTATGATTTTATTTGCCTGGAGCATGTGTACACCAGAAGAGGAATACATGTCAGCAACACATCTTGAAGACCACAGTTACTGTAGAGTAGGTAACTGTTCTTTGGTAGAAATTCTAGCAGGATTGTAACAGAAAGTATATGTATAATTTGCAAGGTATCCATGGCCAGTAGCTGTGTTTTCATGTCAACTCATCTTTAGTCACACCAAAACAATGGTTTTATTAACAATACCCATTTCATAGTCACTCAAGTGCAACAGTTTTTTCCATTATAAAACATTCTTTCTACAGTTTCTGCTTATTACTCACCCCCGAATCTTCTGTAAACCAATCCCAGTGTACTAATGTACCTCCCTGTTCCAAATTTCATTCTATAGATTTCATTTCATTTCACTAGTGTCATTCACTTCAATAAGTAAAATTAAACTTCTCTCAGAAATTGTATTCTAGTCTGATAATGATTTGATTTGGTGTTTCATTATTGATTTGTAGTCTGGCTTTCATGTTGAAAAAGATCAAGTTCCTGACAGACCCATTACGGTTAAGACCTCCAATTACCTGCTTTCTACCCAAGCTCTGTCACTCAGGTTTTAATAAGAGATACCTCTAAAGATTATTTTATCAGCCATTTTTCATGTCCATTTTTATACTGTCAGGACAAGTCATATAAGGAATTACAAACAAAATACCCTGTCAGTGAATGAACTATTGATGCCTTAACTGATCACAGTGAACTGATTCCGAAGGTAATACTGTATTTTAATAACAGGACAATCACATTGCTTTGCCCAGGCAAATAAAATAGATGCAATTGATACTTTGAACTTATAATCCACTAAAAGCAATGTCTACAGGTATGCTTCTGACTTTTGATATGAAAGTTGAGGAAATTATAGCAATTTACATGACTAAATCTATCTTACTATTCGTTAATCATCAAATAATGTGGCTGTCTGAATCATCATTATTCAAGTACAGTATGCATACTTTCAAATGACTATGTTTTCAGTGTTAATATATCTTGTATAAAAAACAGGTTCCTTTCATGTCGGTGACACCTGTTTGACTTTCTCTAAGCACTGAGAAATGGAGCACATCTCTCTCATAGAGTTAAAATATTAAGCTCTTGGATGCATGGTGATTTTTAAAGTTAAACTTCAAATATTTATTCAGAAACTTTGTTGAACATCATAAATCACCAACTTACATGTATTTGTTACTTAAAAGTCAATATATTTTAATAGTTGAAAATCACGTAGGCTGCCATATATCCTGACTTTGAGTCCCTTGCCATACTTGATGACATAACTAGCTCAGAAGAGAAGCAGAAAAATGTTCGTGGCTCTGACTAAAGTCTTAACTACCATCTGTGTTTTCAGGGTGCTACTAAGGACTTGGCCTGAAAGTGAAGGAGGAATGAATATGTATTCTGAATAAAATATTTGAAAGTGCATTTGTATTTTTGAAGTCAATGTTTCCCATAAGATGAGGCATGTCCAGATGACTACCCTTGGTGTAGAGGCACATACATGCTTCACAGTTGTTTTCCAAAATCTCAAAATTTATTTGTTCAAAAAGTCTCTAGTTATTGTTCTAGAGAGAACTTTCAGAACACGAAGTAAGAGTGTAAGTGATGCAATGCAATAACATCTGCATGAGTTTGTAGAGTCTGAAACAGTAGTTCTGAAATGTGAATTATAATTGGAATGTGCTTTGATAATGATGAAATTTTAAATGTCAGCATTAACTACATCTTGATTCATCAAAGCATGTAAGAGACAATATGATTCATCTCATTTTGAAGTTCTACATCAACCTTTCCCAAACTTGGGGTGGTGGGATGAGGAGCAATAAGGACTGGTTTTGGAAGATTGATAAAAAGATGTATACAGTAGGATGTCTTGACTTTCAGCAGTGCATGGTAGAATTGCAGAATTGGGGTATGTAAATAGTTTCATTTTTCTGAAGCAGCGACTCAGCATTCTGAAGTTTCATAAACAGCGATTCAGTCCGCATGCATACATTAACTAGTAATGATTTTGGGTCTTAAATGGGGAAACTGCAAAGCTTTTCAGTTTGCACTGTGGAATCACCCTTAAAACAGAGGCAAACATGAGTTTGTCTTTATTTATTTGAATTAATAACTTATAATTTTGACTACTGTGAGGGGAGGAAGTTGAGACTGCAAGTTGTAAAAAAAGAAGATTCCAGTATACCAATCTGCTAATCGTTTGCTGAAGATGGTAACATACAGCTCATGTAGAATGCACCTATCTTTGCACAATGTATGAGTAGACATTACGCACGGATTCTCAATCTTGTTCTTCTTTTTTGCACTAGTCAAGGGATGTAAAGGGGAGTAGAAAATAGCTGCAATTATCAAATTTTAGTTCTTCAAGTGGCCCCATGGGTGCTCCACTCCAGGTGTCGGGTCCGTCCCAGCGCCACTGATTGGGAGATTTTGTAGCCATATCGGGCTGGACCACGCATGCTCCCTGCGCCTGCTGGTCATTCGCACCCTTTCTAACATGCGCGGTTCGCCCCTCCTCCCCGCCAGTTCCTCTCAACCGTTCTCGGTTGCTGACGGGAGCTAGCGATCTCTCTTCGGTCGCTTACCATTTTCTCTGAATAAAAAACGTGTAAATAGTTAAAAATTTTAGTGTTAGTTGTTAGTTTTGGTTTAGTTAGTCTTCAAAAAAAAAGGAAAAGAAAAAAGATCGTTTTGGTCAGTTACGCGCTGGAGCATTTTTTCTCATCAGTTTCACCACCATGTCTGGATCACCCAGCTTCAAGCGGTGTGCTCAGTGTAAAGAGGCAATACCCGCTTCTGACGGACATGCACTCTACATTCGTTGCCTGGGGGAGTCTCATGTCACTAGTAAGTGTGCCCACTGCTGTAGGTTAACACTGAGGGCAAGAAGAGACAGAGACTTTACGCCTGAAGCTCCTGCTATGTGATAAGGCTCTTCAGCCATCACACACTCCATAGCAGGAGTCACCGCAACCCCCAAAATGAAGGGCATTATCCCCTGCGGCAGTGGCAGCAAAGAAGAAAAAAGCCTCCCCTGCCCACTCCCTGCCAGCAGTTCCTCTGCCTCAGATAATCCAGGAAGCCCAGGGTTCGCAAGAAAGCCAGTCGGCAGCCAACTCAGTTTCACGGCCTCGATCTGATAAGCCGGGCAAGCCACGCACAGCATCTGCCCCGCCACTAGCCTCCCCTCTCCATAGGGAACACAAGCAGGTGTCAACCCCTTCGGGGAGCAAGTGGCCCCAGCTAACAGCACCGATGGAGGGGGCACCGTCCTCGAAACACCGGGACACACAAGGTTCAGCCCCGGAATCGGCAGTCCGGTCGGTCACGGAGACGGTGCCGCTTACGGCTCCGCAAGACCGAGTGCCCTCCGCACCAGACAGGAGACGGCACTGGAAAAGCCCTGCACCGCAAGGCGTGGACCCGGCACCGGCAATTCAGCCAACACCGGCAGCAATCAGCAGTTCCGCTGCACAACCGGTGCCGCGAGAATTACCCTGCTCGGCACTGAGAGCGCTCTCGCACTCTACTCAGCAGGCTATATCAACACTGCCAACAGGCTCTCCCCCCTCCCATGACTCAGACTCTCCATCAGTGGAGGAGATCTATCGGAGCATAATAGGGGACTCCTTAGTTGTGAAGGGACACTCATCATCAGTCCCTTCAAAAGCAGATAGGAAGTCGGTCCCTAGGGATCATTCACTGTCTCCTCCTATGCTTTCAGCAGACCCTTCCCCACCCTATTATCCAGTATCAGGAAGGGGACCTTACCCTCCAAGGCATAGATCTTTGCGTTCCCTGCGACGAAGATCTCACCATTATTACAGATATGCACCTCGTTCTCCCATTTACTCCCCTCCAAGATTTCACCATTCTAGACATGGGAGTAGATACGCTTCCAGAAGGTCATCTCCTGATTATGACTATCGTTATCACAGGAGTTATTACACAGGGAGGAAGGACAGGTCACAGTCCCATTCTTATTCGTGTTGCTGCCGCCAGTCCGCTTATAGACGCTGCTCGCCACCTGTCTCGGACCACCAACCACTGCAGTAACCCGGACCCCCTCCTTGTGCACCTTCTGTGTCGGTCCTGTCAGAACCTGAAGAGGGTCAAAACTCAGACACGAATGAGTGGATGCCACAAGCTTCCCCGCAGGATGCCCAGTCGTCTTCTCCCGATGACGCAGTTTTTGCAATGGACACCTCACCACCAGATGATACCTGAGAGTTTCAGAACCTCTTCAAGAGAGTGGCACAATCATAGGAGGTTCAGTTAGTGGAGGTGCAAGCAAAACACTGTATGTTACTAAAGAACTTGCATCCCAGACAACAATCTAAGGTGGCTCTACCGCTCTGCTAGACGAGGCGATCCTGGAGCCAGCCACAGAAATTTGGAATATGCCGGCTTCCACTACTCCATCATGTAAGCGAGCAGAGAAAAGATATTTTATATCTTCAAAGGGCGCTGAGTTCCCTTTTACTCATCCTCAACCAAACTCGCTAGTGGTGGATGCAGCTTTGCAGAGGGCAAAAAACCCGCAAGTGAGGAATTCAGCAGCAGACAAAGATGCAAAGAGACTGGACATATTCAGAAGAAAAGTGTACTCCTCCTCAACACTTCTCCTCCGTATCGCAAATTACGCAGCCTTACTTTCTAATCATAGTTTTGACAACATCTCAAAGTTATCAGAAATTGCTCAGAGAATTTCCGAAACCGACAAAATACTCCTCCGTTCTATACTACAGAAGGGATATGCATGTGCCAGAGCGGGTTTGCAAATTGCCATGGATGTGGCAGACACAGCGGCTCGAACAATTGCAACAGCAGTTTCTATGAGAAGAGCTTCATGGCTTGTGACCGCTGCTGTACCGAAAGAGTTACAATCCAAGGTCGAGGATCTTCCATTCAACAGGATTAAGTTGTTTGCGGAGAAAACGGACGAGGTGCTCCACACGGGTAAAGATTCCCAAGTCACCTTACGTACACTCAGGATGTACATTCCACTTTTCCACCGTGTTATTTCCCATTCCAAAGATGTTATGAGTACTAGTTTTGTAGACAGCAAAACAGTCCATATGAGCCAAACCGGTCCAAGCAGAGGACACAGCACAGACGCCCTCAGTCATCTAAGGCGAATAACGCAATGATACCCAAACAGCAGGTTTGACTCCCAGGTCGAGGGCACGCCAAACATTCCTGTTCTAGTCAGAGACACCAACCCCATTTTTCAACATTGGCTGCGACCCTACTACCATCAGTGGGTTGCCATATCATTGGACAGATGGGTCCTGGAAATGATAAAATCCGGACTCACCATCCCATTCACATCCCTTTCCCCCCTCCACCCCTCCCACCCTGTCCCTTTTCAGGGACCCTTCTCACAAGGCCCTCTTACAACAGGAGGCCTATCACCTGTTACGAATTGGAGCGATAGAAAGGGTCCCGGACTTCTTCAGGGGAAAAGGGTTCTATTCGAGATACTTCCTAACTCAAAAGAAATCGGGGTTGGAGACCCATACTCGATCTACAAGGGTTAAACCATTATCTGTGGAAGCAGCAATTCAAAATGGTGACTCTGACTACGATCATTCCTTCTCTGGACACCAATGACTGGTTCGCGGCCCTCGACCTCCAGGATGCCTGTTTTCACATAGCCATACACCCTGTGCACACGCGATTCCTGCGATTTGTTATAAGCAACGAGCATTTTCAGTATTGCGTCCTTCCGTTTGGGTTGGCTTCGGCTCCAAGAGTTTTCTCAAAGACCCTCGCTGTAGTCACCGCCCACCTTCATCGCCTCGGAGTCATCATATTCCCTTATCTAGATGACTGTCTCATAAAGGGAACATCACGACAGGAGACGACACAGATGCTTTCAATAGTCAGAGACACTTTCAACTCACTGGGGCCGATAGTAAACGAGCAAAAGTCCACGTTAGTTCCAACACAGAACATAAAGTTCATAGGAGCAGTTCTCATTTCTCGTGCGGCGAGAGTGTATGTGCCGGGGGACAGATTCCAGGCAATAAAAGATCTGGTCAATCTTCTCTACAAAACTGCAACAGTCTCAGCGCATACTTGCCTACGCCTGCTTGGCCACATGGCTGCAGCCACCTTCGTCGTCCCGCAAGCACGTCTCCATCTACGGAATCTACAGCACTGGCTGTCAACGGTATATGTCCCCACAAGACACGACATACACAAGTTAGTTACTCCTCCATCCCACATGCACAGCTCCCGCCGATGGTGGATGAACCCATCAAACATCCTTATGGGAGTACCGTTTCACCAAGCTCAGCCATCGGTTCAGTTAACATCGGATGCTTCTCTCATTGGGTGGGGTGCTCACATGGGTGAGGAGCGTATCCAGGGATGATGGTCTCACGCCGAAAGATGCCTTCACATCAACCAACTAGAGTTACGAGCGATCTTTCTAGCATGCAAACACTTCCTCCCCAGTCTGAGAGGCAAAAAAGTCAGGGTATTGACAGACAACGTAGCAGCAATGTATTATATAAACAGACAGGGAGGAGCAAGTTCACGCTCCCTATGCGCCGAAGCAGTACGGTACTGGAATTGGTGCAGACAGAACAACATAATCATAACAGCGTCGTACTTACCTGGCATAGCCAATGTCATTGCCGATTCCCTCAGCAGACGCTTCCCCACAGACCACGAATGGGAGGTGAGGCAGGATGTACTTCAGAAGATCTTCCGCAGATGGGGAATGCCCCCGGTAGATCTTTTTGCAACATCCGTCAACAAAAAGTGTTGCCTTTTTTGCTCCAGAGCAGGAATCGGCAAAGTATCTCTCGGCGATGCACTCCTATAAATTGAAAAAAATTGCTCCTGTTCGCTTCTCCGCCAACAGTCCTCATTCCCAGAACATTACAGAAAATCAGGACGGAGAGGGCGACGGTAATTTTAATAGCACCAGCTTGGCCAAGGCAAGCATAGTATACGTTCTTACACAAAATGTCGCTGCAACCACCATGGCCTCTGCCCTTGTACCGAGATCTCCTCTCTCAAGACCAGGGATCTCTCCTTCATCCCAAACTAGAAACATTGCATTTGACGGCGTGGTTCCTGACTGGCTTAGACTAGATGAAAAGCTTTGTTCAGATCAGATCAGGTCAGGTCCATATTGATACATAGTAGAAAGACATCTATGCGAAATACTTACCTAGCTAAATGGCGCAGATACTACGACTGGTGCCTCCAGAATAACGTTCAACCATTGTCTTCTCCTCTACACCAAATTCTCAAATACATTCTTCACTTGCGAAACTTGAAACTTTCTCTAGCATCCCTCAGAGTTCACTTGGCAGCCATCAGTGCCTTCCATTACCCAATACAGGGTTCTTCAGTGTTCTCTCACCCGACGACTAGACGTTTCCTCAAAGGCATGATTAATATAAGCCCACCTCGAAGGCCACCTCTGCTGTCGTGGGACCTCGACCTGGTACTTGACACAATTATGTATCCTCTATTCGAGCCTCTAGCATCTGTACCCTTACAGATGTTAACCATGAAGACCATCTTCTTGCTTGCAGTTACATCAGCACATAGAGTTAGTGAGCTAGGGGCGATAATGGCAAATCCTCCTTTTACTTCTTTCTCAGAGGAGTCGGTGACTTTACGATTGCACCTAGCGTTCATACCCAAGGTCTCTTCGTCATTTCATATCAATGAACCAATCATCCTGCCTTCCTTTTACCCTAAGCCACATGCCTCAACGAAGGAGGCCCTGCTGCATACGCTGGATGTAAGGCGTGCTCTTTCCTTTTACATACAGAACCTGACAGTGGAGACAAACAGATAGACTCTTGATATCAACGGCTCACCGATCTAAGGGAGCTGCACTCTCCACTCAGCACATTAGCAAGCTTATCACCTTTGCATTACCACATGCCATTCCATTCAGGGTAGACCCTTGTCTTCTCAGCCACGAGCGCACTCAACCAGGGGCAGTGGCGACATCTACTGCCTTCGCCAGAGGAGTTCCATTAGCAGACATTTGCAGGGCAGCCACATGGGCTTCCAGCTCTACATTTATGAGACATTACGCTATAGTGCAAAAATGTGCAGCGGACCATGCAGTCGCTTCTGCAGTCCTTTCCGCAGTAAAACCTCATTGATCCGGAGCGCTCCTTGTTCCAACTACTTCTATAGTCACCTGGAGTGGAGCACACACGGGGCCACTCGAAGAACAAGAGGTTACTCACCTTGTGTAGTAACGATGGTTCTTCGAGATGGGCCCCGTGGGTGCTCCACGTCCCGCCCTCCTCCCCGCTCCGGGGTTTTTTCTCTCTCTTTCTCGTTTCAGAAACCAGATGGTGAGAGGAACTGGAGGGGGGGCCGAACCGCACACATTAGCAAGGGTGCAAATGACCAGCAGGCGCAGGGAGCATGCACGGTCCAGCCCGATATGGCTATGAAATCTCCCGATCAGTGGCACCGGGATGGACCCGACACCTGGAATGGAGCACCCACGGGGCCCATCTGGAAGAACCGTCGTTACTACACAAGGTGAATAACCTCTTCTTCCCTCTCATGTAGGAGGAACTTCAGCAACCTATAGATTACCCCTTTACCACTTCCTCCTTCAGGCTCAGCATAAAGCTTATGATTGGTATGGGGAATGACCCTGCTCAAGATCATCTGCACAGTTATAAGTCACAAGTTACCAAGTGGTTCCTTGGGAATAACTGTCAGATGATGGAGTACTCAGCAGCTTCTCGCTGGCACAGAACCAGCCAGAGAATTCAGAAGTTATAAATAGTTTCCTTTCCAGTTTCCTGATATAACACGACACTCTGTTTCGAAAACCAAAACTATGTTTCCTTATGAATTATTATTAGTATTCCTCTGAAATAAAACAATCTAAAGGCATAGGTACACAAATGGAGCATCAGAGCTACATATCAAAAGGTGAGCACCATTAGCAGGGCTTGACAAACAGCGGTGAAACCTACTCGCCAGCCCCTCACTGTGCATGCGCAAGACCCACATTGCGCATGTGTGCACCACCAGTGAACGGGGTGACCGGCTAAAATCTACTCACCACGGGCAAGTAGATTCAGTGATTTGTCGAGCCCTGGCCATTAGTAATATGTCTTTTTGATTCACAGTCAGTTATTGGCTGGACTGAATTTACGAGCATATGAAAAATCAGTCTGTCTTAAATTTCTCTGTAATGAAGGCTTCTGATTGACTAAGATTTTTGGTTTATGTCCAAAGTAAGTGTCTATATCATAGATCAATTAAGATGGGTTGCATCATACCAGGTTGTCAAGCTTCAAGAAGCATGACAATTGGTACATCTTTCTCCAATAACAGGTTGTCAACTATGTGCCAAAAATCCTCTGTGAGGTTTGACAATAACAGACATTATATCTAGTAGAGAAAATAATCTTTTTTAAAAAGTACTTTTAAGAGACATTCTACTAAGTGCTAACTCTTGAATACTTGTTATATACTGTATATTGTCCTGTTTATGTATGTAGATATAGCTAACAGAACTAGTTGGAAGAAGGTTGCTCTTTTGTTATTTATCCGTAAGATCTGTATATTGTATTGTGAAGGACATTACACAAGTTTTAAACCTTTAATAGAAAATGTTTTAAAATTAAAATGGTATATGTATGACAGCATTTCGTTTGTGAGAGACCCGAACATAGTTTCAGAATTTTCACTTAGTCTCAACATTGTTTTATATATGTGTGTGTGTGTGTGTGTGTGTGATTTAGTCACCAAAATTTAATAAACTGTGAGTACCACAATTATATAATGACTTTTTTTTTAAAAGTCAGTTTACAAAAGTAGGATTGTCTAATAATTAATCAACGCATGCAGTTGACTCAAAAACTAAATACTATTTAAAATTAATCACAATTTATTGCACTGTTAAACAATTGCATACCAATTGAAATTTATTACAAATATTTTAGATGTTTTTCTACATTTTCAAATCTACTGATTTCAATTGCAGCACAGAATACAAAGTGTACAGTGCTCAATTAATATTGTTTTATTGCAAATATTTGCAGTGTAAAAATGATGAACAAAAAAATAGTATTTTGCAGTACACCTTGTACAGGTACTTTAGTGCCATCTCTTTATCATTAAAGTGAAACTCCCAAATGTAGGTGTTTTTGTTACATAAATTAACTCAAAAACAAAACAATGTAAAACTTTAGAGCATATAAGTCCACTCAGTCCTACTTCTTGTTCTGCCAGTTAAGACAAAAAAGTTGTTTACATTTACAGGAGATAATGCTCCTCACTTATTTACAGTGTTTCCTGGTAGTAAAAACATGTGTTTGTATGACACTTTTGTAACATTGCAAGGTATTTGTGTGCCAGATACGCTAAGCATTTGTATGCCGCCTCTTGCTTTGGTTATTGTTCCAGAGGAAGTGCTTCCATGCTGACGATGACTCTTAAAAAATGTGTGAACTCCTTGGGGGAGAATTGTATGTCTCCTCTGTTTCACCAGCATTCTGCCAAATATTTCATGTTATATCAGTCTTGGATGATGACCCAGCACTTGTTGTTCATTTTAAGAACACTTTCACTGCAGAGTTGACAAAACACAAAGAAAGATTATGAAAATTAACATGCTTTGAATTAATATGGAGCAGAACCCATCCTCAGCATGTCCACATCCTCTGGAATGGTTGTTGAAAGCAAGAAGAGACACAGTAATCTTTTTAGTGATAGAAATGTAGCCGTGTTAGTCTGGTGTAGCTAAAATAAAATACAGGACTATGTAGCACTTTAAAGACTAACAAGATGGTTTATTAGATGATGAGCTTTTATGGGCCAGACCCACTTCCTCAGATCAAATAGTGGAAGAAAATAGTCACAGCCATATATGCCAAAGGATACAATTTAAAAAAAAAGTGAACACATATGAAAAGGACAAATCACATTTCAGAACAGAAGGGGGATGGGGGGGGGGGGGGAGGAAGGTGAATGACTGTGAGTTAATGATATTAGAGGTGGGGAAGGGTAGATGTCTGTGAGTTAATAGTGTTAGAGGTGATAATTAGGGAAGCTATCTTTGTAATGGGTAAGATAGCTGAACAAAGACTCCAGCTATCTTACCCATTACAAAGATAGCTTCCCTAATTATCACCTCTAACACTATTAATTGTATTCTTTGGTATATATGGCTGTGACTATTTTCTTCCACTATTTGATCTGAGGAAGTGGGTCTGGCCCACGAAAGCTCATCATCTAATAAACCATCTTGTTAGTCTTTAAAGTGCTACATAGTCCTGTATTTTGTTTTAGTAATCTTTTTAGTACATCTTAGACATAAATATTTTGCAATACTGGCTATTACCATGCCATGAGACTTCCTGTTCTCACTTTCAGGTGACCTTATAAACAAAAAGCAACCATCAGCATTATCTCTTCCAAATGTTAACAACGTTATTTGAATAATTAGTTGAACAAAAGATAGGACTGAATGGACTTGTAGGCAGTGTGATTAACTGCTCATCAGCGAAAGTCAAGAGATATACGCAAGCAAAATAAGCAAGTCCTAGGTTTCCAGATACAACTTTTTCTTCTGTTTACAATTTATTCTCCTTTACCACTGTGAATTTTCTTCCAATAAGAGATTATATAGCCTATTCTCACATTGCCTGATGGTTTCTCGTTTTCCCCCTTCTGCACCATTCCTTGATTCCCAATCAGGCCTTATACTGCAAAGCAATGTAGAATATAGGTCCAGCTATAGGAGCCTTGCTGGCATCATAGAAATACTAGATACTATTATCTGTGAAATTACAAAGATTTAAGACTTGTGAATGTGTATAAATAGACTGGCTACCATTAAATAATGTCCTTTGAGGTTATGTTGTATTCTAAACAAAGTAATATGTGTGAAAGTTGAATATAGTAGAGAAAGGTGAATCTTGAAAAAATACTTGCTATAAATAGACGTTAGGTATATTTTATCTTCCCTTCATTCCTTTGCTAGGTTAACCGGACAGAGACTCAGAATCTAAGCCCTATAGCTACTTTTATTGAGTATAATTTAATGGAATGCCTTGAGGGCCAGAGCTAGTCAAATTTTTTGTAATTTCTGACAGCAAGTAACCATGTGCTGAAGAAGCTATGCTTAATAAGAAAAGAGGGTAGCTGAATAATCCAGCTTCTCAGATTGACTTAGCAATACAGTGTTTTTTCGTTATTCAGTTAAGACTGTAGAACTTAATTGTTTCTGTCAGATGTAAATGGAACCATTTTCCATCTCCTTTCTAATAGTTTACAAATTCTGTTTCCCTCAGACGTAAGGTTAATTGTTAAAGAGAAAAGGTCATTGATTTCATAATTATTTTAATCAAATCACAATAGTAAATAATTTTAAGTATTAACTGTTTTAATATAGGACAGGTAATGATTTTTTTCCCAGTGATGGTCAGTGATACAAGAGGAAATTAATGGGGCAAGCATATATTTCATGTAAATGACACATATAGTACCAAACCCATCTCCTAAAACTATATAATACTAGTTTCAGTTTGCATCACACGTGTAAAGTGGACTGTGGGAATTTGAACAAACTTCATCTCAAAGTAAAACTGGTATAATAGCATCTTATTGACCTAGTTATTGATGGATCTCTTTATAGCCCAAATGTACATAAAAAGGATCTATTTGGGTTGTGAAGGGATATGTAGCAGACTGTATAATTATTTTAGGAATTTGCACTTTTCTTGTCTTTGAGTAAAAATCACATGTTCTATAATCCAGAACCCTGTACACGTGTGTACACGTACACTCTCTCTCTTAAACTCAAAATTTCCAGCTGTCTATCTAGGTAAAGGAGAGACCTATGTTGTTAAAAAGTTCTGTTTAATAGATTTCAAAGGGTATCTGTATCTGTAATGTCCTATAAATACGTATTTTCCTTCTTATATTTCAGATGGATTATCCATGCTATGAAGTATGAACTAAAAATCCGTGCTGGGGATATGCCACCCATGGATTTATACCAGCTGTCACCTAGTGAAGTGAAGCAGCTTCTGTTGGATATTCTTCAGCCACAGCAGCAAGGGAGGTAATGAGATCTGTGTTTGTATCTCTGCTGCTATTCATTATAGATTGATTGCATAATCTGTGTATTTCTAAAATAATTTGTATGCATCTTAAATCACCAAGTGTCTGCAATCAATAATGTTTGTCATACTTTATGTATCCAGAAGGTTGTGATGACACGCATTGATTTGTTTGTTCTTTTAGTTGTCTGTGATTTTCCTGATTTTTTTTCTACATGTCTAAAAACCTGCCCTATTGCCCATAATCCTTGCATGAAACTTTACAATATAGTAATATTTGATACTATAGACATCTAATGCATAGGATTTTTCTAATTTAGCCTACCACTAAGAACCAAACATCACCCCAAACTAGTTACTTAAGGAATTTGCATTAGAGTGGAGTTTCTATGCTACTCGTTGACCTCTTCCTTCCTAGCTGTCAAAATCCCATGTCTCCTCAGCATGCTCAAGCTCAGACAGATTGTCTGGCATCTACCATCTCTTTCAAGGCTGCTGCACTGGCTTTTATTAGATGCCAGAAAGAGCATTTTTAGTTGGTGAATCACAAATAAGCAAGATACATGCAAAGGGCATTATCTCCATACTGATCACAAACTGATATGGAAGACAGAGGACCAAAATTTCCACTTGAAAGCTATGTGTGTTAAGTTTAAACTTTTGCATTAAGGTTTGCTTATACTGCTGATAAATTCCATAGTCCTCCTGGGCCATAGGGGTGGCAGTTTTCCCTGTCAGTAAATGAGAGAGATACCATGCATTCAATTCTCAGTTCACCTCTAAACCATGTAAAAATACATCCATGTTATTCCAATACCAGTAAAAAGATAACCATTTAAAATCTGTACTGCCTAAGGCTGATGTTCAGTGTCTTGTCCCATTTACAAAATGATATACAGTACACTGACTGTGCAGTAGCTCCAGGTCCAATTCATATCTTCATAGTCTCTCTCACATCCTGCTCATAGAATACTAGAATAGTAGAACTGGAAGGGACGTTGAGAGGTCATCAAGTCCAGTCCTCTGACTTTGTGGCAGGACCAAGCATCATATTTTCTAGACCTTTAATCATTTCTTGTTGCTTTTCTCTGGACCTTCTCCAGTTTCTCCACATCTTTCCTGAAATATGTTGCCCAGAACTGGACACAATACTTCAGCCGAGGCCTAATTAGTGCAGAGTAGAGGGGAAGAATTAGTTCTTGTGTCTTTCTTGCTCAAGTACTTCTGTTAATACATCCCAGAATGATCTTGGCTTTTTTTGCAATAGTGTCACACTGATGACTCATATTCAGTACTCCATCCTAGACAATTACTTCCCATTTTGTGTGTATGAAACTGATTGTTCCTCCCTAAGGACTTTTCTACACTACAGAGAAAATCGATGCTTCTGCAGTCAATTTTCCTGGGTTCAAATTAGAGGGTCTAGTGAAGACCCGCTAATTCAATTGAGAGGGCGCTTCCATTGGCACTGGTAGTCCTGCTTCTCATGAAGAGTAAGGGACTACAGCTACATGATTATCATGGCTGGATTTAAGTCAACTTTTCCCTTTAGTGTGAACCGGTCCCAAGTGGACTACTTTGCATTTATCCTTGTTGAACTTCAGCCTCTTTACCTCAGACCATTTCTCCAGTTTGTCCAGATGATTTTGAATTATGACCCTATCCTCCAAAGCACTTGCAACCCCACCCAGCATGATGGTATTTGCAAACATGATAAGCGTACCTTATGCCAGAGGCCAGCAACCTTTCAGAGGTGGCATACCGAGATTTAACTTGTTCACTTGTGTTTATGGGCCTGCATGCTGTTGATGGTTTTTAAAGTTAATAATGGTCCTATTTACAGCAACTTAATTAATAAATAAAGATGCAGAGCTTACCATTTTAGTAACACAAGATTTTAAAAAATCATTATCAGAGTTTTAGATATCCGCAAAACTCCAAAAAAATCGTTTAAAAGAATCTTTTTCTTTCTTTCTTTGGGATACACAGGCTTAATTCTTGGCTGCATCACAGATTGTTTGAGTGAGTTCAGGTAAGCCCCCAAGGGTACATCTACACTATAGCTGGAGGTGTAAGTTAAAGCTCAGGAGACATAGAGTCCACTTAGATTGAGCTAGTCTGCTGAGGGTAGGTTTGTACTGTAGTTAAAAACTCGCTGCTATAAAGTGTGGAGCACACACACTTCCAATAGCACTAAGGGGAGCTGAAGATGCACCCTACTGTCTGAATGCAACACTGAGCTGGTTGAAATTTTTAAAGCTTTTTTTTTTTTTCTTTTCGGGAGCAGTAAAGGACTCTTTTCTAAAACAAAACTGTCTCATCCCAAACTGTTGACATTTTCAAAATGGTTACTCTTATGTAAAAATGTTATGCCTGTTCACTAACACAAACTTCCAAGTCTTTTATAACTAGTTAGCGCCAGTTTTTGGAGCGGCTTTTTGTAAAGGAAAAATTTCACTAACTTCTTTGGGGACAGGGAAAATAGAGAAGATGTAGGACATTTTGAAAAAGGGGGAAAAAATTAAAAAATGGGTCCATTTGGCACACTTTGAAATGAAAATGAATTCATAAGTTAATACTTTGGTTTTCCCCTCTGTGAAAAGAGGTGGGCATATTTCAGCCAGTTCTGGTAACGGAGGGTATGTCTACACTATCACCCTAGTTCGAACTAGGGTGGTTAATGTAGGCAACCGGAATTGCAAATGAAGCCCGGGATTTGAAATTCCCGGACTTCATTTGCATATTGCCGGGCGCAGCAATTTTTAAATGTCTGCTAGTTCGGACTCCGTGCCCGCGGCTACACGCGGCACGAACTAGGTAGTTCGGATTAGGTAGTTCCACGAGGTGTACCGGTAGTTCGGAATAGGAAGCCTAATCCAAACTACCTAGTTCGTGCCGCGTGTAGCCGCGGGCACGGAGTCCAAACTAGCGGACATTTAAAAATGGCGGCGCCAGGCAATATGCAAATGAAGCCCGGGAATTTCAAATCCCGGGCTTCATTTGCAATTCCGGTTGCCTACATTAACCATCCTAGTTCGAACTAGGGTGGTAGTGTAGACATACCCATAGGGAAAAATCATGAGTTGTGCTTTTGATGACAGTTCCCATCAGGGCCTTTAGCTTTGTTTTTTAGATCTAGAGCCAGATATACAGAGGCATTTGGATGCCAGAAGAGACAGATGGGTGCCTTACCTGCTTTTCACTACCGAGAACCCCACATGTCTCACTCACATTAAATGTCAAATGAAAACAAATGCAATTCCCATTAGGCACCTATCTGTCTCTTTAGGTGTTTGTAAATCTAAGCCATTAACACCTCCTTATCTTGCTGCTTCATTTCAAGCACAGAGCAGCTCCCTTTAGCAGCTGCTTGACAATGCCCCACCCTCTGCCAATCAGCTGAACTCCCTACCTGTGCTAGCTGTCTTTGAGGCTCAAGTGACAGTGCAGGCTCCATGCTGTATGGGGGAGGGGCGGGACTGAGCTCCTGCCTGCATGCCACTGAAGATCAGCTCTCATGCCACTGATGACACGTGCCGTAGGTTGCCAACCCCTGCTCTATGCCATTATTTAAAGGAACAGAACTGGTCCCAAAACTAACCCCTGTGGAACCCACTTGTTATGATTGTGAACCACTAATAACTACTTTCTGAGAACAGTTATCTAACCAATTATGCAGCCACCTTATAGTAACCTCATCTACATTGTATTTCTCTAGATTATTGATAAGTAGGTCTTGTGAGGTTGTATCAAATGCTTTACTAAAGTCTAGGTAAACCACATCTACTACTTCCTCGTATCCCCAAGACTACTTCTGCTATCAGAGAGGACTATCAGATTGCTTTGATAGGATTTGTTCTTGACAAATCCATGCTGTTACTAATCACCTTAACATCCACATGTTTGCAGATGCATGCCTTAATTATTTGCTCCATTATCTTTCCTGGCAGAGAAGTTATGTTGACTGGTCTGTAGTGTCTTGGGTTGTCCTTATTTCCCTTTTTATAGATGGGCACTATATTTTCCCATTTTTAGTCTTCTGGAATCTATCCCATCTTCCATGACTTTTCAAAGATGATATGCTTCCTCAATCAGTTCCTTGAGTATTGTAGGATGTGTTCCATCACACCGTGGTAATTTGAAGAAGTAATTTTAATTTGTTCTTTTCCTATTTCAACTTTTGAACTTACCCAATTTTCACTGTCATTCACTATATTAGGCATCAAATCGCCACCAACCTTCTTGGTGAAAATCGACACAAAGAAGTTGTTAAGTACCTCTGCAATTTCTACATTTTCTGTTATTGTTTCTCCCTCTTAATTGAGCAATAGGTGTATGTCTTCCTCTTGCTTCTAATATATTTGTAAATTGTTTTCTTGTTACTCTTATGACTCTACCTAGATTGAGCTCATTTTGTGCCTTTGCCTTTGTAATTTTGCACCTACATATTTGTAGTGTTTGTTTATATTCATCCTTTGCACTTTTTTACTAGTTTTCACTTTTTGTAGGACTCCTTTTTTATTTTTTAGATCATTCAAGATCTTCTGAGTAAGTGTAGCGGTCTCTTGCCATACTTCTTGTCTTTTCTACGCAGTGGAATAGTTTGCTTTTGCATCCTTAATAATGAAAAACTGCCAACTGTCTTCAGTTGTTTTCCCTCTTAGGCAAGGTCCCATGGGAAGCAAGTCTATCAGCTCCCTGGGTTTACTAATGTAAGTCTTCTTGCTATCTAATATCTTTACTTCGCTGTTCCCCCTTCTACCATTCCTTAGAATAATTAACTCTATGATTTCATGATCACTTTCACCCAAGCTGTCTTTCACTTTCAAATTCTTAACCAGTTCCTCCCTATTTGTTAAAATCAAATCTAGAACAACCTTGCCCAGTACCTTTTTTCACCTTCTGAAATAAAAAAAAAATTGTCTCAAATACATTCCAAGAACTTGTTGGATAATCTGTGCCCTGCTGTGTTGTTTTTCTAACAGATGTCTGGATAGTTGAAGTCCCCCATCACTACCAAGTCCTGTGCTACAGATGATTTTGTTAGTTTTTTAAAAAGCCTCCTCTCTCTCTTCTTCCTGATTACAAGGTCTGTAGTAGATCCCTCCCATGATAATCAACCTCTTTTTTTAACCCCTTTTAATCTAACCCAGAGACTCTCAACAAGTCTATCCCCTGTTTCCATCTTAGCTTCAGTCCAAGTGTATACATTTTTAATATAAAAGGCAACATCTCCTTTTTTCTCTGCTTATTCTTCCTGAGCAAGCTGTACCCTGCTATACCAATATTCCAATCATGTGTATTATCCCACCAAGTCTCTGTGATACCAAAAATGTGATAGTTGTGTTTAACTAGCATTTCAAGTTCTTCATACTTTTTGCATTTGTATGTAGACAGTATGAATTTGTGTATCTTCTTCCAATCGCTTTTTTTGAAATAACTGTTCTTTGTAAAAAATGAGGTTTACAAGTTCTTTCGAAAAAGGGTTTTTTTCTAGAAAAAAACATGTCTAGACTTTCTTTTTCGAAAGAACCTCTTTCGAAAAAGCGATCGCAAGAAGATATGCAAATTCACACCAAATTTGCATATCTTCTTTCAAAAGTGAAAGCAAGTGTAGATGTGCCCTGGAACATGCCTTATGGTCAAGGAAGCCAAAGCCCTCCTGGCAACACCATCTTTGCAGACAGGCATGTTCACCTGCATCTGGCCGGTGCTTCTTCCTATGACCAGAAGAAGAAAACAGCACCTGCATCCCATACCCCTTAACTAGTATACCCAGAGTCCTGTAGTCACTTTTGATCTGCTCAAGATCACACATTGCAGTGTCATTAGTGCCCACATGGATGAGTAGCATGGGGTAGTAGTCAGAGGGCCAAATAATCCTCCACAATCCTTCTGTAACATCTTGGGTACAGGACTCTGGCTAGCAGCATCCCTCCTGGAATGTTGTGTCAGGGCAACAGATGGGTGCCTCTGTCCTCCTCAGAAGAAAGTCTCCATCCACCACTGTCCTATGTTTCCTCCTCACAGTGGTGGCTACAGACCAGTGTTGAGGGATACCTGGCTTCTCCTCCTCCCTCACCTTAGGGGATGATTCCTTACCTCCAAGGCAGCATAATGGTTCTCCAGAACCACAGTGGATGGGTTGAGAGTATGTGAGAGAACTGCTTGCCGCCAGAAGTAAGCAGCTGCCAGTGTCCCTCCTGAGACAACCATCTCCTACTCTACTACTACTACTACTTGTCAGTAGTCCTTTATAGCAGGATAGTGTCCTCAGCTTTAGATGTCTCCACATGAATACTCTGGAGGAATTCTTCATGGGTATGGATGCGCCTCAGCCTAGCCATTTCCTCCTGTAGCTCTCCACCTACTTCCTGAAAGATTCCATCAGCAGCCACCTTTCACATTGGATGGTCTCCCCAGCCTAGATTTCTGTAAGTTGGTAATGCGAGTCAGTCTCTGCAAAACCATACCATGACCATGATCAGGTGGCATGTCTGGCTACTGGTGGAGGATGCAGGAGCAGTGTTGGCACAAGTTATGTGGCCCTTCCTAACCATACTGGCTGTACTAGGACTCCCTCTCAAACTCTCCTGTTAACGACCACCTGGTCACAAGCTCCCCTGGTCGTGTAGTCTCTGGCTTTTAAGGGCTTCTCTCCTAGGTCAGCCCTACCCCCTCATTAACCACACAGTGGAAGGGTGATCACTAGGCTGATTGAAGCTGATCAAGAGAAGAAAGACTCAAATGCTCTCAAACACACAATCCCAACTGGCACAATAACTGAAATAACTGCAGTCACCTGAAACAGTTGAAAATGTAAACAACAGTCAAGCAAATACACTCACCCCAAAATTAGTACTCACACCTTATATGTTCCACAGGGGGATATCCTTCTCTCCTTCTCAGACTCTCCTGTTAACACGGTTGTGCTGTTTCTTACTCATGCTGGCACAGCACCAGCTTAGTTTCTTCCAGTTGAAGCTTTTCCTCTGCTATACTGCTGATTCAGGGAACTTTTTATAGCATTTGGTTGTTTCTTCAGTCACTGTGTACATCCTCTACACCTCCCTCTGGGATCTTGTCATCTTCAGACTGTCTTAGCTCTGGCCTCTGTTTCCTTGACCTCTGCTGGACTACCAGTGAACTGCGTGTTCTTCACAAGTCCTTACCCAATTCTGAACCACAATTCCTTTTCTGATCATTTGTGTACGTACAGCAGGCCAACCGTGGGGGTTTTTTTCAGCTCTTTAGAGTTTAGCTTCCTTTCACTCACAACTCTTCCAGCTCATCTTTCCTGAGTCATTTTCATAACTCGGGTTTTTTTTTTCTTTTCTGACTGCTTCCCAGAAATATAGGTAATTTTTTCTCTTGGTTTTCCCTCTACAATACTTGTTTTTATTGCTGTTGTCACTTACTGGAAATCCTCCTTGTCATGATCCCATATACAACCACCCACGTCAGAGTTAGCCACATATCTGTTCCCTTGAGTGTACCCCCTCAGGTATCAGGCATCCTGTCTTACCATAGTTTCATAATTCTGCCTCTCTTACACTCCAGGACCTGCTCTAGTACCCTGTGTATTCACCGTTCTTACTCTTCATGTTCTCTTTTGAAGTCGGTGATGTTATGCTTATAAGAAGCACATGGGATCTTTTTATGGGGGATAAGGCAACATGCCACATTTATTGATAATATAACAAAGTAACATATGCATTTACACACACACTGATGGAATAGTTACCAGTCTGTTGCTCTGCCTAACCTGTTGGCCAGATAGGTCAGGTGCAAGGAAGGAGCTGGGTTCCTGTCAGTCCGGACTGATGCTGCTCATGGTCTTGCTTAGAAGGACAGAACCCAAAGAACCATACAAGACACCCCATCTTTTATAGGATTTTCCTTCCATGCAAGTCTATGCATTTTGCCTTGTCAGGCCTTAGTCAGTCCTTCAGCATCACAATCAGTCATCCTACCCCGACATATGCTTATTGGGAAGTTGTTCTCAGTGTCATCTGATATCAGTATGCTGATGATCCCTCAAGGGTGTTGTCTTTCTGGCAGAGTTGTGATTGGTTCCCTATCAAGGAGTGCTTGCCTCTAGCTTCAGGGTTTGTCAGTCTGCCCGGGTAGTCTGTTTTCAGTGTGCTTTGATTGTTATTTGGTGCTTCTGAGTCTCCAGCCCCTCCTCTGACCATTTGAGCATGCAGTGGCCTTCACACTTATCTCTCCTAAAACATTCTCTCTCTCATTCACACTTACAGAATTGCAGCGTGGAACAAAGGGATACTTCTAGTCACTTTAACAAAGTTACATAGTCTTTCAACATTAAACTTCTTTCTGTCTACTACAGGGTCTTATCTAACACTAACATCACTATGCATTACAATATTCCATCCTTTCACTTTAACATGCTAACGTCAAACAGAGCTGGAGCTATCAAAGCTGCCTGGCCCTGAGTGAAGCCTACATCTTGTATTTAAGTTTAATCCAAACTTTTGCTATAACACACATTTATTATAACTGACTTATTAGTTACAAAATTCCAATGCCAGTGCTACAATGATCAGTGGTGAATATAGTGATCCAGACGTCGGTCTCTGTCACTTTGTATAATGACCAAAGTTTTTTTGTTGTTGTTGTTTTAGCAGTAGTTAAAAAATCTTTGACAAGAAGGATTTTGAGACAGTTTACATAGATGCCTCTTATACCATTCCCAGATGGTAACCTAAGTACATCTGACTTCTTCAGACATCCCCAGCAAAGTGTGTTTCATTCTGGCTCCCTCAGACAACTGACTCACTTCCCTTGAGAGCAAGACTCTTTTGATCTCGCCCACAGTCCCTTTGAACTTCTATATTCAGGGCCCTTTTCCTGTCCTGATCCAATTCAGTTTTGTAGGTTGGCTGGAGAGGAAGCAAACATAATCAGAACTAATAAATATATAGTCCATCTACCTTGTCCATCGGGCCAACCCAGAGCAATCCACTAGCCAAGCTGTAATGGGCTTTGTCCCTTTCTGACTCCTTTTGACAGATCCATGTTGAGAACAGGCAGCCTTTATCTCCAGACATACCGTGGTGGGTTCACCAAGCCACCTACCCAAAGCACTGATCATTCAGTCATTAGAGCTTCCATTACGCTTCTGGAACCTCTGTCGGTCTCAGTCAGTTTCAGCCAGTTCTTAAAGATTCATCCATTACAGCTCGGACAGCACCTCATGTCCCCTATGCTGCCCCAAAAAACAGGCTTAACTCTTTTTCTTCCACTAGTAGTACTGCAAAGCATAGAGAGGAACTGAGACACACTTCGGATTCATAAGCATATTACAGAAAATTCCCATTTTGTCACACCTACCATATTTCCTTAGCAGGCCTACCTGTGTTTGGCACTTCCCAGAAACTCCCCTTTGGGAATATAACAATACAGCAACTCCAGAGTACTTCTTGCAAAAAAAAAAAAAAAAAAATATTATTTATTTACACATTGGAACATAAAATCAGAGCATAAAGTCATTCCAGCATTTGGGAACAGAACACTATCTGTTTCCCTCCAGATCAGTCTGTCTGATGCTCACAGCTTAGGTACTTTACCAGTTTAAATCTTTTGCTCCTGATTTCCACCCAAAGCCCCAGCATGACTGGAGGGAGGCTTCACAGGGCTTGTTCCCATACGTTCTTGTGACTAGAATTATCTAAAACCGTTGCTTGCCTTCCCGCAGATTTGTATAGCCAGCCAGAATTAAATAAACTCTTTGACCCCCAGATGCCTACCAGCATCATAGTAATCATATAAACAGGTATATATAATATTCATAACAGCAGTACAGATATCACTTATGTTCTTGACAGAAAGTAAAGGTAACTGAAACTGGTGGCTATTCTGTTACACTGCTCAAACACTCAAATGTTGTAAGGTAGGAGTGTATCTTCAATGGAAAGGTTAAGGTGGTAATACATCTTCTAACAGCCTAATGGGACCCACTCTTTTAACTATAGAAAACTATTTAGCACAGAACTAATTAAAAGTTAAATTGTCTACACAAATTGGTGTGGTAAATAATTCATAACATTTAGTTTGCTGATTTCTTGGCACCAGTGTCTGGCCATGTATATGGTTAGACATAATGCTCTCCTAAAAATACTAGTTAATTTTTAATAAAACATCTCTATTGTTGAGCTGAGAGATAAAGTATGAAATAAGGCACTTATCCTAACAACCTAGTATGGTTTCTCAGAAAAGCCTTCTCCGTGCAGATCAGAGAGCTTGCACAAACTCTTGCTGCATGGAAAAAGATTTTCTCCTTCAGACAGAAGAGCTCTGAGGACTACTGCTGCAGGAAACAATTTTTTCAGTTAAATAAAAGTAACTATGAAATATTCCTACACAGTATTCAAGATGTGGGCGTACCATAGTTTTATACAGGGGCAGTAAGATATTCTGTGTCTTATTTTCTATCCCTTTCTTAATAATTCTTAGCATCCTATTTGCCTTTTTGACCGCCGCTGCACACTGTGTGGAAGTTTTCAGAGAACTGTCCACGATAACTCCAAGATCTCTTTCCTGATTTGTCATAGCCAGATTAGCCCCCATCATACTGTACGTATAGTTGGGGTTATTTTTCCCCAATGTGCATTACTTTACACTTATCCACATTAAATTTCATTTGCCATTTTGTTGCCCAATCACTCAGTTTGGTGAGATCTTTTTCGAGTCCCTCACAGTCTGCTTCTGTCTTGACTATCCTAAACAGTTTGGTATCATCCGCAAACTTTACCACCGCCAGTTTTCAGTTTTGTTTCCAGTCTTGCAGTATCTTAAAATCACCACTCTAGAAGTCATGTTTCTGTGTAAGAACCGCAGCTTTCCTTTATTGTTGTACAGAAAAGCTTGAAGATGTGATCCACTAAAGGCTCAAACAGAATCCTAAATTTATTATAATTTAAAATCTCATGATTAAGATGATCTCATAATTTTGGAGGATCTGCGTCATGATTTTTCAATGCTTGTGCATAGCAAAATTGTATTACACTAGTCTTGTAAACCCTTATGGTTTTTGGTTTAATTTACAGTAGAATCAACTTCCCTAATGTAGCTCTAGTAATTTCATTAAAATTACAAATGCTGTAAAGCATGGACATTTGGGATGAAGCACCTACAAAATTTCAGCTTACCAACTTCAAAAAAATTGTATTTCATTTAAATTACAAGATGCAAAAATGTCTCTGTAACTTAATATACTTTTTGTACTCTTAGTAGGAATTGAACTATTTAATATGAAAGCTGCACTAGCACCATAAATTGTATTACTTACAGAAGAGGGATAATAAAGGAAATATTTATACTGTAGAAGTGCTAGCCTGAATCATAGTATCTTCTTTATGCAACATATATACATTTTGGTGCTGTGCATATGTGCCTAACAAATTATATCTCTGGTAAATTAAATGTAAAATTTGTTATCCTTTAAAATGTGTATATTTTCTTATACATAATAGGTGTGCTGTAAAATTCTTCCCTAGTTCCTGGTAACTTTGACTTTAGTGGAGTTACAGCAGAGTTTAATTTGACCTTTGTCCTGTCTTGTATTCTAGTTAAATCAATTTAAGTGTTAATTTTTTAGGCCATTTAATAGGTTACCATCCCACAGTTAAGTATGTCACTACAGCCTCTAAATCCTGATTATTGGCTTGCTTTTGTTCTCTTTAGGGTCTGTTTTTATTTTTATCTGAAATATTTATCAGGAAAAAGCAACACATACTCTGTTTGCATCATTGATGGATATTTATTGTTATTGCTTACCCTAATGGCTTAATTAATCAACAGAGAAAGCTATTCTGAATCTGAAACAGATTGTTTTCTCTAGCCCTTAAGTTATTTTGTTTTGTCCACAGATGTTGGCTTAACAGACGTCAAATAGATGGTTCTCTGAATCGAACTCCCCATGGTTTCTATGACAGGGTGTGGCAAATCTTGGAGAGAACCCCTAATGGTGTAATAGTAGCAGAAAAATATTTACCACAGGTAAAAAGAAAATATTTAGAGACATGCACAGTAGTTTTAAACTACTGAATGCCCTGCCATTGTATTTTTTCCTCTGTTCATGGAGTATGTGTTACAGATAACAAAGAATTCCAAGTATAAAATAACATATTGGACATACAAAGTCTTCTTCCAGCACTGTATATAAGAAGATTTAAATTTACTATTTGCTTGTAACTGCAATGAAAATATTTTAATATTCTGAAGGGGCAGGGAATCTCAAACAAAACTCCTAAACAGAATACTGTTATCATTGACTAGAAATTTGCTTCTCTTTGATCTAATGTAGTCCAGATTGTTAATGTTGGATAAATAATCCGCAACAAATAATCTAACCAATTCTATTAGAACATGCTTTTGGTTGAAATCAAAGGGTTACAAATAATGAAATGCTGTGTATATCATTTCTTTTTTTAGCAGCCAACACTATCTGATATGACTATGTATGAGATGAATTTTTCCCTTCTCGTTGAAGACATGTTGCAAAATATTGACCAGCCTGAATACAGACAAATTATTGTAGAGGTCAGTACCATATGATTAAGAGAAGTTTTATATACATTACTTCTTTGTAACAGTTTTGAAAAGAGTAACTGAACCCCATAAAGAATTAAATTAACAGAAGGGGTATAAAGTCACAGAAAAAGCACTTCAGATCAAAACTACAGTTTTTAGGACACTGTCTCCATGATTGTTGTGATTTATGTTAAACAGGTTCACATTAGTGTATTCGGATAATGCATTTTAAGATGTTGGAGTCCCCACATGACACCAAACAAAGTAAACAGTGGTCGTTGTGGCAGAGCTCTATGCCCATGGGTCCTGCACTTCTGGCAGACAGTGTTCAACCTCAGAGGCTCACTGTGAGCCTCCACATAGGCAAGGGCCACAGCCTACTGAGCCATAGTCATCACAGACTAGTCCAGAGTATGGGGTGAAACCCCTCTATAGTCCTGGTCTCCCTATCCAGGGACAGACTTCATAGTGGTGTGGGAAAGGTTGGGGGAAACCCAGGCCCAACCACTACTCTGAGTTCTGGCGCAGAGACCCTAAAGCAGCAGCAACAGATAGGATTTATTCAACTCCTAGTCTGGCAACTATTTCCCTGGGCCACTTCCTGAAATGATCCCTCCCATTACCTTTCCTTTGGTACCTGAGCAGCCTATCCTGCTCTTCTGCAGCACTCTGACTTACTTGCAGTTCATAGCTCTCACTCAGACACCTCTTAACTCTCAGCTCTTTGGCTCCTTCCCTCCTCCTTTCACACCTGAACTAACAGAAGAGGAGCCCCTTTAAACCACTCTCAACTGACTTTTGATTGGCCTCAGATGTTCTGATTAGCCTGACTCCCTTGGTTCTGGAAGGCTCCTATAATTGGTTCCAGGTGTTCTAACTGGCCTGATTGTCCAGTCTGCTTCTGGAAAGTTCCTGCTGGTTCTAGGCCAGCTCCTGCCAGTTTGCCCAGGGAACAGAGACCTGCTTCATCTAGGGCTGACATATCTCCCTTTCAGTACTCCCCTGTAACCATCTGGCCTGATTCTGTCATGCCAGAGTTAATAATGCTAGGCTAAAGGAGCATCAGACTTTTAAACAAAAGATAATTCTAACATAACACTTTATACATAGGGTTGCCAGGTGTCCAGTTTTCACCCGGACAAGCCAGTATTTGTGGCCTCTGTACGGTAAAAACAAAAAAAAAAAACCCAGAAAATACCGCCGTGTTCGGTATTTTGTGTGAAAGTATCTGGCAACTCTATTTATACAGCCCCTAGCTTAAGCCAGGAGATCCTTTCTTCAAAGCCCAATTGTCCTAAACACCACTGCCACCTGACAGACAACTACTTTCCCTCCTGTCTCTATTGAACAGTCCAAAGAGCAACACTTGCCCCCAATTAATCAACAGTATTTAACCAATAGCTTCCTCTAGTGTTACCATACCTACCTATCAAAGTGAGGCAACAGACAATCTTACTACCCTGTTATGTACCATTCCACCATGATTCTGTCTCTGGATATTCCCCCACAGTTAGAAGTTCAAAACTGTTTTGATCATGCCCAACAATCAATGGCATGTTGAGTATAACGCACCTTGCAGCTGAAAGATATGATCTAGAATCACCAAGGTCTCAATTAATCAACATGCACTCCTTCACCAATTGCTATTCATACTGTTAAGGCCTGTGTGCCAATCATGCAGATCAGTTATTCCCATTTCAAGTGCTGTTTCAGCTGCAAGGAATTCAGGATCCCTTGGCTTTTAGTTGATTAATGTGTCTTCTATTTACAAATTCTTGCCCTTACCTATTCTCTAGTACTGGTTGTTTGCTCAGATTATTATAATCTTTTGACTGTTCTGTTTACTTCATCAGTTTCAAACTTGTATTTTACATAAAATTCTGCTTTTTCTATAGTATACAGTGTTATAATGAAGATGTTTCTTCAGAAATCCCCTTATGGCTTAAATCAAGCATAACTTTGTGTTGATAAAGGCATCTTTTACATAACCTGTTTTTAAACTGGCCTAAAATTCAAGATGTTTATTATTTTTTTTCTATTCTAGTTGTTAATGGTTATATCTGTTATTTTGGAGAGAACCCCTGAATTAGAGTTCCAGGGTAAAGTAGATTTGGACAAATTGGTGAAAGAAGCATTTAATTATTTCCAGAAAGATGAGACCAGGCTAAAAGGAGTTGAAAAGCAAGTGAGTAAAATATTCACTTCATGTAAAATTTACAGTTCTCAAAGACAGAATTTGTTAACAAATGTTAAATGTGTGTGACAGAAAATAAAACAGACCTATAGAACTCCCACATGGAATCAATGAGATTTAAGTATTATGTAATATGAGAGGTTTCTGGTGGGAGGGGTGTCTTGTAGCACCTGTAATCAACAGAGATGCATATTTTAAAGTTCTTGAGGACTATGCAACCAGCCCACAAATACACTTGAATGAAAGTGTGCCTACATTACTGTATGTTAGAATGATATAGCTAAACTTGGAATAACCTGAATATTCTTAGAAAAAGTTGGTGTCTTAAAATGAAATGTATTCTCTTTGATAGGAGAATAAGAAGGTAAGTGGTAATGGTGGTATCTAAATAGATTCAGGATATGATTTTTAAAAACGGCCTGAAGTGAGGGTTCTAAATCCATACTTAGCCACCTAAATAAGTGTCCAGATACAGGCAGTCCCCGAGTTACGCGGATCCGACTTATGTCGTATCCGCAGTTACGAACGGGGCTTTTCTCGCCCTGGAGGACAGGAGCGGCGGGACGCCCAGATGAGCCGCAGTCCCGCCCCCCGCGTTCTCCGGGGCGAGAAAAGCTGCTCCCCGTCTCCCTGGTCTGCTGGTCAGACCAGGGAGACGGGGAGCAAAGCCTCGGAGGACGTCCGCAGCGGGACAGCTGCGGCGCGTCTGGGCTGTCCCACTGCGGGCGTCCTCTGCAGCTTTGCTCCACGTCTCCCCGGTCTGCTGGGGGGGGGGGGTGCAGCTAGTGCCCCCTCTCCCCCAGCAGACCAGGCTTTTCTGCCCACAACACCTGGGGTAGAGCAGCTGGGGAGCTGCTGGGTTGGTCCCGCAGCGCCGTTCCTCGGCGCTACTGGACCAACCCGGCAGCACCCCAGCTGCTCTGCCCTAGGCGTCCTGATTCAGCTGCTGCTGGTCAGTTTCAGCAGCGGCTGAATCAGGACGCCTGGGGCAGAGCAGCTGGGGTGCTGCTGGGTTGCTCCAGTAGCGCCGAGGAGCGGCGCTACTGGAGCAACCCAGCAGCACCCCAGCTGCTCTGCCCCAGGCGACCCCAAGTCAGCCGCTGCTGAAACTGATCAGCGGCTGACTACAGTAGGCCCGAGGCAGAGTTGCTCTGCCCCCGGCTTCCTGGAATCAGCCGCTGATCAGTTTCAGCAGCAGCTGACTTGGGGATGCCTGGGGTTCTTAAGTTGAATCTGTATGTAAGTCAGAACTGGCATCCAGATTCAGCCGCTGTTGAAACTGATCAGTTTCAGCAGCGGCTGACGCCAGTTCCGACTTACATACAGATTCAACTTAAGAACAAACCTACAGTCCCTACGTAACCCGGGGACTGCCTGTACTCTGAATGCTAAGTACACAGGAACTTCTACTGAGCTTAACAAGAACATTAAAACAAATTCAGTTTTGCATCTGAAGTGTCTATCCATTCATTATTGGTCCTAGAGCAGGTGATTATTATCTACTGAGCTGTTTTTCCATCAGTAGTTTAGGAAACAGCACTGGTTTCTAATTAACCACCAATCACTAAACAGTTTAAAAGATGTTCCAATATGGTATACAAGTCTTTCTTCTGGAATGGCCTCTCTACATTCCTGCTTACAGAATTTGATGTCTCTAGCAGTGAACTATAGAATTGTATATCAAAGTTCTGACTGCTGGGGAAGCTCAGTAATGTGCTAATACTGAGATTACATCACTGGCTTCATCTACATAAGGAAGAGTATCACTGACCATCTCAGTTCCTTCCTCACCCACTGCAGAGAGCTGAACTGAACTACCTCTCATATACATGAGTTAATTAGCCTGTCATTGTATAATTCGTCGTTAGTTCCTTATAGTATAGTTAGTTGTTGCAGCTGCTTGCATCAGATTATCCTCAAATTTGGGTTCTGAACCCTGTTGGTGTTTTAAAAGAGGTGATGCTTCCTATCTTTCCAGGGATAGATGCACATATTCAGTGTCTTGGTGTGAGACTCCCAAACATACCAATCTGCCTCACCTTCACACCTTGGAAAGAGAGATAGTTAAGACTGGAGGTGCATTTGGCTTTTTTGAGCTTTCAGCTAAGACATCCTCAAACTCCCAAGAGTTTCAAGATGTGCTGTTTTGCTAAGGCTTTCTGTGAGGAGATATGAGATGCATTTTGATGCCCAGCCTCAATGCCATCTTTGATGCTGACCATCCAGAAGGCAAATATTTAGTGAAACAATCTACCATTCATTGCTGCAGGGTTAATCAGAACCAAGTGCTACAAACTATTCCCCTGGTGCCTTTAGTTAGCACTATCTACATAGTCATTGAGTGTCAGGCTTCTGAATCTTCTCACACCCATTTCAGGGAAGAGAATTGACAAGGGGAAAACTGGAATGTGAAAACAGGTCTAAAGAGAAAGTAGGCATTGTTTTCCTTGAACAATGCATATCACTTTTGTAGTCTCCTTACTAGTCCCAGTGCTGCTACGGATAAATATATGCAATATGGATTGTTGGGTTTTTTTCACAAAACTAAGGCATACTCTAAGATTTCTAAGGAAGTCTTTAAGCAGTCGAACATGTATGTATCATACCTTCAGAAAAATCTTAGATTTTAAAATCCTATTTGGCAACTAATTGCACAAATGAGTGTGTCATACAAAATGACTGATAATGTTAATGAGAATTTCATTTTCAACTATAAAATGGTTTCAGTTAATTTACTCTTTACCTCTGATTAAACTTGATTCTTCTTAACCAACACTTCAGTAGAAAAATACCGTTTTTTTGTGTTTGTTTTTATAGGATGACATGACTTCATTTTATAACACTCCCCCCATGGGAAAAAGAGGAACATGCAGTTACTTGACTAAAGCTGTGATGAATTTATTGTTGGAAGGGGAAGTGAAACCAAGTAGTGATGATCCCTGTACCATTAGCTAAAGTTCAGAAAGAAAGATAGAAACCATTGCTTATTTAAGTTTGTGTAGTTTTGCATGTGATGTTTAATTCTTATTTTGAAGAGTAGCCATAGGCAGTACTATAAATCTGCACGATCCTTCATTGTGATAAGCAGAATTGCTTAGGGTAGAAAATGCCACAACTGATTATTTGGCTGTAAAAATAAATGTATTTAATCAAGAAAAAAAATCTAACAGCAATCAGCAGTCTTCACTTAAATGTCAAAATAGTGTGCTGACTGAAAATTATGCATGAAGCATGACATGCAGTTCATGTTAAATGAGCCTTAGGAGATTTAAACAAAAAGTTGGCTGGGCCTGTATTTTTGGTTATACAATTGTTTTAAAACAAACGATTCACTTCATTATTTATGTAATTTTGAACTAACAGTTTATGCAACATTTATTACCGCTCTCTTCCATTTGTACTGTTATTCATTATAAAACATTTATTCTAAATGCTGAGTGAAATACAGTCAGATTTTTTTAAAAATCAGAGAATAAATTTGAACTAATGGCTAGCACACAAAATAGATTATGAAACTTAACATAAAGGATAGAATGGCTTTGTATTTGGTCATCTTACTGAAAATGGAAGTAAAAACAAATTCTGCACAAAATATTTTCTTTACAATTCAGTTTAATTGATATAATGGTATGAGAATTGTTTAGGGTTTTAATGGGTTAGTCATAACCTGGCTTCAGACTGAAGACTGCCAGAAAATGAATACAAAATATGTAGAATTGCTTTTTATATTTTAAATAAATATTGTAGCTAGCCACTTCTTCAAAAGTTTATATGACATTTATAAATATATACTGAAAACATTAGTTAATATGGAATGGAAATGTTTTAAATGTATTTAATTGAAATTAATATTGGGAAGATGAATGAAGAGAGAGTTTCATTAAATATAAGTGTTTGGCAAGTTCTTTCCTTATTAATGGTTTGTCTCCAATTTCTCAAGATTACTGTAGAATCTACAGATTCTAAATAACAAAACTTTTTTCATCCGATCCAGATCCCTTTTGCTTTTATGAAGATTGGATGAAGCCTTGTTGAGCATATATAATCAAAACAACTGTTGTGACAATAAAATATGTTAATCTGATAGACAGTTTTGCATAGCATTTGTAAATTTAATGAATAGCTGTCCATTGCAAGTATTAAATCCTTTTGGAACCATATGGTGAGTAGAGAAAGGATCTTTCTCTAACTGGTCTGCAGAATTAAAAAAATGGAAAAAGTCTTGTTTTGAGTCTAAAAAATAAGTGTCATTGGCCTTTTATTTGAAAAATATTTAAACACCTGCAAGACAAGTTAAGTAAAATATGAACACATTTATCAGAACATTTTAAATTAGATTTAAGTTTTACAGCTTATGACCTCACAATGACAAATTCAGCAAAGGCATGTTTGTTCTACGTGCACCAGCTGTTGCAAATCACTGAATGAACAGTAGTTTCTGTTATATTACTTAGCCCTCATTACAAGTAATTTTTATTTAATCACTGTGATGCTATCAGAGTCCTACAATGTCCCATTCAACTATCATAATTTTTTTTCATGAACCAAATTTTTCCTAAAGTGTTTAAAAACTATAAGAACATGAGAAAGGCCATACTGGGTCAGGCCAAAGGTCGATTTAGCCCAGTATCTTGTCTTGATAATGGCCAATGCCAGGTGCCCCAGAGGGAATGAACAGAAGAGGTAATCATCATAAATTCATGGAGGTTAGGTCCATTAAAACTTATTAGCCAGGGTGGGTAGAAATGATGCCCCTAGCTTCTGTTTGTCAGAAGCTGGAAATGGATAACAGAAAAGGGATCACTTGATGATTACCTATTCTGTTCCCTCTATCTGAGGCATCTGTCATTGGCCACTGTTGTATTACAGGATACTGGGTTAGATAGACCTTTGGTCTAACGCAGTATGGGCATTTTTATGTTATGTAACTTATCCATCCCCTGTCGCCCATTCCAAGCTTCAGACATACAGAGGCTAAGGACACTATTCTTGCCCATCCTGGCTAATAGCCATTGATGGACCTATTCTCTATGAATGTATCTCGCTCTTTCTTAAACCTTGTTAAAGTCCTGGTCTTCACAATATCCTCTGGCCAGGAGCTCCACAGGTTGACTGTGCATTCTGTGAAGAAATGTTTCCTTTTGTTTGTTTAAAACCTGTTATCTACTAATTTCATTTGAAATCTCCTAGTTCTTATGTTATGGGAACAAGTAAATAACTTTTCCACACCAGTCATGATTTTATAAATTCCAAGCTGAAAAGTCATATGGCAGCCATTCTATACCCCTAATCATTTTGTTGCCCTTTTCTGAAATACGAAATGCTGTTAGGTGAATATCACAGTGAATTCTCAGCACATTGAGTAGTATCCTGCCAAGATGATTTTCAGAGTCTGGAATGTGGAAACAACTTGTTGCTGTGATTCTGCCATCAGGAGACAGTCATGTAGGTAGGGAAAGACTTTGTGTCCGTAACATCTCATGTGGGTCGCTACTACCATGAGTACCTCTGAGCATACTCTTCATGCCATCTCAATACTGAATGGAAAGACCTTAAACTAGTAATGCTGGTGTCCCAATATGAAGCAGAGGAGCTTCCTGTGATTTGCATGGCTATCTACATGGAAGTATATGTCTTCCATGTCAAGAGCCATGAACCAAGCTCCTGTTGGAGAGACAAAGGGAGTGATTGATGCGTGTTATCATTCAAAACTTCAAATTTCTGATAAATGTGTTTAATAGATGATGAACTAAGATGGATCTCCACCATTGCCCTTCTTTGGGATAAGAAAGTATGGTGAGTTAGAAGCCTTTCCCTTGCTATCAGGAAGGGAGGAACCTGTGTTGCACCCTGGAGGAGCAGGGCTTCCGCTTCCTATTGAAAAATCAGTTGATGGGTGGGATTTTCCAAAGGGGTTCGGGTGGGAGAGCAATAAGTAAGAAAGGAGAGAAACTCTATTGAGTATTTATCGTGAATGATCTCCAGTAACCAGCTCTGCATAGTGATATTTCTCATACTGTGAGCAAATTGGGCAAGACAGTCTCTGAAGATGATGGGTGAGTGAAATGGTTGGCAACAGAAGCAGTTCATGGGTCTCAAATTGCAGGTCAAAGAGGACCTTTGGCCTGCAGGTGGGGGAAGGGTCAAGAAAGTGGCAATAGCAGGAAATTGGGGTCTCTGGAACATCCGGCACTTCCACGGGTCTCTGGGTGCTGGTAGTAGTGAGAGGCCCTGGTTGAAGGGGCTAACTCTAGGACTTGTGCCAGGGAGAGGAGATTCCCAGTGATCTCAGGATCAACCTCAACTCTTTCAGAAAGTGCAGGGCCTCATCCATTTTCTCACAGAAGAGGTTGGCCTCATTGAAAGGGAGGTCACTGATGGTATTTTGGCCTTTCTGGGGCAACCAGAAGGTTGCAGCCCTGCACATCACAAGGCTGGTGACTTGTGAGCAGGAAGCAGTGTCAGCTACATCCACCAAAGTCTTGAGGGCCACATTTGCCACTAAGCTCTCTTCATCTACAAAGATGTGAAACTGAGCATGGTTGTTTGTAGGGAACTTGTCCTTGAACTCTGCTCGCCTGTTGTGCATGTTTAAATCATACTTGGCTAATAGATCCTGATAGTTTAGGATGTGGACCTTTCTGTCCAGAAGACCCAGTCATTTGGAGGACTCTTCAGGTGCAGTGGATTTCTGTGGTTGTTGTGTTTTCTGTGGCCCCCTGGACCACCAATGAATTGGGGACCAGGTGTGTGAATAAAATAATCAGCCTCGTTAACCAGCTCTGAGTAGCATGCCTTGGACTCTTTGGAGTGGGAGCACAGGAATCTGGCATGTGCCACAATGTCCAGGCCAGTTCCAGGATGGCCTTGTCTATTGGGAAAGCCACCCTGGAAAATCTTTGTGATGAGAAAATATCCTGGAGTTGACGATGTGGGTCCTGAACTTCTTCCAAGGAAATCTGCAGATCTCCAGCCATTTTCTACAACAGTTCCTGACGCTGCCAGTGATCATCTGGGGGAAAGTGTGAGAAGGATGATTACCTCACTGGTGATGAGGAAACTCCAGTTGGGACAGTTAGTGCTCAAAGTATCAACTTAATGACTTCCCTTGTACAGAAGTGGTGCGGAAGAGATATGGGGAATCTGGCAGTGCTCTGTCCAAGGACTCCATGGAGTTAGATGGCAGTTCTGTTAGAAGCAGCTTTACAGTGGGTACCCAGAGGGCTGGAGTGTAGCATACAAGAGAGGGACAGCTGAAGCAGCAACATGAGTTCCTCCTCTGGTGTGGAAATGTCATGAAGGCAGGATCAGGCCTGAGAATTGGAGACTACAGACATGGCAGAATCACCTCCTCTGCTGCAAAAGGACGCTATGCATCCAGGATCAATTATGGGGTTTGTCCTTAGGCTTTAGTGCTGGTGGCTCCACATCATGGAAGATGCTTGGAGAAGTGCTCACGGTCAGCAGCAGTTGATGCATAGGAGAGAGGGGTCCCTCTGGCCACAATCCAAGTTCATTTTGTGCCTTATTGTCTCTATCAGGTACTTTGGGAAGTGAAGCTCACAGGCCTCTGGTTCTGGACAGGAAGGACTTAGCACTCTTTGCCAAGATGTGCACCTCACAGTAGAGGCACTGTGGATGCACATCACTGATGGAGAAAGGAAAAGGACAGGAAACATAGTTCTTGTAGTTCAGGATCCTGGGCATAATCCCTAGGTGGTGAGGATTGAGTCCCCTGCCAGGGAAGGTATATACTATTACGTCAGGCCATGCAGTGGTAAGAAGAAACTGGAGTGGCATGAACCTTCACTGCTTCTTATATGCTCAAAGACATGCACTATGCACATGCAGGTCAGCAGACACTGCTTGGAACCCTTACAGACTTAGATGCATGGTGTGTATGTGCATACACATGTGGAATACAAATTGGGATCGTCACTCAAAGACTCCTCTTTCAGTTTGATAGTTTCTGAGCCACTGGGATCCTGCTGACCAGTGTCATTTTTAATGCCACCTACTTGTACAGAGGCTTAATCACACACATCTCCAGCTTGCAGTTTTAGTTTAAATTGAAATAAAATGTGAATGTTTAAATAGCAAAGTTTTCCTTTTGCTTGTTGCACTGCAGAGTTGCTAATTTTGCAACTTGTTTGACTAGTTGGCGACTATTTTGACTGATTCACTCATAATCCACTCGTTCAAAACAATTTTGCCTGCTAGAAAGAGTTTCAAGCTATCCAATTTTAATCAGAATCTTTCAATTCAAGGGATATTTTTTGTAGATGGCAGGAAATGCTTTTACTCATACAAACTCCTTGGATGACAGTCTGTGAAAAAGGATTCTGTTTTCCCTCATAACCTTCAAACCAATACAATTTACACATTTTATAAAATAGTAATTGAAGTGATTTTTCAATTTCTACAGAGTAAGGATAAGCAACTAGACTGAGGCAAATACCAAAAACCATCAGAGTCAGCACTTGTGTAAGAAGCTCTGTTGTATACTAGAAGAACAGTCCCATTAATCTTATCTAATCCTTCTGGAATAGCAACAGAAAAGGAGTCTGCTGCCATAAATAGCTTCTGGTTTTGGAGTGCTTTACCATACTATAGATCGGTGTCTAAGTACTGTGGCAATTGAATTATGGTTTTAAAGATTGCACCACAGGCAACCGGAGAAGCAACTAAATAGTGAAAAACCTTCAATTCTATCTTTTCAATGGTAATGCTTTAGTATTTTATAAAATGAACTGCACTGAAAGCCCCAGAGGTTTAAATCCTCTATTTACCCACAAATCAGATAAATCAAGCCCTGCACAGATAAAGTTTGTATTCGCATCTGTATCCATAAAAATGAACCACGGTTATCTGCACTGACATCTGATGTGAGTACCTGCGGAGATAAAGCAGATATCTGCAAATGTGCGTGGTTCTAGATACAAAATTTGTATTGACATTCTCATTGACATCTGTGGATGCCAATATTCATTGATATAAAGCCAATATCTGCAGATTTGCAGGGCTCTACAAATAAATCAAAGATCTGCTAGTTCAAGCTTTCCTACAAGGTACTGTCAATGTACCTCAGTCTTCACATGATGACCACCTTATTGATGAAATATTAGATATATCACCATTGTCAGTCCTTCCCTTCTCTACTGAAAATACCAACAAAACCGCCAGTAGTTATGACATGATTTGGGATGTAGGCACTAACCAGCAGGAACCAGTTTGAGAATCTGTTACTCTCTATGCAGGTCAGTGAAAAGCTTTTAATTAGTAACATGATACGTTAGCCTCAAGGTTTTGTAGCATAGGTCAATTAGGGCACAAGCAGGGCAAAAGCAACTTCGCAACTTGAGCTATGTTAATTGCGTAGCTTAAGTTGAAATAGCTTAGTTGGGCTTTTGGCGCTGTCTACACAGCAGGAAGTCCGAGGTAGAGCACTCTTCCTCCAACTTCCCTTACTTCTCATAAAATGAGGGTTACAGGAGTCAGAATAAGAAGTCCTCCAGTTTGACATTATTTTGACATTATGTCAAAACAGCTTGCTGTGTAGATGCAAATGATGTTATTTCGGAATAACGCTGCTATGTAAACATGCCCCTTAGACAAGCCTACAAAAATACAGATTAATTCCTCTGTCCTTTCTTGAATATGAACATTTGTATTTCTTTGATGTGAAAAATCAGTTCTCTTATGAGACTTCCCAGTTCTTCTATTTCCAGATGACTTGGAAACACCACAAGAACAGATTCTTCTCAGGATCTTTTTTTGTGTTTCTACTTCCCCTTCCAGACATATATAAAAAATAATTTTACCAATTTTTTTAAAGCACTTCCAAGATTTGTATCATTTCAAACATGAACTAAAGGTTCAGGTTGGTTCTTATATTACCTAAATTGCTTTGCTAGTCACAGTAATGAATTTTTTGATCACTAACTCACTGGGTCAGATTAGAAACCGTAAATTAAAAGATGAAAGGCTCAACAGCTATTTTCCAACTCTTAACCTTTCTAGTTCCTTTTCAAAGTCCTGTAAAATCTTAAGGCAATCTCTTGCCCTTGTTTCATGCATGCAATTTCCATTAATATCAATGAGAGTTGTGGGCATAGATTAAGGGCATGATTATGCCCTTCATCTCCAATTAGAGGTCATAGTTTTATCCTGTAAAAAATTGCAATAAAATGAATCTCTGTGATTCAGAGCACCTTGTGCTACCAAAGATTTTTCAAGTTTAATCTGCTTTTTGAGTAATGCAGCGGCACTCAAAGAAAGTTACAAAGGTTCATCTACAGCCCAAGCATCTGAATTAGCTGCATACTACTAAGTAGGTTTGTCGAGGAGTTCTCCTTTTGGCCAGCTCTAATCTCCTGTAACTGATGTTCTTTTAGATGTTTTGCTCATATCCATTCCACTCCACGTGTACATGCCCTGAGTACAGTCACCAGAAATCTTTCCCTCAGTGGTACCTGTTGGGAAAGCTCGAGTACTCTTTTATGCTGCATGCTCATAGCACTAGTGTAAAGGGCCCAGCTGACGCCAGATCACTTTAGTTCCTTGTTTCTGGAAGACCACAAGGCATAGCGGGACGAGGGAAGGTTGTGGAGTGGACATGTGCAATACATCTTAAGTAGTTTCACGAAGTTGCTAACCACTTTTTGTCTTTCAAGCAATTGCACATGTGCATTCCACTCCGGGTGACTCCCAAGCAGTTGTATAGGCAGAGGGATCAAACAGGACAGCTCAAACAACTCTGGCATCATCTCTGAACCTCTGAGTGAAAGTGAAATGAGAGAAAAATGAGTGCATCAATGACCAGGATGCTGCTTTACAAATGGATTGGATAGAGATCTGTGCTACAAATGCTGTTGAGGATGCTAGTGACCTTGTAAAAGGCACCATTAGAATAACCAGTGACAGAAACCCGATTGGACTGTGAAACAGGGTGGACTAGGCCCTGATGGAGGATGGAGGCCACAGGAGCAAGGTCCTCCAAGCAAAATAGAGTGGTGGCCTCAGCAGCAGTCAATCAGGGTGCAAGAGGGCAATATAAAGATGCTCCTGGACCAGGGCCTGGCAGTTCCTTGCTGGAGTTTGAACCAGGCAGACCTGAGGGCAATTGGAAATTGGGTAAATATTTCATTTTATTAATATCAGCAGAACTGACTTAAATGGGGCCTGTGCATTGTGTAGTCTTGCCTTCATCTTTGTATTCATGCCCGTCAGTGTGGAAGAAGCTATTTGCATATATATTTGCATGAATATACAGCCACACTTAAGTTGTGGCCCTTGGCATGTGCTGTGAGTATCACTGTGGCCCTTGGGGCTTCCAAAGTTGAGTAGTTCTGCTGTAATCCTGGGCAGAGTCCAGGGAGAACTCGACAACAAGGCCCGAGAGAAAAGGGCTGGACAGAGCAGCTTCCCAGGGAATGTGACAGCAACTGACTTCTTTGATACGTGACAGGTAACTGCTACTTACAGGGTCCCTAAGTCGGGACCCAGAGGAGTGGGCAGGCCTGGGTTCACCCCAACCCCTAACAGCCACAATAGGGGGTAAGAAGAACCCTGATCTCAGGCCACATAATGGACACTTCCTGTCCCGCAGACAACCAGGCAGAGAGACTACAAGACTCCCCTCGGCACAGAGGGGTGGTTACAAGCGGGGTGGTGACCTTTACAGACTGTAACAAAACCAAATGCATAATTTAATCTAGGATAAAATTTGTCTGCAAAGAGACTGAGAGCACCTGACTGCCACCACAAGGAACAGTTGGGTGGACTTTCTGAATGGTTTAGTCAGTTCTATGTGGAAAGGTAGGGGCTCACTTAACATTCAATGAGTGATGTTATTGCTCCTCTGTATTTGCATATGACTTTGAGTAAAAAAAATGAAGATGGATTGCCTGATTGTTATGAAATTGGACACCGCTTTCAGTAGGAACCTGGGATGAAGATGTAACTGCACCTTGACTCTAAAGAACATTGTGTAAGGAAGAGCTAAAGTGAAGATCTGAGATCCTCCTGGCCAAAGTGATGGTCACTAACAATTGTAATTGTAACCCCTCTAGTTGGTTGCTGTGCAGGGAGAGCATTTTCTGTTGTGCTGGGTTGCAAGTACACTTATCTGGTACACTGATAATATCCCTGGTGTAGCTCCCTGTGAAGCCCAGTGTGGGCCTCATGGAATTTGAGGCTGGGCTGTTGGTCCAAATCTGTGTGGCAGTCAGAGCCATGCGGTGAGGTGTAGCTCCCAGTCCCAGCTTCCTGCCACAAGGCTTGTTCTGGGTGCCTGCAGCTTTAAGAGCTGCCAGGAGACAAAACTATAGATTGCTGATTAGTTTGGATGGAGTGGCTACCAGGGCACCTGTATTATTTCCTGGAGGCCTCTTCTTTCAAAAAAACACCCTCTTCTGCGTCCACACATGCCTTTTTCAGAAAAAGGCTGCTTCTTCATAGAAAGAGGTTTACCACTGTTGAAAAAAACCCCTCCGTTCTTTTGACTTTGTCAAAAGAACGCAATAGCAGTGTGGACGTAAGTATTGTTTTTCTGGAAAAATGCTGTAGTGTAGACATACCCTGAGAGTCCTGAGGACTGCAGCCAGGAGCTTCTTGATACCAAACTGGGTGGGGTTGCGACTTCCTTGGAGGATAGGGACATAATTCAAAATGACCTTAGCAAGTTAGAGAAATGGTCAGAGGTAAACAGGATGAGGTTTAATAAAGAGAAATGCAAAGTGCTCCACTTAGGAAGGAACAATCAGTTCCATACATACAAGATGGGAAGCGACTGTCTAGGAAGGAGCATGGCAGAAAGGGATCTTGGGGTCATAGTGGACCACAAGTTGAATATGAGTCAACAGTGTGATGCTGTTGCAAAAAAAGCAAATATGATTCTAGGTTGTATCAACAGGTGTGTTGTAAGCAAAACTCGTGAAGTCATTCTGCCGCTCTACTCTGCACTAGTTAGGCCTCAGCTGGAGTACTGTGTCCAGTTCTGGGCGCCACATTTCAAGAAAGATGTGGAGAAATTGGAAAGGGTACAGAGAAGAGCGACAACAATGATTAAAGGTCTAGAGAACATGACCTATGAAGCCAGGCTTCATGAACTGGGCTTGTTTAGTTTGGAAAAAAGAAGATTAAGGGGGGACATGATAGCGGTTTTCAAATATCTAAAACGGTGTCACAAGGAGGAAGGAGAAAATTTGTTCCTCTTGGTTTCTGAGGACAGGACAAGGAGTAATGGGCTTAAAGTGCAGCAGGGGAGGTTTAGATTGGACATTAGGAAAAAATTCCTAACTGTCAGGGTGGTCAAATATTGGAATAAATTGCCAAGGGAGGTGGTGGAATCTCCCTCTCTGGAGATATTTAAGAACAGGTTAGATAGACATCTGTCAGGGATGGTGTAGACGGAGCTTGGTCCTGCCTTGAGGGCGGGGGGCTGGACTCGATGACCTCTTGAGGTTCCTTCCAGTCCTATGATTCTATGATTCTATAGCAGCTACTGAAGCCATGGACACTTCTGTTGAATCAGCTGCATCCAACACAATTTGCAATGAGGTCATCACTGAGTTACCCTCTTCCACCAGGTAGCAAAACTCTTGGTTGGCCTTTTAAGGAAGCAAGTTGTTGAACTTCAGTATGGAGTCCCACGTGTTGAAATTATATCTGCCTCATCGGAGGAGGAGGGAGCCCACACTGGCTGAGGACACTTTTTCCCTTTCTGTCTTGACAAATTCCCCTTAGGCCAGCTTTTGAATTTCAGTGCTGGGTTTAGTACTCTTGTCTGGATTGGCTGCAGTTCAATGGGGCTTTGGTGTCCTTCAGACCAAGGCATCAAACAGGAGAGCTTCAAGTAAGCTCCTGGAGTGGGTGGAAACCTCCACAGATTCCAAAAGGGTCAAGGTACAGACATAGGTCCCCAATGATGGTCAGACCTCACACTCAATGGTACCCCTGTGCCTGAGTCCATGTAAGGGTAGCAGTGTCTTGGGGATTGACTCTTCAGACAAGAGGAGTAAAACTCAACTTCTGACTCAGATTATGATGAGTCTCTGCCGACCTCAGAGGTGTGATTCCCACCAGTACTGGAAACGGGTGCTGTGTCAAAGACACCCACACTGCAACCATCGTAGCCATTTTTTTCTTTTGATGCTACCAAAGGGCCTGATGGCAAATGGTTGTTTGAAGCAACAGGCTCCATCGAGCCTGACAGCACCAATTCCGCTGACTTCTGTACCACCGAAGAAACTGGTACTGGAGGAAACTTATTGCAGGAGATACAGGGCTTTAAGCCTGGTGGCTGAGGCATGTGTTGGCACCTGGTAATGGACAAAAATTCCACTGACTCTTTTAAACAAAAATCTTCACTAAACCCGAGTAAACTGACTAAAACTATTTACAGCTAGCTATGTAGAGCTATTTAACAGGGAAGGCCACTGTGAGAGCTTACCAAAGCAAGAATAGCAGTTCCAGCAACTGTAAATTGAAGTTGCTAGTGTGAAAAGTTAAAGGTAAGTTGGAGATAGACTGTTTGTAAAACAAGAGTCTCAGACATGATTCAGGGTATGTTAGTATTATGTTTTGGTTATAACTGGTTTAAGCAAGGTTTTTAATGTGTTTTTGAGAAACATGAAAGTTTTATTAAAATGCTATCTGTACAGATCACATGAGAAGGACATTGGTGCAGTGCAGTTAATTCAAATAATGTGTAATGTAAAGAACCAATGAGACAGTGAAAGAAATATAATTATGGTAAAGGGCAGTTTAATGTTAATCAGTATTATTATGGAGTATAAAAAGAGTAGCTTTGCTAGATTGTAGAAGAGTTTCAATTACTATGAAAAAGGTGCTGTTAGCTTCCGGGATTATAAGGCTTTATTTCACTCTGTCAGGGGACTGATCAACAGTTGATCTATCCTTTCATCTCTGATTGTGAGTGTAATAGTAGACTTTGTGTAAGCAGTAATTACATGTCTGGCTGCTTACCTAATATTTTTCCTTTAAAAAAAGAGTTTGGATGCATCATTCAAAGTGTTGCCTACTGGTCCTTTATTAAATAAATGTTCTGTAACCAATCCAGAGGCTCAAACATGAAAGCTAAGTTGGGTTTTACTGCACCCTTACCTTTAATATTAATTGGGAACATTTCAACATAAAGGTTACAACATTAAGACTGACCATGCATCTACATACTCCAACACTCAGCCTCTGTTCTGTTGAAGATTTTCAAGGAATGCCACAATGGGAAAGATTTTGTGTGTGGCTACTGTGTACCCAAATCCCTTTATTAAAATGCTTCATTTTCCCTATCCTGACCTTAGCTGACTAGCATGGAAAGAAACCTATTTAAGTTAATTTTGTTTACTTTTTAGCTTGTGAAATAGTCCGTTGATCTGTTCTGTCAATCAATAGGGCAAGAATTGTGTTTCAAGTCTTTTTTAAAAATGTGACTGAAAACAATTGAGTGAATCTCCTGCAAATTCTCTGTAAGCAAAACAAAACAAAAAAAAGAGCTATCCTTCACACACTTTCTTTTATCCCTGCAAATTTTCTAAAATGATTGTGTCTCAAAGGGACATCCATTGCAGTTTCCCTTCAACTCTATTCAAAGTTTAAGGCCAGAAGAGAGATCATCTAGTCTGACCTATATATCACAGGCCACAAAATTTCACCTAGTTATCTCTGTATTGAGCCTAGTAATTTGTATCTGACTAAAGCGTATCTTCCAGAAAGCATCCAGTCTTGATTTGAAGATATTGAGTCCAGAGAAAATCGATGCAAGATATGCAACTCCCGCTACTTGAATTGCTTAGGTGGTATCGAGTACCTTGCATTGATTTTCTGGGGCAGCCTCACAGTTCGGAGGTTGATGGGAGAAATTCTTCTCTTGAATTCCCTTATTCCTCATGAATAAGGAGCACTGGGGCATTTGACAGAAGTGCCTTCAGTATTCAATTTAGTAGGTCTTTTCCAGACTTCCTAAATCGAATCCAGGAAGATCCATCACCAGTGTGTCAATCCTCCAGTAAGTGGAGACAAGGCCTAAGAGATGGAGAATTCACCACTTCCCTTGGTAGCTTGTTTGAATGGTTAATCACCCTCACTGCTGTACACAAAGTACATTAAACATCCCTTAAGAAGAGACCTCTCATGGTCTGTGCACACAAGGTATAAAAAGCATCCCTGTAGAGCAGCTTGTCTCAAAATAAAAACCTGTGCAGCTGATCTGAAGAGTATTTTTGCTAGATAAATACTTGTGTGCACTGCTGTTGCACTTTTGTCTAAGACACCATATTCCACTTCTCATCTCTCTGAACAAACAGAACAGGAGGCATCACTCATTCCTTATGTTTTATTCATGTACAGTGGTAACTGGATCTGAGCATATTCTCCAATAGGTTTCTCAGCCACAGCATTTGATGATTTGTCACATTTTCAATATCTGACCTTTACAGGTTTTTTCCCCCAAGATTATGGTATTTTAAAAATTTCCCTTTTCTTATTCATGCCTCTTAGGCCATGTCTACACTGCGGAGCTATTTTGGGATAGCTCAAATTGTGTAGCTTATTTCAAGCTACGGGTGCAATGTAGATGCACCCTAGCAGAAGGGATCTCTCCAAATGGGCCTACATGGGAGAAGAGGATAGAAAAATCTCATAAAGGAAAAAAGATTGTAATGCAATAGCTGTGCATGTGAAAGAGGGTGTATGCAGTGTGCAGTATGCAGAGTGTAACTGCCTACCTTTTCTGCAGCACATGGATTGGAAAGGGAGAGAGGTTGCCTTAAAATGCACTTGGATGGATATCTTGGTATTGACACTGGCCTATATAGAAATGTGGCATGGATGGAAAGAATGGAATGCAATGCCCTCTGTATTTCTGACCTAAAGAAAGCCTATGTGATTCAATGATCTTTTTTTGGAAATAATGCTTGGCAATGGAGAAAGCGATTATATTCCAGTAATAAACTATGCCAAGAGTTAAACAGAACTTGTATTGATATCTGAATGATTTCTAGTTCTATTCTAAATCAAGGTAGACCAAATTATGAAGAGGTTCTAAATTTGGCATCCTATGTCTTGGTACTTGAGAAGCAGAATCCTTACTTAATGAAGCCTGTCTGGATTTATTTATTCTGATTCATGCTGAAAGGTATGAGTTTGTAGATATCATGCTTGAAATGCTAAATGGGAGAAGTAACCAAGCAACTATGAAAAATATTTGTTTGGTGATCTGAGGTTTTTTGCATGTGTGTCTGTGTAATATTACAGTAGGATGGAAATCACTGCCTTAGAAGGGCTGAACTTTGGAAAACACACTGGTAAGCACTGCCCTCTGAACTATCAGTTTCCTCAAGTGTAAAATGGAAAGCAGTGGTACTTGTAGTGCTTCACTTGAGCGCTGAAACCTTTAATATATTAATGTTATAGTTATTTTAAAACCCTTATGAGAAATGGTGCATACTAGAGCAGTGGTTCTCAACCAAGAGAATATGCACTGTTTGGGGTAGGCAGAGGTCTTCTAAGGAGTGCAGCAAATCATCTAGAAATTGCCTAGTTTTACAATATGCTATGTGAATAAGCACAAGTAAAGTCAACACAAACTAAAATTTAATTCAAATAGACCCAGGCAATTGCGGCGGTCCCAGAAAAACGGGCATGTCTACACCCCAACCCATTCTACCCATCCAGTCCACCTGCTGAGAAACAAAAAAGGCCTTGGTGCTGCTATTCTGCTCTCTGGCAGGAGAAGTGGGTGGGAGAGCGGAAGAACAGCAGGTGGAAGGAGTAGGAAGTGGCCCCACTTGCTCGGATCTATGGTCCCACAAAAGCTTAATCCACTTATGCATTCAATGGCTTGTTCACACTGGTCTGTATACTGAAATGTAAGTGCAATATTTATATTCCAGTTGGTTTACCCTATAACTATGGTAAAAATGAGAACATATGCAATTTTTCAGTAACAATGTGATATGACACTTTGTACTTTTATGTCTGATTTTGTAAGCAAGTAGTTTTTAAATTAGGTAAACATGGCTGGGAGGTGGCATACACAAGACAAATCTAACGTCTGAAATGGGAACAGTCGTCTGGAAAGGTTTGAGAGTCACTGAGGTAGAGGACAACTACAGAAAAGTGCCCATATGAATAGAGCGTGAAGAGAAGGTTTAGTTATGGTCTTCAGACATTTGACAAAGTTACTCATCCATCAGAGAAAGTAGAAAGTTTTTTATTAATTTTTATTTTTAAGAGGACTTTGGATTGTTGAAAAATAAAAAGATATTTCCGAGGGCTGAAGGAAAGAAGAGATCATGGCCCTGGGTGAGGGCAGAACTATCAAGATAAATCACATGCAACTACTTCCAGGCCTATGTATTCACGGTCATTTCTAGCTAATGTTTTCGTAAGTGAGGAGGCTTGTTAATATCTATAGAGTTCTGCATTTCATTCATTTTCAATAAATAATTTACTGTTTAATACTTAAAATTATCCTTACCATGCATCTAATCTTAAAAAGGTGCAGTTTTTTCTTCTGAAGAATAGTTTTGCTGCGGAGAGGGAGGAGGAAGGGATAGGTGAATCAGGAAGATGCACGCACACAGTGCTGGAGGAGGCATCTTAATTTTATGGGTACTGTTTTCATCATTGCTTTTTCCCCAGAGTGGTATAAAAATTCCATTAGAACCCTGCTAAGTTCCCACAAACCATGGAAAGACTTGTAAATATCTCTGTCCTTTTTCTTTGTATATATCCTTATTATTCACTAATCTTCTCCCTTCCACTTTTAGCCTGATAGGTATATCTCCTATATTATTTATCTCCTAGAGCTGGAAGGGACCTTGAAAGGTCATCAAGGCCAGTCCCCTGCCCTTACAGCAGGACCAAGTAGCATCCCTGACAGATTTACCCAAGATCCCTGAATGGCCCCCTCAAGGATTGAACTTGCAACCCTGTGTTTAACCAGTCAGTGCTCAAACCATTGAGCTAGCCCTCCCTGTGAGCTATTCCATCACTTTCTATTTTTGTAGTGATTTCTCCTTCCAACTCACCATAGCAGGCCGTGATTGTACAATGACTTTAGCACTTTCTTACCTTGGTGAACTGAGAATAGCCTTACTGACTTCAGTAAGGCTACACAAAATGAGTGAATGCTTATGTATGAATATAAATCTTGGACTCGGGCCTTGGCTTCTTAATTTTCTTAGCTGTTTTTCACCTTGGTTTGCTTTTTCCCATCCCTCCATGTGAAAGCGAGCATTCTTTTCCTACTCTACTGGCCTGATTATAGATTCTTCTTGAGTCAGCTGTACATAGCATAAGCTTTTGTGGGCAAAACCCAATTAAACCGCTTCAAGTCAGCATCTCTAGTCCCAGCAACTATGGCAGGCAGCAGCAGGGTGGAGGCAGCTGCTGGAGAGGGAAGTGTACAGTGAGTGAAATTAGCAAGCACAGGCAGGCAGGGATTGCAGCCTCGCCATTGGGAGAGAGGGGCTGACTAGTGTTTCAGGAGGGAGGAGCATAGTAAGAGGGTAACGGCAAGTGGGCTGGGGGGAGAGGGAGGAGAAGGGGCACACATGGGACACAAACCTCTGAAGATGGGTGCAGAAGAAAAATGTAGTGGCCTTTGCACTAAATAAAACAACTTGGCTATATTAAGTGTTTTTCTCCTTTTTCTAAAGCAGGTTTTATAATAAAGGTACATACTTAATGTCCATTGCTTGAGAGCCATGCTGCATAATGTTCTGATAATGTCGGATTCACAAGGTAAGCTGGTTTGGGCCAGATGAGAGTTATGTGGCTTTTACACACTCGGAAGTATGTTCTGGTTTGAGTATTGCCTTTGTTCTTACTAGGGATGTGAAGGACTCGTTGACTGATAGGCAAATGCTTATTGGATAGTCAACATGCTACGTAACTAGTCACTCCCCCCCCCCTCCTCTTTGCTGCCTCTATCAGAAAGAGGCAGCAAGGGGAGTGGAAGAGGAGGGGGTACTTAAAAGCGGCAGCACCATTTGAAACTTGGGGCCAGACCCCGGGCTCCATGCAGCGCTGCCACTTTGAAACACCAGATGTCAGGCTCCTCCCAGCATTTCAAAGCAGCAGCACTAGGTCTAGCCCAGGATCAGCTGGAATCCCAACTGATACCAAGCTCCTCGTGGCACTTTAGCCTTTGAAGTGTAGTCACAGCGCTAGGGCTGTTGCTACACTTCAAAGATGGACTCGCCCTATCAACTAATTGAATAGTTGATGCAAAATGCATGGACTGTTTGATTAATCAGTTAGTCAGTATTTAACATCCTTAGTTCTTACAGTAACTTTTTTTGGTCACGGCAGAGTCTATTTTTGGATGAAAGACAAGGCCTTCCACAAACTCAGCACCACTTATTTATCAATCCTCAACCCTGCCACTTCAGCCCCTACCTTTCTGGGAGCACAGACCTTTCCCCCTTCCCTCCTATCACACACACACACACCTTGCTCAAAGGCCCGTGGAGGCTGTTGGCTCCACTGCCTTTCTCATCCAACTCTTACATATTTGAGTCTTATGTTATTAGACAGTCTCCTCTTCTGCTGTTCCCAACCCGACCATGTTTGTGGCTATCATACATGTTGGACCTGCAGATCCTGCTGCTATTTTACTGGCCTTTCCTGCCTTCAGATTAGTTTTACTTTTTTCATTTAACAGACTCATCATTTGATTTATTTTATTTTACAGTCAAAGACCTGAAAATGTTATGTTTGGAAAGATAGCACAGTTAGAAATGTTATTTTCTCCCCAGAAGAAAGAAATCTTCTGTGAATGAATTGGAATGAAATCTCTGACAAGCCTCGAAATCTCCAAATATAAATTATTTAAAACCTACCAGACTTCTTAGTTTTTAAATTCCTGCTAAAAAGGTGGGGGAGAGGAATTTCTTAAAATAGTTTGTCTTTAAATTTACATGAGACAGAAGATCTCATTTGGATTCTTCCCCTTGTCCCAATCTGACAAAAAAGTGAACCAACTTCTTTACCTCCTTCTTTCCTGGAAGCATAATCACCATGGTTATGAGAATGCTACCATATGAATAATATACTTAAGAGTAACTCAGCCAACTGAAACATTGTAGATATTGATGGTCTATAACAATATGCATTTGACAGCTTAATCAGACAGTATAGTATTTACACTAAAGGGTGAGCAAACTATTAAAATACAAAAATCTTTTTCATACTTTCTTGTGATCATAACCGATGCTACAGTAGTAAGTAGGGGAGGAATAGTACTGTATCTACACGTCAGATTGCCAAGCACAATTCAAATATGTTATTATTTGTGCAGTGATAATGACCAGGGTCCCCAATCAGGGCTCAATCCCCAGTAGTTGGTACAGTACAAACACACAGTACAATGTGCTTCCCCAAAGAACTTGGATTTATGATGTATACAGTTCAGAGAGATTCTCCTGTTGCTTATTCCAATCCATGTAAATAGTTTGTCCACATCAGTATTTTAAATCCAACTTGCATCTGTTTCTATTTAACTCAGCTGCCTTTTCTACAACTGCATTGTCTCTGTTTTTGCTCTTGTTAAGCTGATGTTCACAGATCAGTGACTGTCACAGCGTAACTGGCACATCAAGGTAAAAACAATTTTTAAGAATCCTCCTCATCAACAGTAAGGCCTGGGATGTTTTACTTAGACTGCCATGGGTTTGAAAATATTTATAGAAGCTCTAGCTCTGGCTGAACTTAAACCCTGATTATGCTCTAGAATGAACTTACACAGGAAAACAATACAAGACAAATCCACCACATCACCTATGGGAGGGCACTGTCACAAAGCAGTCATTCTCCATGTGATTTAGCTGTTCTCATCCTGAAAGTAAACCTGTACACCACTTTCAAAAGACAAGCCTTGCAACTTAAATTCTAAGTGTCTTAGATTTTGTCTACACTTCCAAGTTGTGTCGCCAAAAACTAGCTTTTAGTGATAAAACAGTGAGCACATTCCCATGGCAATGTGACTGTTGCCAGGGAAAAACACCCATTTTTGGTGACAACTTCCAGAGACTTTTTTCTTTTCCCCTCCCTTTACTGCGGACTAAGAGCCAGTGTAGCCATTCCTGTTTGTTTAGTAGATAGAACTAGCTTGTGCCGGTATCTGAGCATATCTGCCCTGATGGCTTTTCTCAGTATTTTGATCTCTGCTGCCCTGCAGGCATGTGCCTCTCCCCTTTCAAAGCTCAGGGAAGTATCTGACAGCTGTGTGTGCTCCTCTGTTTGGGGAACAAACAAATCATTGGAATGCTCCTTTTCTGCCCTAAACTGGAAAGACAGTGCTAGGCAGACTGCGGTTGCAGGTAGAAGAGGTAAGGCTGCTGTACTATTTTGACATAGAAAGGTCTTGAGGCTGTGGGAGAACTGAGGGGGAATTCCAAGATATGATTCCTGCCGTCCCATAACACTGCATTGTGGGATACATACAGTGCATTGCTCACACTGTTGCTAATGTTGCACCCCAGTGTGGATAAGATCTGTTGACTGAGGGAGCAAGTGTGCACACCCACTGTTGATTTTTGCATGTCAATGTTCGTTCCATTGACAAAATTTTGTAGTGTAGACATACCCGTAGACCAGGGGTGGGCAATAATTTTCCCAGGAGGGCCACTTCATGAATTTTGGTACATGGTTGTGAGCCAGCTCCCAGCCCCCCAGAAGGGGCGGAGAATTACCATCTATGCTTCAGATTGGAGCAGCCCTGCTGTGTGTCTCCTTCTCTCTGATCCCTGCTCAAACATCAGCACTCCCCTCTCCTTCCCTATTCTGCACAGCTAGCAGGAGAATTCTGGGAGCAGCTTGGGTGCAGGATAAAGCCAGGTGAGGAGAGGAGCAGCTGAATACTCTCTGCCAGCTGTAAATCTGCTAATCAGCTGGGCAGGCTAGAGAGAAATACTTGGCAGGAGCAGATAAGGCCCCGGGCCTGATTGTCCCCACCCCTACTTTAGACATGAAAAAACCATGGGAGTAATAAAAACAATGGATCTGTGTCTTCTTACAGCGATTTGTAACCCCTTAACCCGCCCCCACCTTTTTGTCCTATGTCAACAGGAGTATTAACAAGCCATTTCATCTTGGATAGTCCTTTAGCACAAGTAGTTAGTACATATTTTAAACAATCTTGTTTGCTCTTATATTTAACTATGACACGCTTAGTTTGTTTCCCCTGGACTTGAAAAAGAGCTCTCCAAAGCTCATCTGTCTCACCAACAGAAGTTGGTCCAATAAAAGATAGTATCTCACCCTTCGTCTCTAGTTTTTACAAGTGGCAGATTATTTTGTATGGCTTAGAGAACCTCAAATGTGGATCTGTACGAGCTTGTGGAACGCTGCCTGCTTAGAAAACTCCATTATTTCTTGCTTTTAAATGTTCACCAGGTGTAGGGGAGGCACTTTGTCTCACCCCATGGATAGACAGAAAGCAGAAGAGTGAAAACCAGGCCTAGGGATCTTCTTTGGTGGACTGGGCACATAGACTGTAAAGTGGTAGGTGCCTCCTGCCAGGTACTATGCAGTGTTTCCGTGGCGCTGTGTCTTGGTATTTTTTAGAGAAATATGTTTTTGAATATGAATAGGCATATCTTGAATATGCTTTATGCAAATTGGGGCATGTAATCTTCTCCTTAGAGAGCTTGTAATCTGCTGAATGTGTATAGTCTACTTGCATTCATTTGTCATTCTTGCATATGAAGTTAGAATTATGAAATATAAGCCCATTTATATGAGATCACAGGGACAATGTGTATGGGGGGGCATGAGAAGGCATGTGCCCAAATGCTGTGAAATGGCAGGGCAAGGGGCTGGCCAGAAGCCAGTGAGGCCAGAGGGCATCCAGGGCAACTAGCACAGCAAAGGTCCACCCCTCAATCTCCCGCTCACTGGAAGCAGCTGGGGAAGTAGAGCAACCTGGCCCCCGCTCCTCTGTTTTCCTGCCCATGTCATTCAGGGGAGGGAGCCTGTCTGCCTCTGCACTCACTGGTAGGAAGTGGAATGATGTGGCCAGACAAGCTGAGTGAACTGGGGCTACTTTGCTCCACTTCTCCTGGTGCTGCTGGTGAGTTTCAGAGGGTCTGGACCTCCACTGTATGCCCTGAGGGTGCATCATTTGAGTGAGGTACATGGGAGAAGATGCAGAGTGTGGGCAGAGCAAGGGCAGGGAATAAGTGAGGTCGGAGCGGAGCAGAGGTGGGGAGAAATGGGGCCTGGTGCCAAGGGGTTTGTCCTGACCCTTCCCCAGAGTGGGGGGAGCAGTCACATGACCATTGCCCCCAGCCCGTGTTCCCCTCACCAGTTGCCCCAGTGTGACAATGCCACCTGGTGCTGGACACCATTTTTAATTTTGTACTTTTTCAAAAAGATGAGAACTGAACAAAGACTTCCCACCCTGGAGAAATTCTATACAAGGAATGGGAAGCAAACAGTGGTGGTTTGCTGGTCCCCATCCTGAAAGGATACATGAAGTGACCTGGAAGCAAAAGAACTCTAAACACCAGGGAGGAGGGGGAATGAACTGCTGAACCCAGGTCAGAAAGATCAGCTCCAGCCTGAAAAAGACTTAACCTGAAATAAGAACAAGGGTGAGAAATTATGATTTATATCAATTTATCTTAGTGTAATAGGCTTAGCAGGTATGTTTTGTTTTATTTTAGCATAGTAACTTATTCGATCTGTCTGTTATCACTTGCACCCTTTTTAATCCTCCATTTTATTCTTAATAAAACTACTTTTGTTTATTATTAAACCCAGTTAAATCATTGGGTACGTCTAGACTGCAGGCTTCTTTCGGAAGAAGCTTTTCTTGAAGATATCTTCAGAAAAAACTTCTGAAAGAGAGCGTCCACGTGCCAAAGTACACTGAAAAAGTGATCTGCTTTTTTGAAAGGTAGCCTCCACACTGAATGGACGCTATCTTGCATTTAAGCTGTGATTACTATGGACAAAGTGGCCACCAGGGCACCTGTGCTTTTTCCTCTTCTTTCGAAAAAATTCTTCCCTGTGCACACACGCCTTTCTCCAAAAGAGCTCTTTTGGAAAAGGCATTCTTCCTCATAGAATGAGCTTTACCAATGTTGGGAAAACCCCTCCATTCTTTCAATTGTCTTTCAAAAGAATGCAATAGCCATGTGGATGTACATGAAGTTTATTCAGAAAAACGACTGTTTTTCTGAAAGAAACCTGCAGTCTAGATGCACCCATTGTTACCTGGAGGAAGCAACAGCAGTGCCTCTCTCTCTTTCGTTGCTACAGGCAAACTTTATGAGCTTGCTCTGTGTAAAACTTTTATAGTGTAAGATGGATTTACTTGGGCTTTTGATCTCATTGAGGCTTTGCAGCAGGATGTTGTGCTAAGTCCCTGTGTCTGAGCCTTCCCAAAGCTGAGCTGTTTTCAGTGTCTCTGCTGTGGGAGGTAACCATAGTCCTCCCTAAGGTGCTTCTGGGTGGTTTTAAATGGATCCAGCATCCAATTGAGTGTGGACGCTCTATTTCGAAATAGCTCCATGCTATTTCGATGGGCATTTGCTGTGTAGATGCGCTATTTCAAAATAAGCTATTTCGGAGTATTTCCTCTGAAATAGCTTATTCCAAAATAAGTGTGCAGTGTAGACCTGCCCTAAAAGATCTCTGTGACACAACCTGGCACAGTCCCTTCATTTTTCTTCTTGTGACTGGAGGACCCGATTGCCTGAAACCAAGTTTAAAATAAGTCTCTTCCATGTCCTTCCCTCTTTCTTGACTCTGTTCGTTTATTTATTCATTCCCTTGGCAAAAACGTACTCTCCCTCCTAATTTATTCAGTACACAAGTTTTATCATCTCCTTCCCTCAGTATCTCGGCCACTATCCACACCCTCCTCAAGCCCTTCCTAATGTTTGCTCTGAGAACAGAGGAAGCCATTTTCCATTTCCCACTGCCGCTGTTCCTGGCTATTTGAACCAGAAAATAATTTCCTTATGTAGCAGGCAATCCATATGGCTGAATAACCATATGGCCGTTAGTGTCCTCTGATCCCATTGTCTTTTGGGAGTTGCAGGTGCTTAGCACCTCACAAAATGGGCCCAATCTGGTTGCAACATAGAACAACTTGTCATTCATAGGGAGGAGAAAGGCAATAAAGGAAGTAGCTGCCTAAAATGGAAGAATCAATAAAATCTCCCATATAGGCCCCTGAAGATTGAGTAAAAGATGATTACTAACCTTTTCATAAGTGTTGTTTTTCAATATATGATGCTCATGTCCATTCCAACAGAGGTGTGCACATGCTACATGCACTGTTGCCTGAAGACTTTTTCCTTTAGTGGCATCTGTCAGGTCAACTCTAGTGCCTCCAGGGTCTCCATAGCCACCTGCCGATCTACCATCTCATCAGCTCCTTCTTGCTGGCAAGGGGTAGCTGGACAGTAGTGGAATGGACACAAGCAACACATCTCAAAGAGCAACAGTTACAGAAAGTTTAGTAAAGTCTTTGAGTGCTTGCTCATGTCCGTTCCAGTACAGAGGATTTCCAAACAGTCAATCAGGTGGTGGGACTGGAGTTTCCATGAGACAAGGACTGAAGCTGTGTCCCAGGCTAATCACTTCTCCCCTGTTGAGTAAGGGCTTAATGAGCCATGGGCATGCAGATGGAAGACCTTGCAGACATCTAAGACCAAACATGAGCCATGAATGCAGCTGATGAACCCTGCAATCTCACAAAGTGCGCTGTTAAACGTGGGGCAGCCACCTTCACCAGGTCATGCAGATGCAGGACATTTTGCAGGAAGATATCCTCTGTGCCAAGACTGAGTTGCCTCGCATCCTTTCAGCAATGGCAACGAATAGCACTGAGTGGACTTGTGAAGAGGTTTGTTCCTCTCTACATAAGAGTCACTCAGTGGCCTGTTCTGGCAGCATGCCACATACTGTTTGAAGCCTTGAGACCAAGGCATGCCCCAAGGCCCACACAGGACAGCCCTGCAGGGTAGGTGATATCCAGAAAACTATTTACTAACTACTGCTTTACTTATGCTAACTATTTACACTTATCAACCATCTAGCTACAGAGGGAAAACCGCTATGTGGATCACTTGCTAAGCAAAAGATAAGAGCGTTCCAGCAACTGCCACAGACAGAAAGAAGGAATAGAGCAGGCAGAGGCGTTTTATATATGATGGTGGATTTTTTTTTAACTTTCTCATTGGGGCAGGAGTATCAGTTTGATTGATACATTGTCCAAAAGCAAACTTTTGAAATGCAAGTACATAGCTAATACTAATACAAAGCAGATATGTGCATACAAATGGCATAATCATAATTAATGAATTACAATTTTCTCATAGACACTTTATTTCATACACTTGGTACAAGATTTGTTGCAAGCACATAAGAGTGATTGCAACAATGATCTGAATAGTCATATTTCAATTAAAGAACATTACACATGGTACATCATGGGAGATGTATTCTAGTCAGGAAAAAAACAATGTTTGTGTCAATGTTCTGTTGTCAATCCAACATTTGATGGAAATCAAAATGTTCACAAGGTGCGATCTAGGCCTTAATGTGGACATAGGTTAGCAACTATTTATGCGAACAGCTTTACACTTATCTGACAGTATGATGCCTTTAGTGGCATGATTACTAATGTTAAAAGCTGTCATTGCTACAATTAGCAAGATTTAGAGCACAGGATCTTTGTGTAGTTCTCTAGCACATTGAGTATTTTATGATTCCCCAATCAATGAACAACATGTTCTTAGCATTGTGTTCAAGTGTTCTCATGCTGGGGGTGTACTTCTTGAGGAAGAGTGGAGGTAGCACTATTGTTTCACCAATGAAGGAAAACAACTTTGCAACAAACAGTGAAATGGAAGTATACATAGTAAAACTGGTACGTGCAGGCTGCTCTTGCAAGGATTTGGTCAGCATGGAATCATGTTTTATTCAGGATTATTCTGATAAATCTTGGCAACAGTGAATATAAAAACAATTTAGTTGCAGCTGTTCAGACACCAAGTTGTGAAAGGGAGAAAGTGGTTGTTTATGCTCCATGGTTGGAATCTTCATATTGATAAATGGCTCGTGAATAATGCCATGCAGGCAGTCCTTTAATTATGTCCCCCCTGTATTCTAAACATCTGCTAGGATTGTGATACACACAGTAGCTTTGCTGAATGAAGCCTGTGCCTTCAAACCTCCTATGTGCTGTGGTCTTTGTCTTGCTATCCACAGTAGCTGGTCATATGGGCTTTTGAACAAAAGAGGGTGAAATGTTTTCTCATGGAGGACGCAATCCAAAGGTCACTGAAGACAATAGAAAAACCTCCATTTGTTTCTATGTATAAGGAGATTGAGCCCTTGCACGGAATTAAGCCTTTTAGTGTGTCAGTTTCTTTTTTACTTTGTGTTTCTTTTGGTCATCTAACATGGAAGGAGATGCAACAAAGTCAGTCCAACAGTGGTGCCTAGAAATGAGAAAAGCACCCAACGTACAAATGGCAGACCTCCCCACAGTGGCTACTAAACCACTTGCCAGATGGAGGTTGGAGTATATTCTGCTCCCTAGCTAGCCTGAGAGCACAGCATTGCCTCTTTGGTTCTCCACAATGAGTGCACCAGCCTTAAACAGGCTACTCCAGACTGAGCGACTGTGGGCAAGATTTTCCCTGAACTTCTTGAGACCAGGGCCGGCTTTAGGAAGTGTGGGGCCCAATTCGAACTGTTTTGGCAGGGCCCCCCGCCTTTCCCCACCCAGGATTTTTTGTCGAGCAAAAAAAACACAACCACACACAAATATCACATCAAGTAGATCTGGTCAAAATGTATATCTATATAATTGAACATTTAAAAAAAAAGCCATCCTTTATTATGCAAAATTTTACACAAAATTAAATCAGTTGCCTTAAGTGTAGGTCAAATATTTTCAATTGCAAACTATCAAATTTTTTCAATAAAGTTTAAAGTTTCATTTTTAAAAAGTTACCAGAGAGCATTGCAGTTTTCTGTTACATTGATTTACTTTTGAAATAGCAAAAATGAAGTCTTTGTTAAGAAAGTGTCAGTTCTGTGGTCAAATTCCAGTCCTTAGTGATTTCAGTACCAATGATTTCACTAGGTAATATGGTACCTCACCCTATTGCCTCCTTTGCACTGCCCTTCAACACACTGCCTGCATGTTGAGTCCAAGGTCAGTCTACACAAGATTTTATCAATGATTTTTTGCTCAAGCGATCACTAAGACAAGACAAGGACTCTCAACTGATTCTAGGCAGCTCTGCCTTTAAACAGTGGATGTAAAGTGTCAGATATAATTGAGGACTCCCAAATAGACTACACCACCAGAAATAAAACCTGTTTCCATCTTCTGTGACTTTCACTTAGATGTGACTCACTATCCTCTGCTTAGTGTTCAAGTTATGGAAGACCCTAAGCCAGGTCATATTAAGTTCAGGTCTTTTAATCATACAGTATGGATAACAACTTTTCATTCTCCCAGCTCCAAGTCTTAAATGAATTTCAACCCAAAAGAGCCAAAATTGATCACCTTGAGACAGCAAGTGTGTCTACTGATCTCTGTGGCAAAGTAAGTTGTCTATATAAATAAGGTCTGCTTGTGAAGCCTTTTCCTACAGTTGATTAACAGATGGCAGTAGATAGCTCATTCAGACCACTGGTTGATAATAGTTAGTCACCCTGACCAGTCATTAACCATAGTCATAGACTCACCCTACTCTCCATTGTCTCTATGATTCTCTGATGACCTGTGACAAAAAAGGAGGGTGGAAAAGGAAACTGAAGGGAGAGACCCCTCTAAATTCACCAAACAAAGAGCAATATTGCCAACCCAAAAATCACAAGGAACGCCTACACAAAGTTATGAGAATGGTCGACAGATCATAAGATTTTTAAAAAATAAAACATGTTGGATTTTTATTGGCCTTTTGTTTCTTGAGTATTTAGGGTTCATGTTTTAAAGCTTTCCTCCTTAGCTGGAAGGCCCAGAAGTATAGAGAATTTTTTTAAATGAAAGCTGAGATTCCTACATAATCAATTGACTCCAGGCCTTTAGAAAAACACCAAATGTTTTGAAACTCGTGGTAAAAAAATGGAGGAATTCTTGTGAGCCCATGCCTTGCCCACAGTATAAATTAAAAAAAAACAAAACAGTATCTTCTGCACTCAGCATCGTAATGAGATACTGTAAATGGTGAACTGAATTCAACAGCTCGTGATATGAACAAGTATCAAACTAGTTTTTCATATTTGAGATGGGTTACCAGAAATCATACATGACAATAGGAAATCTTTCCACTCTCAAGTCAGCATATTCACAAAGCACCTATAATTTTGATCCATACATTTATTGGATAGTGAGAGATAGTGGAGGGGAATTAGTGTAGATAAATGTTCAAATAAAAAAAAAAAAGCCTGAAGGAATTAGGACTGGGCTCCTACATCTCACGTTCAGAACTGACTAGGACACTTATGACCAGATTTTCAAAGGTGTGTAAAGATCAGATAGATATCTTTGAAGATCTGAGTTGGCAACTGTCTCTTAGGAGCTTACGTACCTTTGAAAATCTGAGCTTAGATTTCCAAGTCCAATTTTCAAAAATGACTAGTCACTCAAGTGCTTTTGAAAATTTTAACTGGGGGCCTAAGGAGAAAAATAGACAAAAGTCAGGAGATATGGTATTCCTTTTAAAAACGTGACATCTATTTTTAACTAAATTTTATATTATTTTTCTCCCAAGGGTAACTGACCCCTCCGGCCCCCTCACTACGCCACTGCCCCCCTCTTGCAGATCTATCATCTTATGCATGTGCAAGATCTGAGAGAGCCGTCCCACGAATCTGCAGTTAGTGTCTGTGGTGCCTGCTTCTGGGTGGTGTCTCAATGCTGCCACTTTCACCTCCAAAGAGGGGGCTTCCCAAAGCAGGCCCTTGTTACAGACCCCCAAGGCATCCACAGGTCCAGTCTCCTTTCAATGGGCCCACTTCCCAGGGCTCATTGATTTTTGGATTTGGCTTCCATCCCCTCTCCAGCCCCCATGAGAACTACTGTTTCCTCCTAACTTAGGAAAAGAATAAATAGGAGGATTGGAAATTAACCCAGCCAGTCTCACATCCCCTAGGCAGGGAATGAGCCATCTACATTAGGCCCCAGCTGGAGTATCATGTCCAGTTCTGGGCATCACATTTCAGGAAATTTGGAGAAACTGGAGAAAGTCCAGAAAAGATCAACACAAACGATGAAAGGTCTAGAGAACATGAGATATGAGGCAAGGCTGAAGAAATTGGCTTTGTTTACCTTGAAAAAGAGAAGACCGAAAAGGGACATGAGAGCAGATTTCAAGTATCTAAAAGAGTATCATAAGGAGGAGGAAGAAAAATTGTTCTGCTTGGCCTCTGAGGTTAGGATGAGAAGCAATGGGCTTAAATTGCGGATATTTAAGACCAGGTTAGACAAACACCGGTCAGGGATGAGCTAGGACAACTCAACTTTGGAAGCCCCAGGGGCCTCACTGATACTTACAGAACATGCTGAGGGCCTCAACTTAAGTGTGGTTGCATATGCAAGCAAATATATACAAATAGCTTCTCTCACACTGACGAGCATGAATACAAAGATTAAGGCAAGACTACACAACACACAGGCCCCATTTAAGTCAGTTCTGTTGATATTAATAAAATGCAATATTTACTCGATTTCTACTCATGACAGCACTTTTCATGAGCAATGACAGTCCAAGAATTTAACTACTGAAACACATATCAACAGAAGATCATTACACTGACTACTTTTGTTTTGACTCTCAGTCGCCGGCCACGTGTTGATCCCCACATGAATCCAAACTGCAGCATGGGGCGCAAACAAACTGGCTGTGGGCAGCATACCATGTTGTTAATATATATTTTATAAACCTTTACCTTTTCTCTCTGCTGCCATGTCTCCTCTTCTTGCTCCATCATCTCCCCTTGTGCCTACTGCCCCCCAACTCCTCACCCTCCTCTGCTGTCCTGACTCCTGCCTTTCTCACTGCCCTCAGCCCTCCTGTGACCTGCCCCCCTCCACCAGCCCTTCTCTCCCCACTGTGCCCACTCCTCCAGTAGCCCCACTCTGATCAGGTGAGTTACCCCTCCTCATCCCCTCTCCTAACACCTCCCTCTACACACCTGCCCTGCCTCTCTTCTCTGGTGCTGGTCCCTCCCCTGCAGGTGTCCGCCCTTCTGCTTCACCCCCAGAATCTCCTGGCACCTGCACCTTCTCTTAGTCCTGCACCCTCCTGATGCTCCCCCTTGCCTCACTGCCACTGCCCCTTTGCCCTTTTTCTCTGATGCCCATCCCATCACCACCCTGTGCCCCATTCTCCTCCTGCCCCTCCATGCCCTCACACGTCTTGCTCCATCCCCACCTTTCTCATGGCCACCCCTTCTTTCAAGCCTTCTCCCAGCACCTACACCTCTATCCCCCAGTGTCCTTCCCCTCTCCTCTCCCCACATCACCCTGTCCCACTCCCACTGACAGCTCCCCTCCTGCCCTTTCCCTCATTGTCTGTACTTGGCCCCCGGCATGTGTCTCACCTCCACCCTGCCTCTTGGTGCCTTCCACTTTCTTCTCCCTCCCCCTCTGCAAAAGCCTCTTCCTCTCTCCCCTCTCCCCTCTGTACAAGCCCCTTAATCTCCCACCCCATCCAAGCCCCTGCCCCTGCCACTGCTCCCGCTCCCCTACCTTCTGCCGGGCCAGTCTGTGAACTGTGTGCACCGCGGTGGCAGCAGCATGGCACTTTTCAGTTTTAAAATCCCGGGCATCTCCCCGCCCGCCTGCGAATGGCACGCACAGCTGGAGCAGCCGGCAGCGTGCGCAGGTAAGGGTGGGGAGGAGCCGAGCAAAGCTGAGGGAGCCAACTTCCGGCTGCAGGGGTGCGGGGGCCCCTTACATGCGGGGCCCGATTCGGCCGAATCAGCTGAATCGGCTTGAGGCCGGCCCTGCTTGAGACCTTGGTTGACCGCGCTGGTGGATAGGAGTTTTGGCATTTCTTGGCATCGCGGGTGGTTCTTAAGTCAGGAGGAGAGGATCGAAGAGGATAAAGTCTGGGCCAGATCAGACAAAAAACATTCACATGAAAAAGAATCTGACACATCAGAAAAGGGCAGACAAATAAACAGTGACAAGTTTTTAAAGTGCTTGTATACAAATGCTAGAAGTCTAAAAAATAAGATGGGTGAACTGGAGTGCCTCATGTTAACGGAGGATACTGGTATAATAGGCATCACAGAAACCTGGTGGAGTGAGGACAATGAATGGGACACAATCATTCTGGGGTACAAAATATATCAGAAGGACAGAACAGGTTGTGCAGGTGGGGGTGTGGCACTATATGTGAAAGAAAATTTAGGATCAAATGAAGTAAAAATTTTAAATGAATCAACATGTTCCATAGAATTGCTATGGATAGTAATTCTCTGCTCTAATAAGAATATAACCATAGGGATCTATTATCAGCCACCTGACCAGGACAGTAATAGTGACTATGAAATGCTAAGGGAGATTAGAGAGGCTATCAAAATAAAGAACTCAATAATAGTGGGGGATTTCAACTATCCCCATGTTGACTGGGTACATGTCACCTCAGAACAAGATGCAGAGACAAAATTTCTTGATACCTTAAATGACTGCTTCTTGGAGCAGCTGGCATAGGAACCCAGAAAGGGAGAGGTAATTCTTGATTTAGTCCTGAGTGGCATGCAGGATCTGGTCCAAGAGGTAACTATAACAGGACCACTTGAAAATAGTGACCATAAAATAATAACATTTAACGTTCCTGTGGTGGGAAGAACACCTCAGCAACCCAACACTGTGGCATTTAATTTCAAAAAGGGGAACTATGCAAAAATGAGAAGGTTAGTTAAACAGAAATTAAAAGATACAGTGACCAAAGTAAAATCCGTGCAAGCTGCATGGACACTTTTCAAAGACACCATAATAGAGGCCCAACTTAAATGTATACCCCAAGTTAAAAAACATAGTAGAAGAACTAAAAAAGAGCCACTGTGGCTTGGCTCAACCATGTAAAAGAAGCAGTGAGAGATAAAAAGACTTCTTTTTAAAAGTGGAAGTCAAATCCCAGTGAGGTAAATAGAAAGGAGCATAAACACAGCCAAATTAAGTGTAAAAATGTAATAAGAAAAGCCAAAAAGCTGTTTGAAGAACAGCTAGCCAAAAACTCAAAATGTAATAAAATGGTTTTTAAGTACAAAAGAAGCAGGAAGCCTGCTAAACAACCAGGCTGTGTCTACACTGGCATGAATTTCCGGAAATGCTTAAAACAGAATAGTTTTCGTTATAAGTATTTCTGGAAAAAGAGCGTCTACATTGGCAGGCTGCTTTTCTGGAAAAGCCCTTTTTCTGTAAAAGCATCTGTGACCAATGTAGATGCGCTTTTCCGGAAAACAGCCCTGATCGTCATTTTCACCATCGGGGCTTTTTTCCGGAAAAGACTACTGGGCTGTCTACACTGGCCCTTTTCCGGAACAGTGTTCCGGAATAAGGACTTATGCTCGAGCGGGAGCAGCGTAGCTTTTCCGGAATAGCGGCTGATTTTGTACAGTAGAGCGTCGTTGCTTTTCCGGAAATTCAAGGGCCAGTGTAGACAGCTCGCAGCTTATTCCGGAAAAGTGGCTGATTTTCTGGAATAAGTGGCCCAGTGTAGACACAGCCCCAGTGGGGCCCCTGGATGATTGAGATGCAAAAGAAGCACTTAAAGATAATAAAGTCATTGCGGAGAAACTAAATGAATTCTTTGCTTCAATCTTCGTGGCTGAGGATGTTAGAGAGATTCCCAAACCTGACCCGTCCTTTGTAGGTGACAAATTTGAGGACTTGTCACAGATTGAAGTGTCAGAGGAGGTTTTGGAATTAATTGATAAACTTAACAGTAACAAGTCACCAGGACTAGATGGCATTCACCCAAGAGTTCTGAAAGAACTCAAATGTGAAATTGCGGAACTATTAACTATAGTTTGTAAACAATGACTGGAAGATAGCTAATATAACGCCAATATTTAAAAAGGGCTCTAGAGGAGATCCCGGCAATTACAGACTGGTAAGTCTAACATCAAGTACCAAGCAAATTAGTTGAAACAATAGTAAAGAATAAAATTGTCAGACACATAGATGAACATAATTTGTTGGGGAAAAGTCAACATGGTTTCTGTAAAGGGAAATCATGTCTTACTAATATATTAGAGTTCTTTGAAGGGGTCAACAAACGTGGACAAGGGGGATCCAGTAGATATAGTGTACTTAGATTTCTAGAAAGTCTTTGACAATGTCCCTCATCAAAGTCTCTTATGTAAATTAAGTTGTCATTGGATAAGAGGGAAGATCCTTTCATGGACTAAGAACTGGTTAAAAGACAGGAAACAAAGGGTAGGAATAAATGGTAAATTTTCAGAATGGAGAAGGATAACTAATGGTGTTCCCCAAGGGTCAGTCCTAGGACCAATCCTATTCAACTTATTCATAAATGATCTGGAGAAAGGGATAAACGGGGAGGTGGCAAAGTTTGCAGATGATACTAAACTGCTCAAGGTAGTTAAGACCAAAGCAGACTGTGAAGAACTTCAAAAAAAGATCTCACCAAACTAAGTGTCTGGGCAACAAAATGACAAATGAAATTTAATGTGGATAAATGTAAAGTAATGCACATTGGAAAAAATAACCCCAACTATACATATATGATATGATGGGGGCTAATTTAGCTACAACTAATCAAGAAAGAAATCTTGTAGTCATCGTGGATAGTTCTCTGAAGACGTCCACGCAGTGTGCAGCGGCAGTCAAAAAAGCAAACAGGGTGTTAGGAATCATTAAAAAAGGGATAGAGAATAAGATGGAGAATATCTTATTGCACTTGGGAAAGCAGCAGGCAATAATAGGATAATTTTTGGAGCTCCTCAAGGCACGTAGGAAGGAAGCTTGAGAGAGATATCTATGCACTCCTCTGTGACTGTTGGGATTAAAGCCACATACAGCAGGATTTGAAAGATGCAAAGATATTTTAACCCATATAAAAATAGAGTTCAGGACTGGATGCTCCATTATAATCTTATTATTGCCTCCTGCTTTCCCAAGTGCAATCTGTAATCTCTTCTTCTGCTTCAGGTGTTGATATTTAGTCCAACTCCTGCATCACTGGAAACTGGGGAATGGGACCTAAGGCAGTATCACAGAAAATGGCATCCTTTAATAGAACTGTTTGCAATGCTGAGTTCATCAGTCAAGACGAAGCCATCTTTTGTTTTCAGGTGCGCAGTCTTTTTACAAAAGTAGACCAAGTGCCTGCTTAATTCCATTTTAGGTAACACAATGCTCACTGGTTTCTAAGATGAACTGATTCTTTTTGCAGCTGTCTGACTCATATTTCTGGGCACATTCTCTGGTGACATTTTGAATGGCAGCTTTAGCCTGTTTAAACCTGAGAGTTCTGAGCTTGGTTGGTTGTGTAGTAAGTTGAGTCAGTAACATGGAGTCAGCAGGCCTAAGGCCTGTAACATGAAAACAGCAACAGGCCTGCAATCTAGAGAGCAAGACTTTGGTTCAGTAACTCAGATACTCATAACTGTGTAATTGTGTAAGTTAGGACACAGGGAGGCACGGAGAACAGACTGTACGCCAAAAGGGAGTAACAGAACATCTTAAGGAATGTCCTGGTACAAAAACTCCCTAAACACGAATGCACATACCGACCTAGGTTCAGGACCCAGGTCGAAATTGACAGCATGAAGGATAGTAAGTAAGCCCCCCTTCCATAAGGTGAGGGGTGGTATCTAAGCAACAGAGGGTGGTAACCTGTACGTAAATAAACAATGTAAGTTGTTTGTATCTGTCTATAAAAGGACACCACAAAAGGTGCTCTCTGGCCGACCTTGGGGGCGCATTAGGCGCCTGAACGGCAGGTGTCGTTGCCTGAACTTACAGAACGCACAGTAGCTTAACTTTGACTAACTGCTGTTAATATCTCTTATATGGCAATAGTCCTGCTCGGTGTTGGTACCTTGTCAACGCGGGCCATAGTGCCCAGTGGTGTAACATTGTACTGATCTCTGTTACCAACTAGTAGAGCTTCGCATTTGACAATAAACCTGCTCAACTGATTTCAAACCTTGCCTGCATCTGTTGTTTCCGGGGCCTCTCAGAGATCTCGTGTTGACCCAAGTGCACGGGGTCTAATACTCTAGATAAAGGGAGTACCGATTGTTACGCAGGCAGCCGAAAGTTTATCATCACCGACGGAGTAGAGGTCTTGTCAGGAGCGCGCCAGGACGACCCTGACCAGACGACGCTGACACTGACAGTCCAGACCACTGAAGGTACCGAGGTATGAAGACACCGAGGTATGACAGGTTGTTGAAATAGAATTTAGCGAACTTGCTTTTCTTTTTCTGTAAATGGGTGTTTTGGTTCTTCAGTTTACATGTGACGTGCCATGCACTGAGAATAATTTCTTGACAGCAAGTCCAACACCATGTATCCTTGGTTCATTGTCAGGTTTCCCAGATCAGTAGAAGTGGCAATTTATTTGATCTAGTGATCCAATTTCTGAAACGCTTGTCTCACTGAGGGCTGTAATACCAATTCTTAATCGATCTAATTCTCCACTATGTGTGTTCTCCGAAGTTCATAGTTCAAGTCTGGTTAACATAGTGCAGTCATTCCAACAAGCAATGATTAATTTAGGGCCAGGAAAGAAGGTAGAAGAAAGCTTTCTTTAGTCTTCCTTAAATAGGGCTGCTTGGACATCCAAGCCACTGCTGAATGCTTGGGTCATTCCCCATTAGAATGAGTGACCATCGAGCCCAGACCCTCAACACACACCTAGACAGAATGAAGGGGATGCCATGGTCTCTTCACTTTCTCTCTCAGCAAAAACAATAGAACTCCAATAGCAAAACAAAGGTTGAGATGATTGTTACAGGCTTGCTGCTGCTTGTAACCGGAACACCACTCCAAACGGAAGAAAGCACTTGCCTTCCGTCGGCAACTGTGCTTTTTCTGGATAGGTACAGTCTAGGTAGTGTGGGCCAACAACATTCTGATTCATCTGCTTTTCTAGGGTGTTAACCAGCACCTTTCACTCACCATTGCATTGCTGGCTGCACTGTGTAAGCTTCCAGTGGCGAATCCCAGGAGGAGGACAAGCCAGGCCCCACACTTTGTACTTGTATTACAGCTAACACAATGGGATGAGGTTCTGACTGGAACCTCTATGCACTACTGTGCCATAAAAATAATATAGACTTCAATCCCTGCTACCCGGAAGTAGCAACACATTTCTGTGATGGGAGTACCATACTGTGTAGTTTTGATGGATTGATAAGATCAATGAGCTAGAAGTATATGGCCCAAATTCTCTCCTAGTGTAAATTGACAAAGCTCCATTGATTTTCATGCATCTGTGCCATTATGTTTATATTATTATTCTTAATTCAAAACAGTGCATGAATGTAAAGATGTATTTTATATACCTACAAAATGAATTTATACCTGATGTTTGACATAATATACTTTGCCATTGGTGTGTGCGCATTTCAATGGAAAAACTAACTACTTTTAAGTCAAATAACCTGAAAGAAAAATAGGATAAAAAAGAGACTTTTTTCCCTTTCTTCCTCTAAAAAGCTCAGAGATCCTCACTGCAAACATTTATCTCTAAAATTATTTTAAGAGAATAAAATATATCTTAACCAGTGAAGCCTATGAGTATAATTTTCCATTATAAATGAAAATGCTAAGAAGCCATAACATAAAAGTAATAACCTACCATTAGTAAATGTGATGAAAAATGATAGCATATTTGTCATACTTTAATGATAAATAGGTGTAGACATTTACAGTACGTTAGTATATGATTAGAAAAAATACTTTAATAAGTCCAGTACAATATAAATCAATATATTGAGAGCATTTACCTGGAAGTTTTTAAATGTCAATGTACAATAGAAAAAGTCTTTTAAAAAGGGTCAGGGAGATGCAGCAATCAGATACTTGCAACATAATTAAGTAAATTGCACCTTGGTATTTTATCCAGTCATGTCGGAGGAAATGATTCAAAATCAATCAAGAAAATGACACTTTTGAGTGGATTGTTCTATAGTCATGATCGGCAGTCTTCTCATTAAATGTATTTCACTTTTCCTAGAAGTGAGATGCTCTTAAGTTCCTTTGATGAACCTACAACTAGTAGCATGGGAGGAAAAAATGAAGGGAGCAGAAAGGTGCACCATAGTGGCAGAGCATATGCTGTGAGTAGTGGGATCTTGTTGAAAGCATGGGAGAATTGCTTCTCTTGCTGATCTGGGTAAACTGCTTTCCCCTACAACTCCTCTCTTGCTTGGTTGCTGCAATGGGAAAAGGAGTTCCCTCCTCAGCAGCCAAGGAGAAGTACAATTTACTTAACCCAGGGAGAGGAACGGGAGTTCCCTTGCACTGATAGTAGAGGCAGGGGAGTTCCTCTGTACTTTCACCTATGATTGAGAGTAGGCAATTGAAAGGGGTGTTATGTGTTCCCTCCCATTTTCTATACCTTTAGCCTTTCTAAGCAGCATGCTTTGAATGGTAGGAGCAATAAAGCACTAACTGGTCATTTCTAGCTGTGCTTATTGTTTTTAGATATTAAATATGAGAACAGATGAAGAATACAAGATATAGAAAAAGCATTTGTGGTGAGTGAACTTATCTTCCCCATGAAGTAAGAGTGAGCTCCTAAAAAGTTTACCGGGGATTTTCTCTTGGCGCAGTTAACAAACATTGCTCATTAAACAAAACAGAATAATTTTTGCCTTAATCTGTTTAAAGAGGGTAGTAAAAATACTGTCGGTGTTAAGAAAATATAGACACAGGTAAGCTAAAGAGAACGTACAGGAGACCCTTGTGATTTGCAGAATTGCTATTTGCAGTTCTATGCTGCCAGGGGGGTGGGTCCCTGACAGGGGTCGCGGCCCCCTTCTACTGGCCCGTGCCTCGGTCCAGGCCCTTCTCTCAGGGCATATACAGTACCCGAAGTCTCAAAAGTCCTGGCCCCTCTCTCAGGGCATATACGGTATTAGAGGCCTAGCCGCTCGGAGAAGCCTCTCCTGGCCCAGGGTTTGATTATCCCGGGCAGGGGGAATGGGTCGTAGGGGGACCCGGGCTCTCCCTCTCCACCAGGTCCCAGCCCAGGGCCCTTTAGGCAGGGCCTATGGCTCCTGCCGGCTCAGCGGGGAATCCGGCCGATACACACCAAGCCAAACTTTGTATCCTTTGCCCTGGGCTGCTTCCTACCATGCCCCGGTTCCCCTGGGCCCATTCACCTCTGAGGCCGTACCTGCCGGGGTTGTGGGCGCGCTCCTGCCACCCTGGGTCGGCGGCTGCTTTCTCTGTGTCAGGGTCAGGTACGGGCAGTGACTCTGGTCTCAGCAGCTGCAGAAACACTGGCCCGGCCTGGTCTATCCCCTCACCCTGCGGTCTCCTTGACTGCAGGGCTCCCTCTGCTTTTATACCCGGCCTCTGCTGGGAGCATGCCCAGCAGGGTCGGAGGGGCGGGGCCTTCTCAGCCAGCTGTGCCTGGGCTACCCCCTGTCCGTTAGTGCAGGGCCTGTCCGCCCCATCACACATGCATTCTTGGGTCTCTTGTCCAGCCTGAGAGGAAATGGTGCCAGGTGCCGGGAACTGACAGAAACCCCAGTGAGTTCTCTGTGGTGAGTGTGGGAGCTGCAGAGAGCTCACTGTGGAAGCCAGGAGCCATGGCCCTCAGTATTTGCAAATTCTGCCATTTGCAGTGGATGCAGGAACAGAACAACCTCAAAGTAGCCTGTTTCCTAAAGACAACAGACAACGAATGATAGTGTGAAGCCTGACCGGCCATATATGGCTGGCCACTGCTGAATATTTTCAGTGATGACAAGGGAGCCAGGAAAAGAGATAGAAAGAAGTGACGCAAACAAGGGAAAAATTGTAAAGTTTGATAAAACTGCTTGTAATTCAACTTTCCCATTAATGAGTACACAGTGAAATGATAGAGGGAAAAAAGCAGTTGGAGACCCCACGTCCAAGCATGTGACAAAAACTTCTTGGACAATGCTAATAGTAATTGGAAAAGATGTCATGTTTCCTTACACTTTTTTTAGTAATATAGGTCTAAAACTGCATGTGCCTACCCTGTTATAGGAAAATATGGCTACCAAGAAGTAACGTCAATCCCAGAAGATTGTTCTAAAAAGCAGAGAAAATACAATCCAGTGTATTACCAATGAGAGACAGGAATACAACACATAATATCTAAGATCATTCTCTGAGTTAATGCTAGAGGCTAAAAAATAACTTCTGATTCCACTGAGTGAGGCTGATATGCTCTAAATGGAGAAATATCAAACTTCACCTTCCTTGAAAGTAGGAATAAGAGATCCTCCGGAAAAGGGCTTTATTCCGGAGGATCGCACCAGTCTAGACGCTTTTTTTCCGGCTTTTCCCCAAGCCGGGAAAAAAGCGGCGGACATGTTTGTTTAAATCCGCGGGGGATATTTAAATCCCCCGCGGATTTCCCTATGCTGACTTACCTGATTTGCATGGCTTTTCCGGAAATTGTGGCCAGTCTAGACGTAGCCTGAGTGAGAGGGGTACAGTAGGAAATCATGAAAAAGCAACAGGTAACTTGTCTTAGACAAGGGATTTTACTTATGGAGAAGTGAGGTTGCTAAGGTTGTCTTTTTGTTATTTATTATGTAACTTGTATATGTTTGTTTTGCTCTCCTTTACTATTCAAACTTTGAACTTGTTTTTCTTCTATTAAATAAATCTTTTGTTTATTTCTACCCCAAAAAGATCTCAGATGTGCAAACTGGGTAGAGAATGTGCACCAAAGTAAGCTGATAACCAGGAGGTTGGTTTCACATCTTCACAGGGGACTAAGAGCTCAGGAAGGATGGATTTTGGGAGTCTTGGGACTGGAAGGACTGTTGGAGTCACCTGGCAAGGAGTGAATAGGCTAGACAAAACCTGGGCGAGACCTTGTGCTTGTGAGAAGGCTATAAGTGTCAGAGCTCTGATCCATAGCAACAAAGCATAAAGGTTACAGAACAGTTGAGGTGACGAAAACCCTTACTGAGCTGGATCAAAACCAGCCAGGTCAAAACCTCCTTACAGTAACTGATTCTTCAAGTTGTTTTAGTCACTATGTATCCTAGTATAGGTGTGCTTAAGCCTCATGATCCCAAGACTACTGTTTTTTTTAACGAGGAGTGTTTGTTGTGGTCACATGTGCATTCTGCACTTCTTTGTTCCCTCCATAAGAAGCAATGAAGAGCACAGCAGCCCCAAAGCTTCATCAGTTCCTTTGCAATTCAAAGATTACATTTCTGCAGGCTCTGAAAAGTGAGGCTGGAGTGTGGATTGTGAGATCCACACTGAATACTATATTTCAAAGAACCACAATTATTTTGGGGTAAGTAACCATTGTTCAAATATGTACCAGGATAGATCCCATTGTAGGTAACTGACAAGCAGCATCCTCTCTGGTACTCGTGAGGATTCCAGGCTATATTGGTTAAACAGAGTTTGGAAGTACTATTTTTCTACTCTGACTGTCATATCAAGTGCAAAAAGTGTAACAAAGATCAGTGGTCACTCCTCATGGCTCTTACATAACATAGCTCCTGGCATCTTTCTGAATCAGGCTGAGAACCTGTTTCCCAGTTGAGTGTGCCTAGACATTCAGAGAAAGAGAGAGAGGGAAGCTCGCCAGCTGGCTGAAAACTGTAGAAAATACACTGTGTGATCCACTTCAAAATTCTCTGAGACAAAATAACTTGGCCTTTAGATGCACCAGATACACATGGGTGGGGTGGAGGGGGGGGGAACAAGCCGGAAAGACTTAGTCCTGTTGAGATATTAAAACAGGGTTCTGTAGATGTCCAGAATTTGGAGTTTCTTTCTTCCCGGTGAAAAGTGTGGCTTTGGAATGAAGATTAGTAAGGTAAGAGACTAGCTCAGGTAGAATTCTGATTCCAATTTAGGGATAAACTTTATAGCATAGTTTCCTCACCACCATGTCCCTGTGGAAGGATATGTAAGGCAACTGGGTCAGAGCTCACTGACTCTGTGTTGATGTGATGACGATGGGGAAGACTGCCTTGATTGTGAAGTGATATAGTGAGCACTATAAGCTAGGTTCAAAGGGTGGCTCAATACTCGGTAGGAGGACAACAGAGAAGTCCTACATAAGAATTGGTTCTCTAGCTAGAGGGCAGAAATAAAGGCCTTTGAGGCATCTCGATACTCTATGGTATGAGACAAAATGTTAGTCTCAGAACATGGCGCACAGATGTTGCTTTTAGTTGGATAGTGTGAGAGCTGAATTCTAGTCCTGCTTGTTTCAGGAGATTTATATCAACCAGAATCTTCAGTACTGGGTCTTGTACTTGATTCAAGTTGTTTTGATCAGCCTATTTTGGAAAATCTTTTTCACTTTGAGGATTGAATCTTCTTGGTAGAGAGGAATTATCTGATCCTGTAGAGAGAAGTTGGATGCTATCTGACCATGGTTCTGAAATATTATGTTTGTACAGGTAGGAAAGCATAAATGAGGTTGGATTTATATGAAAGTAGATCTGTCAGACAACAGTGTCTTGGCTAGTAGGGAGCTATCATGATCATACAATTATAGAACTGGAAGGAACCTTCAGCATCTTCAAGTTCAGAACCCATGCACTCATGTCAGGACCAAGCACCATCTAGACCATCCCTGACAGGTATTTATCCAATCTGCTCTGTGAAGGTGGGCCACAATGATATCAGTAGGCATTTGGGGGTATTCTGTACTGATACCAGGGACTGGCAGGTTTTCGACTAAATTGGTATCACTATTGAGAGGTCAATGACTTGAGAGGGGATAGTCTCTGCTAGATGCTGGAGAAAAGTTGTATCCTTGACATGGGAATGCCAACAAGTAAGGCACTGTTGGTATGCACTTGTCCACAGGAATCCACACTAACAAAGACCTCAGGAATCACCATTGCTTGGCATCACATGATTCCAAGGTCACAGCCACTTTTTACATTACCTTTTATTTACTGTATTGTTCCAAGAAGACCCCCAGTTCAGCAAAGTATTTAAGCATGTATTTAAGACCGTCTTTATTCAGCAAAGCAATTAAAGTGTACTTATCTTTAAGCATGAGCTTACATCCCATTAGAGTAAATGGAACTAAAGCGGGTGCTTGAATGCTCTGCCAAATAAGAATCATCAAGCTACACTGTTCTTTTAGCAACCAGCAGGAGCCATTAAAAGGTTGGAATAATTTTCTTTGCTATGTTCAATGTACCTGAAAATAGATGTAATGATGTTAGGTAACATAACAGCAGGTTGCCTGTTATAAACTAGAAAATGTATTTTCACATTCTTTCACTTTATTTTTTTGTAATTAAGTCACACCAAAATGCACAGCTATTCATGCAGATACAACTGAATCCATGCTGGATTGCTGTCTTTTTCTCTCTCCCCACCTTTTATTAGCAGCAAGCTTGATATCATGTTGACATATTTAAATATCCCCTTATCAGGCATTTATTACTGAGAAGCCATCAAACTGGGGAGATTTTAACTGGGGAAGTTTTACTGCAAAATACTTATTTCCAAAAGGGTGATACCCACATTTTACATTGCTTTTAAGGCTGTTTTTCAGGTATCTCAATCACAGAGAAGCAACTTTTTGTCAGGCAGATCACCTGTACCTGTGGATGGTCGACAAACAAAACGTCTCCCCACCTGCCAGCGGATTACTCTGATGGGCCGCGTGCTAAAGGTTGCTTACCCCACTTGACTGGGTGGCAGAACAGAGAGTAGTGCTCAAGAAGGACTGTCTGTGACTCCATGATAAGACTGCTGTAGTGTGTTAGAAGTTCACACTACAGCAGCTCTGATATTGCAGTAAGGATTTTACCTTTAGCCAAGTGTGCTTGTTTAGTATTAGTTACTAGGAAGTATTGTATGTTTATTTATCCTGTAACCATTTCTGACTTTAATACCCAATCTTTGAATTCATGGAAAACTTCTCTCTTTGTAGCTAAATAAATGTGCTTTGTTTTTAATCTGAACTCATCTAGTTTTGTGTTTAAACTGAACTGTTTGGTATCTCCAGTTCAAGTAGCAAACCGTTGAATATTGACCCTCTACAGGGGCAATGGACTGTTAATACTTGAACTGTCCAGAAGATGGGTGGATGGTGCAAAATACATGTTTTGGGGAATATTTAGGACTGGGAGTGTGTTGGGGTCACCCTGCAAGTAAGTAACTCAAGCTATGTCTCCACTTGCCACACTGGAGATTGATCTTTTGGTGTTCGATACAGTGGGTCTTGTTAAGACCCACTAAATGGAAAACTGAACGCGGCTCCAGTTGGCACTAGTACTCCTTGTAGTTGTGAGGATTAAGGGAAGTTAATTGTAGCATTTGCTCCAGTCAGTCTCCTATTGAGAAAATGGCACCAAGCTTGGCTTAAGGTAAGCCAACTCTAGCTACGTATTTTATGTGGCTGGAGTTGTGTTGCTTAACCTGACCTTCCGGGTCTAGTGTGGACCTGGCCTGAGTCTGGTGGCAGCCAGCGTCTGACTGGAGTGTTGCTGACAGGCTCCTAGGATCAGAGCTGCTGGACCAGGGCTACACCTACACACAGATGCTCAGGGCCTGATGTGCATGCTGGCAAGTTCTTTCTGGGCAGTCAGGTTGGGAGCTACAGCAGCAGAGCATTGTGAGGCACCCAGGATTTTGGGGCTTGTGATGACACACATTATCCCTTGCTGGTCGGGACTACACCCCAGAATGTGACATTCCCTATTTAGCAAAGCATTTTGGCATGTACCTAAATCCTCGTGAAGGGATTTAAGCACATGCCTAGGTACGCAAGTGCTTACGTGCTTTGCTGAATAGGGATGAATTACTCAAACGTGGGCCTAAAGAAGAGGCTGAGTAAAAGACAAATGTTATTTGCTAAGTTGGAAAATAAGCCTATTTGCCCTTGACCCAGTAAAATGAACTGCATGCTCTCCTATATGTGCTACAGGGTACTGAATGTTGCACTTTCTGAAGATAAATTGTATTTCTGCAAAATTCATAAATGAACAACTTAAGAACATTCTCACAAAATAATCTATCACATTCTTTTTACACAAAACAGCACTAGTGCAATGTGACATTAATGGGCTGCCTTCCATTTGGAAAAGTATGACGTGTAAACACAACGGCAAAAAGAAAAATGGCAGGACATACACAGTTAATGTGTTTTGGAAATCCACCAAATGCTCCTAAGTGCAAAGACATACAGATGTGTAAGTAAAGCGAAACAAAACTACTTCTTAATGATGCACTAAGAAGAAGCATTTAGAGTTATCATCTCTTTACATTCAGGTTACTACTGCTTGCTTAATGGGTCCTTTTGTTATAGTCTTAGTGCTATGAGCCTCAAGGGTTTAAATACAACTGAAATGAATGGTTACCTGAGCTGTTTTATTTCCACTTTCAGTGAGGCTTTTCGCTTTATATATTCTGTCTTTATTTCCCTTTCTTTTCATTGACCAAACATGAAAGCACATAAAATGTGTAGCTCAACAAGTTGTTAACGGTTTAATTCTGCATGTTTGCCTTCGTTCCCTAGGGTATTTCTTCTAGATTATGTCTCCACTAGATTTGGTGGGGGGGAGAGGGTTATGGGGAGATCTCCCACCCAGGCACTATCTCCAGTTTTTTATTTCTACTACCATAGCACTTAAGAGTCTTAATCATGGACCAGGACTCCACTGTGCTACATGTTAAATCATGGTTTTATATTCTCCAGCACTACTGTATGCTTGCAAGCATAGAAGAAACACCTGAAAACTGACAAGTGATTCGGATGTTTAAATTCTTAAAACCCAGCAAGAGATAGGATTTTCAGTGGAGGCTTGAGTGATATATTTAATTTATTTTAGAAAGAATCCCCAGCCACAGCCCCTAGATGTAGCAACGAGTCCCGACCTAGTTACTGATACTGACATGTGGCAGAAGGGTGACTGTATTGCTTATAGCTGGTACGGAAGTCACGAACAATATCCATCCAAATACCTAGACTTCCCCTAGGCCCAGTCACTTGCCTTTTGTCTACAGATCACCAAACACATTGCACAGATAGATGTTGTTAATCTGGATTGTACAGCTGCTCTAATACATTCTGGTTTTGAAATTCTTTGGATTTAATCATATTCACTAGGACAGATCTGCTTCAGATTTGGGTTGGATTTATCCTATCATTAATAGTCCCCAAACTGGCAATGTCAACGTAAGTAATGTATTTAATCCTCCTTGTGCTCTCTGGTTCCAACACCGCACATATCCTAGGCAATTCTGCATCACAGACTATGAAATATAGCAAATAGCTTATCAATTCAGTGTTAAGAAAAATAAAACTAATTGTAAATGAGCAATTATTTTTTATTTCCTTGGTGACGCCACAGAATGGGTAGGAAAGATTGCATAGTATGTATAGTACTCCACATGATATAACATCACTAGCTCTGAGGTTCCTCTTTGCATCCTGTGTATGAATAATTTCTTGCAACACTTCTGATGGCAGTGCTGTGAAGAATTGTATGATCTTTTATGCAGTGTGCATGTGTGATGTTAAGGTTTTATGTCTTTGGTTGGCAGCAGTTAACACTAGTAACAGAACAGTCAACATTATTTTTTAGAAGCCACTTTGAATATTTATTCACTTTCTCTTGTATCTATGATCACTTTGAAGTAAGATTTCTGCTGAAAAGTTTCACAGTATACAGGCATTTTACATTCATGCAGTCATTCTACATTATGAAGGCAAATGAAGGCAGAGCCATTGCAATTATGGACAAGATTGACTATTAGAAGAAAGCCCCCTGGAGAAACTGAATAGCATTCTACACATTAAATCAAATGAGTAGCTATTAACATCAGTTGTAAACAATTTACACTGTGCTGTTGCTGCTGTCTTGCCATATTCCCTTAAGAACTCAATGTGAATTTCAACTTACCTTGTTAATTAATTTGAGAAAGGAAATGTTCTTAAAATCTGCTGCCATAACTAGAATGAGATGGTGTATTAAAAATCCATTTTATGAAAGCATGCCATGTAAGCAGCAACTCTTTCTTTGTATGAAATAAGTATAAATTGTGGACACTGAAAATGATCGTTACTGATGCTTGTAGTTTAAAATAAAAGCGATCAGCAGGTTTGGATCTGGCAAACTTTGGTGAATGATTATTCATGAACAAATGCTGCAAATGTCTAACTCTCTCTACTGTATGTAGGTTATTCTTTAGTTATAAGTAATTCTGTATCTAATGTTCTGTGTTGTTTATTAATGATCTCCTTTGGAGAAAACATTCCTTTTATTCATTTTTGTTGCCTTCTCAAAAATAGACATATTTGGGACCATTTCAGATGTGGATATTCACTTCACATTGAAATAGTACTGGCACTTCTTGAATAAATTAAGTGCCACAAGATGCTGTGTGCAATATGAAATTTCACCTTCATAGTAAAGGAGAGGCAGTGTGGAAAGCAGAGTGAAAATTCAGATCTCAGATATGGGCTTCCAAAGCCCCATGAAGTAGAATCCATACCTTTAGGGAGCTACCCTTTCAGCAACCTCTTGACTTACACGGCTGCAATTCTGCAGTCCTTCCAGAAATGTTAGATTGTATCTAACGTGCCTGTGCTCAAAAGATAACAAAAATAGGACAAGGTTAAAGGAAAATGGTTAGTCCTGCCTGGCATTTATTTGAATATATCTGCCTCACATTGGTGCATCAGGAGCACATACTGTATTTCAAGTACTTGATAGCTAGAACAAACAATGCATAGGCACCTCCTCAGCTAGATGTAGAGTTCCTGAGGAGCTGCCTGCTGGTCTACAGGTTAATTTCTTTCCAAATACTAAACTAGGCATTCTGATATGATGGGGATCTGTGACTCGCTGTAGGCAATCTTGTGGCCAGAAACCAACGAATTATTTATCTTTGTGACACACATTATTGGTAATGACTTTTTAAAAGAAACTCCAGTAAATACTAATTACTAATATGTTAAAATATTATTTTAACAAATGCTTTGAGAACACTTTGTCTGAGATGCTATAATGTAGTAGAAATTGCTTACTAGGTTGGAGTGGGGATTGCATCATTTTTGCTGTCTGGTACACATTTGAACATCGCCTACAGCATCTCTCATTCTGGTTTGCTGAATGAGGCATGCCATAGTCAAGAAGCTTGCTGGAAATCAAAGCAGACTGTGAAGAGCTTCAAAAAAGATCTCACCAAACTAAGTGATTCAGCAATAAAATGGCAAATGAAATTTAATGTTGATAAATATAAAGTAATGCACATTGGAAAAAATATTCCCAACTATATGATGGAGTATAATTTGGCTACAACTACTCATGAGAGATATCTTGGAGTCATTGTGGATAGTTTTCTGAGAACATCCACACAGTGTGCAGCGGCAGTCAAAAAAGCAAATAGAATGTTAGGAGTCATTAAAAAAGGGATAAAGAATAAGACAGAGAATATCTTATTGCCTCTATATAAAAGCATGGTACTCCCACATCTTGTATACTGCATGCAGATGTGGTCGCCTCATCTAAAAAAAGATATATTGGCATTGGAAAAGGTTCAGAAAAGGGCAACAAAAATTATTAGGGGTTTGGAACAGGTTCCATATGAAGAGAGATTAAAAATACTTGGACTTTTCAGCTTAGTAAAGAAGAGACTAAGGGAGGATATGATAGAGGTCTATGAAATCATGACTGATATGGAAAAAGTGAATAAGGAAAAGTTACTCCCACAGTATAGGAAGTAGGGGTCACCAAATGAAATTAATAGGCAGCAGGTTTTAAAAAAACAAAAGGAAGTTTTTCTTCACTCAATGCAGTCAACCTGTGGATCTCTTTGCCAGAGGATGTGGTGAAGGCTAGAACTTGAATAGGGTTAAAAAAAAAAAGAGCTAGATAGATTCATGGAGGTCGGTCTCTCAACGGCTATTAGCCATGATGGGTAGGAATCGTATCCCTAGCCACTGTTTCTCTGGAGGTGGGTGACTGGGAAGGGATCATGTGAGGATTACCTGTTGAGATCTCTCCTCTGGGGCATCTGGTATTGGCCACTGTTGGCAGACAGGATACTGGGCTAGATGGACCTTTGGTCTGACCTAGTATGGTCATTCTTATGTTCTTAAACAGGCTTTAAGGTCACTGACAAGAACGCGGTCTTACAAAATGCTGCAAACCTACTGGCAAAGCATTGCCATATACATTGGTTTAGACGTGTACAACAATAGTAAATTATGCATTGCATGTAAATTATGCACTGTACTTTTAAATGTTGTTCTTTTTATTACTGTAGCCCACAGGAGCCCTCAATCAGGATCTGAGACTAATTGTTCTAGATGCTTTACAAACACGCAGAAGAAGACTGTCCCTGCTCCAGTGAGGTTACAAACTAGGATTTCAATTCAGGAAAACACTTAAATAGATGGTTCAAGCCCAGTGATGTCTGTGAAACTTAAGGACACTTAAACTTAAAATTAAGCACCTGATCAAGCATCCTTCCTGAAAAAGAATGTTTTCCTGAAGTGGAACCTCAAAACCACCAAGACCTGACAGATGGCTAAGGGGGAAGATAGTAATACGAACACAAAGGTACACAATACCCTTAGAGACTTTGCAGGTATTGCTTTAAATTAAACAAGATAATTGAACAAGAGAAATGAATTACTAAAAAGCCTCACAAGCAAAATGGATTCAAACAATGTGTGTAACCACTGACCACTGCTTAGCAGGGAGATAAGGGTGACCACACCCCCACATGGGTCCTCCCTGTGCCACCCATAGCCTGGAGGGAGGGCCCTGTCTCTTCCTGCGCCCCTCCCACTCATGCTTCACCTCTTCTTACCCCTGCCTATCCATGGTCTAACTCTTTCCCTGAGCCCTGCACCTCCTACACTCCTGCCCCTTTTCCATCCATTGTCTCCAGCCTACTCTCCTGAGTGACAGGGGCCTGGCACTGGCAACAGGGGTTACCCTCCCGCCCCACATACACACACCCCTCCGCAGTAGGGGGAAGCAGAGCAACCCAGTCCCCTGCTGTACTTCCCCCAGCCCCCAGCTGTTGCTCAGAGGAGGGATTAGGGGGAAAGAGTGAAGCTGCCCCCTCACACTCTCCAGTGGTGGAAGCTCAGCGACACAGCTGGAAGCAGGGGGAGCAGAGTTGGGTCCATCTGCTTCCCACTGCTGCCAATGAGTGTGGGAGAGTGGCCCCTGCTTCTGGTGCCAGGCCCCCCGCTAATCCCCTGGGTCCTGTGAGGCCCCCAAAGCACAGGGCCCAAAACAGCTCTTCCTGCTGATTGCTGGCCCCTTCTCCCTCACCCCCATGGCACTGGGGGGTGTACGACCCTGTGTGCTCCCACATGAATCATCCCTGTGTATAACTATGAGGGTATGGGGTGTATGGGAGAGGTGAGTGATTTAAACTGCCACACTCCTTGAGTGGTTCTTTTCCTCTCTGGTCCTCACTGTGCACTCTGTCCTTGCCTGTGGCTCCAAGAAGCTGCAAGTCTGCAACAGTGGCCATGTTCTGGTAAACTACCTCATCAGGCAGACTAAACTGGGTGAGGGTAACCGCAAGTGTGGAAGCTGATGGTGATTTAGGGATTGCTCTCCCAAGCATGCAAAGACTGTTCTGGTTGCTAGGGTGGAAGAGACTATATATTGGTGCAATGGCTTGAAAAGCACTGCAGCAGTGTATTGAGAAAGGCGAAAGGCATGATGGGGCACTGGAGAAGTCATGGCTATCCACTTCAACTAAAGAAGCCTTCTGTTTAGCAGCCTGTGTGCCACTGGGCCAAGCTTTAGCAGCTGAGCAAATGGGATTGTCCCGGTGTAATGACTCTGCCATTTTAATGAACATCACGCAAGCATCAATCAAGCGCATCTCTCTTCAAAAGTCCTGTGGTAATGGGGGAGTGGCAAAGTGACAGGTGAAGATAATTACTGGCAGCTGTAGCCAGAAGCCTGCACACAGGATCCCGGGAATATTCTTTGCCTATCCCTGACACTAGGGCATCAGGGAAAAGAGGCAATACCTCAGGTGACAGAGCAGCCCTTTCTAGGATTGCACTGCCTGAAAAGGGGCCTGAAACACTGCCTGTCTAAATTAAATTAAAACTGGCCAGTTTATCACAACTGTTGGCTCAACCTCAACACAGTTGAAAACCAAAGATAACTGAAAAAGCATTAAAGATTGCTGCCTGGAACTTCAGGACTATGAGAGACAAAGATAATACTGCTCGGTTTCAAAGAACAGCTCTTCGGTCACAACAGCTAGTCTGGTCTGACATTGACATTGCAGTGCTCAGTGAAACTAGATTGGTAGACAAGGGCATTATTACAGAACCAGCTGGGAGTTGCACCTTCTTTTGGAAGGGAAAAGAACCACAGAAAAAATAGAATCCATGAAGTGGGAATAGCCATCAAGACCAAAAGCTTGCAATTTCTTTAAGACTATCCAGTAGGCATCAATAAAAGACTCAGGAAACTGGTTACGGCTAACTTAGTCAAAATTAACTACCGTCATCACTGCCTATGTGCTCAACTTAACAGGCCCTGATGATGCTAAGGAACAGTTGTACTCTGATCTGTCATCAAGGCTATGTCTACATGTCATGCTTCTTGCACAAGAGCGCATCCACACTGCAAAAGCATATCGAAAAAGCATTGCACATTTGCAAAAGAGATGTCAGACTGCATGGATGCTCTCTTGAAAGTAAATTCTGATTGCTATTTACAGAATGGCCACCAGGTCACCAGTGCTTTTTTCAATTGCCCCTTTTTGTGCAAAAAAATCCTGTTTTCTGTACACAAACACACACACCTTTTTGCACAAGAGCTTTGCGCAAAAAGGAGTTATTCCTCATAGAAGAAGGAATACCTACACCGGAAAAAAAAAACCTGTTCTTTCATTCTATTTGCGCAAAAACACACTTGAGGTGTGGACAAGTCAACACCACAAAGTGACAAGCCAATCATCCTAGGAGATTTTAATGCAAGAATAAGTAAAGATAACTGGCAAGGTGTCACTGGAAAGAATGGCCCTGGAAAAATTAATGAAAATCGCCTCTTGCTCCTAAGCAAGTGTGCCTGACAATTACAATATCATAGACAAATCTAATATTACATGGATGCACCGCAGATCCAAACACCAGCATTTAATAGACTACATCATTGTCCAATAATGTAACACAAGGGATGTCAGGATCACCAGGGCCATGTGCAGAACAGAATGTTGAGCAGATCATAGAATCATTACATCAATACTGAACCTATGCATCCCACCCACATTCCTGAAGCACCCCAAAACAATCAAGATGTCCCATGATGTTGCTAAATTAAGCCATGCATGCTATCGAGACAAGTTACTAAGTGCATTAGAAACCAACCTTAGTGATAACCCTGTGTCATGGGAGGAATTCAGACACATAGTACAAAAAACTGCAACTAATGTTCTTGGGTTGAAGAAAAGGGCGCCCTGAGATTAGTTTGATGAAAATGAGAAAATCACCACACTCTGGAACGAAAAAAAAAAGGAGGGTTTTACAAATCAGGCAAAATTATATTCATTCAACCTCTGAGAGACTGATTCAAATATCTGCAAAGCAAGGCACAAAGATACCTGCACTTGATATAAGGATAAACGGTGGAAAAGGTAGCAGAAGACATTCAAATGTATACGGAAACAAATGAAACAAAGGTGGTCTTTGATTCTGTGAAGCTAGTCTATGGACTTTCAAAGGTGGGCACAGGTTAGCTCATATTGGCAGAACAGTATGAAAGACAAACATGGCATGGAACACAGATGGGCTGAACAATGACTAAATAAACCAGTCTCAATTGAAACAAGTGTTATTTATTTACCTTAAAAACCTATTCAGCACCACCATGATTCACCACCCTCACTAGAAGATATAGACAAGGCAATCAGTAAGATGAGCTCAGGAAGGTCCTTGGGCTAAGATATTTCTGTTGGCAATTCCATAGATCTCTGTGTCCAAAGATGGTAACAGCAATCCAGAAGATCATACTGACATCTGGGACAATGAGGAAATGTCACAAGACTTCTAAGATGCCACAATTGTTCCTTTATTTAAAAATAAAGGCAGCAACATGGTCTGGGATGACTACCATGGGATTTCTCTCCTAGCGGTCATTGGAAAAATCTTTGCTTGTGTCCTCCTGAATTGACTGGTTTCATTTATCTCAGAAGCCAGGCTTCCTGAGACTCGGTGTGGAGTCAGACCTGGTTCTAGCAAACAGAAGAAAAACAAAGAACAAGATATGGATCTGTTTAGTGTTGCCACTGAACTGCCAAAAGCATGTTACACTGAATAAAGAAGGGTTACGGATGATTCACAGCAAACATGGTGGCCCACCAAAACAGGTAAATATCACACATTTATTTCATGAGGGGGTTGCAAGATCAGATACTTTTTAATTGAGATTTCACTGACTCCTTTTCCATTTCCAAATGAGTCAAACAATGCTGTGTTCTTGCCCCTGTGCTGTTATGTGATAAATAAGCTCAGCAGAGACATATAGATCACATACAGACAATGTAATATGGCTTAAGGCAGAAACAAAAGTAACAGCACTATTAATAAGAGAAACACACTTTGCAGAGGATTGTGTCTTCCCAGCACACACCGAGCGAGATCGCTAAAGCATTGTAAATTGCTTTGTTAAAGTCTCAAAGTTGTTTGGCCTCATAATCAGCCTGGAGAAAACTATAGTTTTGTATCAGTCATCTTCACCACTCCTGAGTCATATCCCCTACCATGTCCATAAGTGGACTCCAACTAAAGCAAGTTGACAGTTTTAGCTGTCTTTCCAGCAATATCTTCAATGATGGATCTTCTGACAAAGAGCTCCCAAACAGGATACAGAAGGCTTCTCAGTCATTAGGGAGCAATGTAACAAAGTCCTGAAATTCCCCAACAATCCTCTCAATAAAAATAAAATGTCATAATGCTTTTGTGCTCACCTTTCTCCTCGAAGACTGTGAGATCATACAAATGGCATATCAAACAGTGGAGGCATTCCATATGTGATGTCTCTGTATCATTATAGGGATCGGTTGGTGGGACAAAATGACCAGCCTTGAAGGCTCTCTAAGGGTGTGTCTAGACTACATGCCTCCTTCGACGGAGGCATGTAGATTAGCCAGATCGGAAGAGGGAAATGAAGCCGCGATTAAAATAATCGCGGCTTCATTTAAATTTAAATGGCTGCCCCGATCTGCCGATCAGCTGTTTGTCGGCAGATCGGGGGAGTCTGGACGCGATGCCCCGACAAAGAAGCCTTTCTTCATCGACACAGGTAAGCCTCGTGAAACCAGGCTTACCTGTGTCGATGAAGAAAGGCTTCTTTGTCGGGGCATCGCGTCCAGACTCCCCCGATCTGCCGACAAACAGCTGATCGGCAGATCGGGGCAGCCATTTAAATTTAAATGAAGCCGCGATTATTTTAATCGCGGCTTCATTTCCCTCTTCCGATCTGGCTAATCTACATGCCTCCGTCGAAGGAGGCATGTAGTCTAGACACACCCTAAATGTCAAATGCTATCCTGATAAATGCTCAACTATAGTGGGTTGGACACACCATTGACTCCCCAGAAAAATTTTCTATGGAGAATTGGCACAAGGATATTAGAATCAAGGTTGCTCCAGAAAGGGCTGCAAGGATATTATAAAGAACAGCATATAATTTGGTGCAATAAAACTGGATGATCTTGAGAAGGCTGAGTTAAATAGATCAAATGGCAACACACAATACTCAGAGATTTCTAAGCCTTTATAGAAGATAGAAATAATTGATAGCTGCTGGGGAAAAGCATTATACTACCGCTATGGGTACCAAGATGCTCACCAAAGACTCTATTTGACCGATATGCTCACAAGCATGCACATCATGCTTTGGACTTCAGAGTCACTCCAGAATCCACAGAAAGGGAAAGCTTGAAAATGTCATTGTCTATCTACACACACAGAGCTATATATGTAGATAATGATTATTTTGAAAGAGAATTCATGATCAGAATATGAGGATAAGCATCAAGTTACTTTGAGAGCAATGATATGAAAACCACAATGTAGTAATAGCAAAGAATATAGTAATGTCCATATTAAAACTGAGCATCAGTGTAAGTATTATTTCCAAAATCAGAATGAACTTAGTCTACATGCACTGCATGTAGCTAATAAAAAATGTGCCTCTCTCCTGACAAAGCTAATCCTAAGAATCTTCCAAGATCTGACTTTAATCTGTGTTCATGCAGCCAAAATCTTTTCCCTGATCATCTTGTGCCTTGACTAAAGTAATATTTTCTCTGGCTTTCCCATCCGATTCAATTTTATTCAAAATTCTATTACTAAAATACACTTTCTGTCTCTTTGCTTTTACAGTGGCAGTCTCCTCTATAAGTCTTTCCAGTTGTTTCCCTTCTCCTACCACATTAAGCACACACTCCTTGTCCTTACTTTCAAAACACTCCACAATCTAGTCTCCCCCTCTAGCCAAGTTTTTATTTATACCAAAGGCAATACTTTGCCAGTGATGCATGTTGATTGCTTAGTCTCTGCTTCTTTGGCAAGTACTTTTATGCTTTTCTTCCTTATGAAGCTCCTAGTCAAAAAACACCTAGCTACGATCTTAACCTCTTTCAAGGTCCGTCTCAAAACTCACCTCCTATAATGAAACAATAAATTACAACCTGGTAACAGTCCATCAGGTGGCTGGTTGCAATCTCTGCAACTGATTAATAGGATAGGTGCATTCTTAGACATTTATATTGCCCTGTTTCACCTGCCCTCCTTTCACCCCACATGTGATTATTTGTACACATTGTCTTTTAGACTGAACTTTTTGGGGCAAGTACTATCATATTCTATATGTTTATACACTGTATTGGACAATGTGACCTTGCCCTGGCTGACCTTTAAGTGCTATCCCAAAACAAACAACATATAACAACATAATTATATGTTACAGAGTAGAGTGTTACCTCTGACATATTTAGGGTGGCTGCATTCCTCATAAATGCCTTTACAATTAGCCCTGAAATTCTGTGTGATCCCAGAGACCAAGGATTCCCTTATGTCTTTATGAATATCAGTGAGATTGGGGTATCCTTCACGGGCAAAGGATATCTACTAAAGGTGATTTTTCCTCCCAAGTTCAAGACTGGAAAATAGCAACCCTCAGAAAGAACATCAAAAATGTTTCAGTGCCCCTCAGAGTTTCGCTGCTATATTATGATGTGATTACTTAAAAGGACATATTTCCCCCAAACCACAGGGAATGAAGATCAATTCCAAATATCCCTAGCAGCAGCATTTATCATTGATAGTGCATAGATTCCATTTCGCTGGGATCTACAGCCATGGCTGCAAACTCAGTGGCCAGGCACCAACACTGGCTAAAACCCTGCCAAGAAGATAGTTATTAAAACCAAGTTCATCAGGACTCAGCTTCTCAGCCTTCCACCACGTCCTGGTCTGGGGTCCAGGCAGTGGCAGTACTGGCTGCCACTGGGGATCTGGCCCACAATACGCTGACATATTCTAGAATGTTCTGAAATCGGCCTGACAGTCATCGGCTTCCCCTGGACCACTGCCTACCTCCCCCTCAGAATCTACCTGGCTCCTCGCTGGCTGCTGGTTCTCAGGAACGTGGTAGTCTGAACCCTTGGGCAGGGCACCGTCTCCTTTCCAGAGCAAGGGCCCAGCAGTCTGGGCCAGTCCTCAGCCTCTGCAAAGTCCTCAGGGCCCTCCTAGCTTGAGAGCTCAGGGCAGGCCTCTGCTTCCTCTGGTGGCTGAGGCTCTACAGAGCTCCTGGGCTGGGCTTTTATCCTACCTGCCCCTCCTCTTGGCCTACATGGAGCAGGATCTCATTCGGCCCACCTGGAGGGAGGTTCTTCCCCCCTCAGGATCAGTGAGTGGGCATCTCTGCTTACTACAAATAAAAATACAGATAATTTAGTTTCCATCTGGTTGAGCCACATAAATGAAACACTGCACACAAACGGACTTTCTAAGCCATAAATAGACAGACAACTACAAGTCATCTCTGAAAACTGAAGTTCTTTCACTGGTGCCCAGGTGGACCTACAGGCATACAGTGTAAGTTTTACACTTTGAAATTAAAGTTTATTCCCCCATATACTTTTAAATTACTCATAAACCTTGAGATCAAATATATCTGGTAAGAAAACACCATGCCAAGTTTTGTTTTGTTTTTGTTTGAGGGAGAGGGGGAATAAATCTTTATTCTAATGTAACTCATTCTAGAATAAGCCTTCTCCCCCCTCAGATTGCTGGCTCTTTGAAGGTGCTTATTATTAGAGAAGCTTCTTTCAGCTGTCACCTGTATTTCGGAGGCCAGGCTCATCAAAGGGAGGAGTTGATTTTTTGTAAAATTGTAATGAATAAATAGCATTCCCACTCATCAAGTGCCTAATTCCTGAGGTTAATGAATAGTGGCAGTGATAATTGTACCTGTCTATAATTATAGGTAGCTACTTCATAAATATTGAATTGTGCTGTTATCTACATACAGTATGTGCCTGTTTTAATTCCAAAAGCATTTTCTCATCAGGATAATGATGCATCCCTAATATGCCGCCAAATGGCTATAGGCCAAGAACCTTAGCACTTGTGGGAGAACCAGTAAGTACTTTTTACGTTTTTGCTGAGTAAAAAGCCAATAGCTGGGGCTCTACCATTAAAAAGTGCCCTTTGTGACCCCATGTCCAGGCCTGGTTTTATTTTACCCAAGGCAGTATTGTCAATAAATCACTTCATTTAGGCCTTTGTTACCCTAGAATTTTATATGCCTGCATATGCCCCAGAAGTTGACTGTACACCAGTCAGCCATTTTGTATGGTTAGCGCTGCCAGCTGAACAACAAATATCACCTAATCTTAGGCCTTTGTAAAACAAGGTCAGACAGCTGCATACTTGCAGTTTGTTAATCAGAATGGGAAGATGGGACAGAAAGTAATGGAAGAGAGTGAATGAATAGCGACTTCGTTTTAGGTGCCTCTAATATATTATTGTTTTGGCTAGAAAGACTAGAACTATTTTGAGATAATGAGTAGTTGGTTGAAATTAGGAGAATTAGTGACCTAACAGAGATTATGCTGAACCACTAGGAGACACTATAGATTATGTGCTTTGTTAAAGATCACTATTAATGATTAGGTTATAGTAAATACCTTGGAACAGTCTCAGGGAGTTTTTCATAGGGCAAGAGGTGGACATCTGAACTGTGTATCAGCTGGATGAAAAGAGGGCCCCTGGAAACCCAGCAGGCATTCATGCAAAACCATCCCAGATTGTGGGTAACTATATCTGGGATGCAGAGCCAGCCCAAGATACAGGCTGACCAGTCTACCGCTCGGGTTGCCCCATGCACCGCCCGGGGGTGGCACTGTGCATGTGCTGCGCGCCCAGGGGTGGAGGGCGCTGCATGCCTGGGGGCGGGGCCATGCATGCACCGGGCGCCCAGGGCGGGGGGGGGGGCGCCGCATGCCTAGGGGTGGGGCCACGCATGCATCACATTCCCGGGGGCGGCTCTGCGCTCCCGGGGCCCAGCATGCACGAATGGCTCGAGCCGACCTGCTGGGATGCCCTACACCTATTGCATGTGTGTGTCGGTGCTTACTAGCTAATAATTAGCAGTTTAAGATAAGAACATGTTCACTTGTATCAATCTTTTATTTGACAGAAGCACTGTCTTCTCATCGAGTTATTCTTGACACCATTTGGAGAGAAACAGTTAAGTTTCCGCTATGCTGGGTTGTGAAAAACCCAGGATAACACTTAAAGATGCTTAATTATGCTAGATCTAACTCTTACAGGAATGACACTATAGAATAAAAAATGACATGGCATTGTATCAGCAAATTATTAATATGACAGCAAAATAAGCACCCTGGGTAAGTCAGTGAATTTTTCTTCTATAGGGTTTGGACCTTAGTCTATGGAAATACTGGATACATGGTTAGTACATTTCTTCTATTTACAAAAACTAGTGACTGAGAGGGACCAGTGCCATCACTAAGAAACGCATTTTCATTTTTAAATTTTAACTAATTATTTCTTTTTTTCCAGCACAGATATCTTACAGCAAATGTGCAGCAGCCCTTCAGCCTACCACATCCACTTGTATTTTGGGACTGCAGTGCAGGGTAGCTCATGTAAATGGTCAGGGAGACATCTGTTTAACAGGCATGATATAGCAGAGCTATACTCCCTCTTAGTTTGTCTGAATACCGTATTAATTTGGTAACTTCCATGCAACATATAACCATGTCATTGTTGCGGGTAATTAGATATTATATACCACATAATTACACAGGTTGTAGAGAGCTATTTTCTTTAAATACATTCAAATAAATGGTTATCGTGAGACCTATATCAAATATTGTTGAAGAGACTAATATTTTTGTCTTGTTAACGAGATATAAGAAAATAAGAACATCTGTGATAGAATGTACCAACCTTGCTCTGGCACTGTGGGGGTTAAGCCTAGCTACCTGGCTGAGAATGCCCCAGCCCCACAGCCCAGAGGGGCATGCTCCAGCTGGAGGCCAGGTATAAAGGCCTATGGAGGAGCTCAGTCTGGGCTAACCACCGATGAGAAAGGAGGTTCTGCAGGAGTTCCCGAAGGAGAAGTATAGGTGCACCCAGATGCCATCGCCAGTCAGCAGGGAACCGCAGCAGAAGCCCCTGGCCTGGAGGACAGAGATGGAGAAGACTATGCAGGAGAGACTGGTAGGAAGTAGCCCATGGCAGGGATTTACACGTTGGGAGCTCCGCATTGTTGGTAGGATTCCCTCCCTGCTGACAGCGCCCTGGGTTGGGTCCCGACGGAGAGGGCAGGCCCGGATCCCCCTACGCATTCCTCAATAAGCCTATGAGAGGTGCTACCTTTCCCGTTACTATTGACTCTGGCTTCTAGGCCCCACTTCCTGTGGGAAGGGAGCTTTATTATTGACTCTAGCTGCTAGGCCATGATGTCCGGGATGAAGGGAGCTTTTCTTTTGACTCTGGTTGCTAAGCCATGCTGCCCTGTGGAAAGGGAGTGTTACTATTGACTCTGGCTGCTAGGCCATGCTGCCCTGTGGGAAGGGAGCCTTTCTAAGGACTCTGGCCTCTAGGCCTGGCTACCCTGCTGAGAGAGGCTGTTACTGTGATATGGGCCACTAGCCTGACTGCCTTGATGAGAAAGGGAATTACTGTTGATTTTGGCCATTAGGATTCACGTGGGGTTGAGTACCATTCAAGAGGCCATAGAGGCCCAATGCCAGCCCCTCAGAGGGAATGGGCAGGCTTACCCCACAAGAGTATCGCACAGTATTTTATTTTTCATTCCTCCTTGAACATATTTCTGAAACTCTTCTGCTATGCATTTACAACTAGCCCAGATTGTTCCCTTTGATCATGTTTACTTTAATGTCACTTTGGCAGTGTTGGCCAAGGAACTAAAAGATAATCATTCCCTTTCAAAATAGAACTTACTGTTGCAAAATGAGTTATGCTTTCTTCATAACACGGACTCTCTAAGCCAGTACTGCCAGCTTCTGGGTCCGTTCCACTAACTTAACTGAGCATTGAACCAAGCCCTCTGTGACAGGCTGAAGTCATTGGTGTTCAAGTTGTTGTCCCAGCTGCATGAATTTCTCTAAAGCCCTTTGCATTGTTAATGGAGCGTCACTAAAGGATCATGTTTTGAGTTGGCACTTGGCTAAATAGGGATATACTATCATTGATAATTTGTGAAGACGTGCTGCTACCCCAGATAGGTTCTTTTAGAACGTTGTGGGTGCGAATGATAGGCCAAATGGAAATACCTTCTATTGAAAATATAGAAATACCTTCTATTGGTACAGAGTGAATCTCAGAAACTTCCTGTTGCGTGGTTGGATTATGATATGGAAATAAGCGTTTTGTACATAAAGGGTCAAGAACCAGTCTCCCTTGTATAGAGATGGTATTGCTACTAATGTGACCATCTTGAATCATTATGTGTTTACATATCTCTTGAGTGAACTCAAATCTAGAATGGGTCTCCATCCTCTGTTGTTTTTTGGCATCAGGAAGTATTTGGAGCCGAAACCCTTTCCTCAGTGCTGATTAGGAATGGATTCTAGAGCATCAAGTTTTAGAAGGTGATTTTTATCCTGGTATAATAGATGCTTGTGAGAGAACTTGCTGAAAAGGTATGGGAAGGGAGGTAAAGTGGATTGAATAACCATTAGAGATGATATTCAGTACCCACTTGTCTGGATGTTATCTTTTCCTAATTTTCTTAAAAAAAGAACAAGGCAGTATTTGAAAGGATGTAAATGATTCAAATTTTGCAGCAATTGGTGTTGGGAGTGGACCGGGAGAAGCAAGCCCAGATCTCTGTCCCTTCTGTCTGAGACCCCACTCCTGTCATCCATGGCCCCCATGGAAGCCAAGCCTTCTCCCACTGTATGGCTAGAGCCCCCCCAAGAACTGAGGGGCTATGATCCCCACTCCCCAAGCATAGGAGGCTCATGCCCTTCCCCACACAGCCTTTCCCAGTCTGGGGTCAGAGTATGGGTGGGATCACCCAGGCAGTTTAGTAAAGGCATGCCTTCCCCCGCCTCTTACACCTGTCGCCCATGGCTTGGGGCCTGAACCAATGCATCAAAAATGATGTTTCAACATTTATGATTGTGAAGTTTAGGGCATTATCATTCTTCATTTTTATATCCCTCATCTCTTCCATTGGGTATTACAGCATCTCTGGGATGGAGAGAACTGAGTTGGCCAGTGTCTTTGTCATGTTTAAGTTTTACTGTATTTTCCCCTGCAGGTGTGTAGATCCCCAGAGAACATGACATGGCTTTTGTGCCTTTTAGAGTCTGTTTTTTCCACAAAGAGTTTGGATCCATTAAGTGGAAGGTCCTCCACATTTGTCTGGACCTCTCTTGGGAGGCCAGAAAGCTGAAAGCACAAAGGTTTCCTCATTATCACTCCTGTTGATATGGAGCATTCAGCTGTATCAGCAGCATCTAGCATAGTCTATAACGATGTCCTCGTCAGAAGCTGGTCTCTGAAATAGCTTTGTACTGCTCTCTTTGATCATTTGGGAGCTGTTCAATAAAGGTACAGAGTTTCATATAATTGATGTGACTGTAATTCATCATAAGGACCTGATAATTAGCAATTCCAAATTGTAGAGTTGCTGATGAGTATGATTTCCTGCCAAATAAGTCCAGTCATGTCCAGTCCTTCATGTAGGGTGCTATTTTAGAGTGATGCTGTCTGCCCTATTCATTTACAGCATCTACCACAAGGGAACTGGAACATAGATGGGAAAAGCCCATATCTTTAGAGGGGACGTAATATTCTTCATCTGTCCTTTTTGCATGCTGGCAGTATTGTGGCTGGAGCTTGACAGGTAGTTTTGGCTGGGTCTAGTGGGGCCTCCTTGACAGGGAGTGCTATATGAGCTGATGAGGGGGACATATGCAGGATGTCAATCAGCTTGTGTTTCAACTTCTTTACTGCTTCAAGGGAGATCTGAAGTGGCAAGGGAATCAATGGTACTTGTAGTATTTTGTGGTCCAACAAATGGCCAGAAGATGATGCTCTTGTTTTTTGTGTATTGGAGGACCTTGGTACCAAGGTTCTCCTTGTTCCCAGCGGTGCCATTTTAGAGGAGCTACTGCAATTTCTACCACTTCTTTCCTCTGATTGTACCAATGTCTTTGAGCTATGCTCTTCAGGTCTTTAGGCTTACTGGTGGTACAGGTACTTGAGGGGCCTATAGCTTCATGGGCACCCAGTTACAATTCGCTAAGTACTGTGGTGGATGATCGTGCCAGGGATCTCTTCTTCCTAGTCGGTTCTTTAGTCTGGAAGGTTTCTGAGAGGAATCACCAGATTTTCTCTTTGAAGTCACTTGAGAATGATGTCCCAAGTATTTTGATGATTATGTCACAAACTGTTCTTTCTGAAGGCTCCCAGGTCGGAGTCTGGTCTAAGTGCACTTTCTATCATGAAGAGTCTTATGAAATATTACCACTAATTATTATTTGTATTACACTAGCACCAAGAGGCCCCAAACAGACTTATACAACTTTGTTAGGAATTGTATAAATGCATAAGAAGAGGCACCATCTATTCAAAAAATCCTGCACTCTTATTTGAAATTCCTGTGGTCATATAGTGCCCCGGTGTTTTTATATTATATACTGCAGAGTTATACGGTTGTGACTTAACAGGTGTGTTGTGTGGCTACATGGGTCCCAATGCCAAGTTCTTTGAGGGACCAGGAATTAAGTGTTTTGAGAGTTGTATTTATTTTAAATATTTAAATATGCATCCCTCTGATTGTTACTGAGTGCCTAGGTATAAACTATTTTAAATTCAGCTGACCAATGTCAACTAAAATGACATATTTGAAAAAAAAAAAAAAACACCCACCCTCATTAGGACTACAGTAAAGAAAATCCAAAACTTCATGTATTAATAGTCAGGACAATTTGAATTTTAAACCCTCTCCAACTTGGTTTATTCAGAGCATTGTCTCAAGTGCAACAGTTTGTGAATTTTTATTTCAAAGTTCACAAATGTCTTGTGAGATGAGCTGAGACTTAATTTTTTTATATTAATCCAACAGATAACATTTTAGTCTTGTTAGAGAACAATAGATTATTTGGAGTCTATTCTCATTATTGCAAACTGCTGCCATGCTAGTGCTTTATAAACAATTTATAATGTGCTGACAGGAGATGGATCTGCGAATGGAAGGCTCAGAAAGAAAGTATCTCTTCTGTGCAATGTATAGAATCTTTGGTGTTTGACTATATAAATAAACTAGTCATGTTATTTGTAACACAACTAAGACATACACTGCACATATTGTAGGACACAATACTATAGTTCACAGAGGCAAAACTTTATA